>NW_022589730.1:12283159-12698654 GCF_004348235.1 Phoca vitulina | reverse complement strand
AAGAATTCCTCATATCAGTGAGGTCATATGATACATGTCTTTCTCTGTTTGACTTATTTCGCTCAGCATAATACCCTCCAGTTCCATCCACGTCGTTGCAAATGGCAAGATCTTATTCCTTTTGATGGCTGCATAATATTCCATTGTATATATATACCACATCTTCTTTATCCATTCATCTGTTGATGGACATCTTGGCTCTTTCCACAGTTTGGCTATTGTGGACATTGCTGCTATAAACATCGGGGTGCACGTACCCTTTTGGGTCCCTACTTTTGTATCTTTGGGGTAAATACCCAGTAGTGCAATTGCTGGATCATATGGTAGCTCTATTTTCGACTTTTTGAGGAACCTCCATACTGTTTTCCAGAGTGGCTACACCAGCTTGCATTCCCACCAACAGTGTAGGAGGGTTCCCCTTTCTCCGCATCCCCGCCAACATCTGTCATTTCCTGACTTGTTAATTTTAGCCATTCTGACTGGTGTGAGGTTCTAAACTGCCTCTTAACTGGGTAACTTAATCGTCAAATACATTAAATCGTTTTTTTAACTTCAACAGGATTCCTAACTTTTAAAATCCCCCTTTCCTGTTAGATGGTGCTGACGATGAATACCTTTATGACACTTCATCTACACCAGACTGTTCTGAGTCTTTCACATTTATTACATTTACTGTCTCATCTAATGCCAGTGGGAATAATTCCTATCCCATGGCTGATCAGGTGTGTTTCTCTCCCCAAAGGTGAAATGCAGACCCTTATCACCCAACAGCCTCATGGCACCCCATCATCAGGTGCTGGTTAACACTATTGTTGTGCCTTCCAGAAAGACCACACCGAAGCAGTGGCTTTCAGGTTGGATGAAGTAGTCTCCTGTCTTAATTTATTTTTCTTTTCAAGGCAATCCTCAACAGTTTTGCCCTTAAAATACGTTACATTATTTCTGGCTTTAGGCAGGTAATGAATTTCTAAGCGACTGTCCTAAGTGCATACTCAACTAAGTGCAGAGTTGGATTTACAAAATGTTGGTTTTGCTATTAAACCTTTCTTTTAAATTCTCCATAGTATTTTTACCCTTTCTGAAAATAGAGATACTATTTTTGGCATTCCAGTTGTAAAATGAAGAAGCGGTATAAAATATAGACCTTGGAATTGTTTAAAGTGGGTTTGGGCTTTGGACTAAGCTTAAATCATTATTAAAGAATTCACTAACTGCAAACTGGAAATGAGGCAGTTGATGGAGAACAAGGAAACAACACTTTCAGAACTAATTGGCAGGTCATTTGTAAAATGGGTGTGATCTTAAGCAAAGCCAAACCAGAGAACAAGATTCACAATCACAATAAAAGTTTCCAGGTGTGCTGTCTTGCTCCCACCTCCAGTTTTCTTTTCTTCAGCTTTTCTTAGTGCCCCGAAGGTGTCCAAGATATCAGGCTGCACCCAAAATCAGACATGTCATTTAATAAAAAAGAATGGATTTGTATATGATAACTCAGTCCCTAAACTATCAAATGTGTTTATTCTCTCAAATGCTTGAAATTGTTGGTCAACTTAAAATCTGTTATAGTCAACTATAAAAATAAAGAGGGTTTATAGTTCTGAATAAAACGTTTTTATGCAAAAGGAATAGTGAATGACTTTAAGGAAAAAAATAACCCTCTAGCCCAACACATTAGTCACATCTGGAAGTATCTAGTATTCTCTTTCTAAAGAATATTGCCATCACATATTGGGGTCATAACACATAGTGAAATTATGTTCTTTTTTATTGCTGATGTTTTTTAAAAATGCAGATTCCAGGGCCACGTTCCTGAAGATTTGCAAAAAGTGCTTGAGTATTTGCATTT
Source organism: Phoca vitulina (assembly GCF_004348235.1). Classification (NCBI taxonomy): domain Eukaryota; kingdom Metazoa; phylum Chordata; class Mammalia; order Carnivora; family Phocidae; genus Phoca; species Phoca vitulina. The sequence continues at coordinate 12,696,808 of NW_022589730.1, read as the reverse complement.
TTTAAATAGCCCCCGTAGGTCCTTCCAAGGATCAGCCCAGTTGGGGGACCCCAGTATAAGGAAAATGCAGTGGAGATTTTAGCAGGATTCATAGAGAGATACTTGAGGGGTAAGCATACCCAAAAAGGAGCACATCTGCTAGAGGAAACAGTTAATCAATTGGAATCTTTAATTTCTAGTGAAATCTGGTCCCTTTGGTTTACATACACAATGCAAGTATCTTTATGTTATGTTCACTAGCATGTCATACAGAAAAACATAAAATATGGTTGGGGTCACAACTACATTTCCTTAAAGTGGTCTCATTATATGGAACTCACTTAGCTACTTAGCTCACTTACATTCTTAGCTATTTTGTGACTACTTTGTACCATGCACCTCAATGCTGCAGATTAGTCCAGATGAGTCACATTTTACTTGATCTGGAAAGATTTCTAAATTATGTTCTTGAAAGGACCTATCTGACTTTTAAAAAGTTTTCCTGATAAGATCTTTTGGTGCATATTTCCCAGTTCTTTGAAGTGAATTAACTGCTTCTGGACATCAACCACATCCAGTTGAGTGAAAAGAACATATTGAGAGACAGACATTTTGTCCTTCAGCAGCTGCTTTGTTGAGGTGACTCTTCCTTTCAAATCATCACGATAGTGATCAGATATTTCTGTGGAAAGAGACATAGATTTCATTTTGGCCACTCAATGTAGGCAACGTTGGAGGATGAATATAAATGTGAATTTCCCATGCCTTAAATGGAACAATAAGAAGAAATTGGCTTTGTTGTTTCCCTGGTTTTACTTTTACAGTCCCAGAGCAAAGCCCAGCGGATAATGCAACCACAAGGGCACTTGAGAACGGGCTCCATACAGGAGCCCCAGGCACAGGTCCTCACAGTGCCCGCCGCCGAGGGCCTCCTGAGTGTGGTCATCCTGCTACCCAGTGGGGATGTCGTCCTGGGACAGGGAAACCACTGGCCTTTGCACGCAGAGCCACAAGAAAAGGCTCTGCTTGAGGATTCCACGCAGAAGGCTTGGAGCTTTAGAATAAGCACTTACGTGACTACTTAATGCAGTGTTATGTCCACTTGAAAAAAAGAAGCAGAAGCCCCAAATGAAGGACATGTCCTTGAGCTAGGATGTGTTGCTTCTATTTGTATAAATTTTAGGCTTGGGGCGCCTGGGTGGCTCGGTCGTTGGGCGTCTGCCTTCGGCTCAGGTCATGATTCCAGGTCCTGGGATCGAGCCCCACATCGGGCTCTCTGCTCCGCAGGAGGCCTGCTTCTCCCTCTCCCACTCCCCCTGCTTGTGTTCCCTCTCTCGCTGTGTCTCTCTGTGTCAAATAAATAAATAAAATCTTTTAAAAAAAAAATTTTTAGGCTTTCAAAGCAGTCACCACATTTCCTCTTTCAGTCCTCATGGCTGTTTGTTGATTTACATATACTTTTTTCAGAAAATATTACACATTGACATCTCTTTTGGACCTGCTGCCAACCAACTAAATTAATTTCCACCAACACCCAAGGCCCAGACATACAAACTCAATGCTCAGGCTTTTTCCTGTGCTTCCTTCTCTGGTACTTTCCCCTGAGCCCCACGTGGATGTTTTGCTCCACACTGTGACCGTGTCTTCTGGCTCCCAGCATCGAAAGGATCTAGTCCCTGCAGCTTTCTTTAAATTCCTTTCTTTCCTCCTTTGCTTCTGCATTTTATGCATCTCTCAAGTTCACGTCCCCCCCACCTGTTTCTCACTGGGTACAGACTTCTCATCCTCCCCTTTACTCTTTCTTCATCCCTGGTGGCAAGGATCATTACTGGTCCTGTGAGGCGACCATGCTGGGATTGGCAGCCCATCAGGGGCAAGAAACCTGGGGACCAAGCCATGATTTGCTCAGTATTTCATAGCTACTCATGTCGGTGATGCCACGAGAGCCCAGTTCCCTGGCTTCTCAGCCCGCTCCGGCTTGGTGTTTAAGTTATTCAGATGCTGTATGAACATGGCTGAAAATCAAAATCTCAGTTCTTATGTATAATTATATTTCCACATAAGCAAATGTAGAAATATGATTGCTATAGTCTGTGAAGAAAAATAAGACAGACATGAAAAAGACAGGGTTAGTGAGCGTCTATTTTACATTGGACAAGGGAAAACCTTTCTGATAAGTGAGGTTTGAGTTATTGCTAATTAAAAATTATTAATGCCAGATAGTATTATTATTTTAGAGTTCCTTTTCCATGGTTAGACAATGCATGAATGCTGAATGTAGGTGGCAACATTGAAATCTGACCATGGTTTTTGCCACAAACTCACTACAGGGCTGTGGGACAGTCCGTTAATCTCTCCAAACCTCACTTTATCCACCCCATGAAGACGTTACAGTAAATGATTCCTATGGTTCCTTTTAGCTCTTAAATTTGATAATTTCATGAAAGTTCAGTGAAATGGCATCCATCTAATATAAACTACATGATTACACTGTCAATACTTTGTGGTGTACTTCAATATCCTTGACATGAATCATAAAATCGGAACATTTTAGAATAATGTTAAGATCTCTGAGAAGTAAGCATATTCTGGAGTACAGTCACAGTTGGATGAAATGATCTTAAAGAGGGAATGGGGTGCAGTTAGTAGGTCTTTATGGTCAACCACTTTTCTCCTGTTATGATACGTCATGTTAATTCATCTCTGTGCATGAGGACAGTCATCCCTGTTTTGTAAATGAGTGTGAGTTGAAGGCAGTCTATGATGGATGTCAATTCCATGCAAAAAAGTTTTTTTTCTGCTCGAGATTGTATTGGTTGGTGTGTGGTCTGCCTAACCCCAGATAGATTCCATCCCCAACGCAGTCTAAAGGAGCCACGGGACACTTAAACCTCCTCCCAGCAAGGACCCCTGGAATGAGGAGAAGCAAGAGAAGGTGCCCTGTGAAGAGGAAAGGAGGAAAGGGGCTCTGCGTTAGGGAGCATGTTTGTTGTCTTACAATATTTCGTGGCCCTGGGGAAGAAGGAATGGGTAATGTGTGGCTCCCCGAGTGAGAACTAAAACGAATAGGTGGGAATTACAGGGAAGGAGGTTTATGGTCAAAATGGCAAGGGCCTTTCTTGCAAGCCGAGCTGGGCAACCCTGGAGCCCAGCTGTTTTTATAGAGGTGAACCATTGACACAAGGGCTTCTCAAGTGGGTGCTGGTTGGTGGCTCCAGTGCTGTGAGAGACGCTTCTCGAAGGTCTCTTTCAAATTTAAGATTATTGCATTCTAATCATTTACAAATGTTGCTTGGATATAAATTCAGTGTCTTCGGATGCCTGACTAATGAGAATGTTGGTTTGAGTTGAGGTAGAAAAGAAATTGGTCAGTTTAGAATTATAATTTATGTCGTCAAAATCGGAGGATCTCAGTTTCCAAAGGTGTATTTTTTTTTTTTTTTTTTTAAGATTTTATTTATTTGCGAGAGAGACAATGAGAGACAGAGAGCATGAGAGGGAGGAGGGTCAGAGGGAGAAGCAGACTCCCTGCTGAGCAGGGAGCCTGATGTGGGACTCGATCCTGGGACTCCAGGATCATGTCCTGAGCCGAAGGCAGTCGCTTAACCAACTGAGCCACCCAGGCGCCCCCAAAGGTGTATTTTTTTAAAAAGATTTTATTTACTTATTTGAGAGAGAGAGAGCACAAGCAGGAGGAGTGGCAGGCAGAGGGAGAAGCAGGCTCCCCGCTGAGCAGGGAACCCGACGTGGAGCTTGATCCTAGGACCCTGGGATCATGGCCTGAGCCGAAGGCAGATGCTTAACCGACTGAGCCACCCAGGCGTCCCTCAAAGGTGTCTTTTTAATGTGGATGAGAGAAGAGTGTAGGCACTTACATAAAGTGTGCAATTATAATACATGTTGTGCTATTTATAAAGGGTCGTAAAAGGAAGAAAGTAGCAATTCCCTGTGATGATTTATTTTTTCCCACATGACTCTGGGATGGTGTGTCAAGGCAGAGATTCCAGGGCTTACATGCTTCAGTTGCAGTTCCCGCACACAGCTGCGTTTTCCCCACTTATTCTTTTTTTTTTTTTTAATATTTTATTTGACAGAAACACAGCGAGAGAGGGAACACAAGTGGGGGAGAGGGAGAAGCAGGCTTCCCGCTGAGCAGGGAGCCTCATGTGGGGCTCGATCCCAGGACCCCGGGATCATGACCTGGGCCAAAGGCAGACGCTTAACGACTGAGCCACCTGGGCGCCCCTCCCCACTTATTCTTATAGAACCTGCTTTCCAAAATGACAAGGGAAAGTAGCCTGATCTATTCAGAACCTCACATCCAGCCTTTCGAATGCTTCACATTTGCGTATAATTTTTTCTAACTAAAATTTTTCATATTTTCACCATGAGAGACGATGGACTCTGAAAAACAAACTGAGGGTTCTAGAGGGGAGGGGGGTGGGAGGATGGGTTAGCCTGGTGATGGGTATTAAAGAGGGCATGTTCTGCATGGAGCACTGGGTGTTATGCACAAACAATGAATCATGGAACACTACATCTAAAACTAATGATGTAATGTATGGGGATTAACATAACAATAAAAAAATTAAAAAATTTTTTTTCATATTTTGCTTCCTGCTTTCTTTCCCATGGGTTGCCAAGGAGAAACTGAAGGACTGGATAGTTTCGGCCAACATGACCGACACAGCTGTGGTTCTGCACCTGCCCCCGCTCGGACTTGACCAGTGTCATGAAGATGTAACTTTCATACTGGCGGCTTTGGGAATGACAATGTCTTGGACCCCTCGAGGGCTAACTTGTCTGGCATAACTGCAGGAAGAGGCTTTGTGGTCTCCAGGATAATCCATAAGGCCATGCTAGAGGTTTCTGAGGGTGGTGAGTTAGCACTTAACCAACCAAATGAGCAAAGTGGAAAATCCTGACATCTTCAAGGTGGGTGGTCCTCTCCTCTTCTTTATCTTACACAAGGAAACTAAGATGGTTCTCTTCTATGGCAGAATATCCAGCCTATAAGGAAGGGAATGAATTTATATTCAAACCACTCTGATTCTTCAAATCAGCTGGATTTTATGAGCTTGAAGAAAACTTTCAGTAGAGTTGCAACTAAAAGAGATATGAAATGCTTCATAGCAATATTTTTCTTTCAACTATCTCATGTAGAATATCCAACTCATTCTTCCTTGGGTTGGTTTACATTGGTTAAAGAAGTTATAGCATGACATTAATTGTACTTATTAAAAAATTAGGATCAATGCTACTTCTTTCTTTGGTAGCCTTCAACTTACTCAGAAACCTCATTCATAGGTTGCTAAAACTCAGAATGCTGCCTTTTTCCAAAGAAACAATGTTATTCAGTGTGATTAGGTCACCAAGCGAGTTCTTCAGAACTCATTTACCTCACCTGCAGCTGAACTGTGGCATTAGTGAGAGGAGCTAACCTTCGCTAGGCATGAGGCATGTGCCCAGCACTCACATGCATGACTTCATGTAGTTCTCATCAAAACCCTCAGTGGCAGGATTAGTTCCCTCCATTTTAAAGATGAGAACCTGAGGCTTAGGCTTAGTCATTCAACACACAAATGAAAAGTGACAGACTGGATTTTAAAACCCAGAAAGTCTGTTATAAGACCCTAGACCTTGACCATGATCGGCCCTGCCCTATTTCCTGGTTTGTGTTGTGAGACTCAGAGCCAGGGCCTCGATGGTAGAAAATGAAGCAGACAGGAACAGAAGGGAGTCATTTCCCTCCTTTCCCTCCTGTGGGAATGGGTACAGGTTAGAATAAAATTTATAGAAGATTTTCAAGTGGACAAAAAAGTTTCACACTTGAAATCATTTCATAGGCAAGTGTGCTTTATTTGGTGCTAGTTCTCTTTTCTGTATTTATCTCCACTTCATCACACTCTTCGTTCTTCCGGCCTTTAGGTGTTCATCGTCTCAAAGTCCTTCTCCAGGGAACCCTGAGAATGGAATGGAAAGAGCCCTGGATTTGGTGTCAGGGTATCTCAGTTGGGCACTGAGAAGCCAACAGGCTTGGGGAGGCATCCCCCCCTCAGAGCTCAGTCTCATTCCTGTGCAGAATGGATTTTCCAGGTCAGCCTGCTTCACTAGGCTGCTGGCAGATTCAAAATCCACACACAGGGAAGGGCATGGTAAGTTGTTAACTCTAAAATTACAGAGGCACCTGCGTGGCTCAATCGATTACGTGTTGACTCTTGATTTTGGCTCAAGTCATGATCTCAGGGTCCTGGGATGGGGCCCCACCTCGGGCTCCGTGCTGAGCAGAGAGTCTGCTTGAGGATTCTCTCTCTGTCTCTGCCCCTCCCCACACATGTGCACGCTGTCTCTCTCTTGCAAATAAATACATAAATCTTAAAAAAAAATGAAATTACATGTTGCCGAAATGCACAGCTGTCTGGAGCCCTGCACAAAGGCCTCAAAGAATGCTCTTTGGGCCATCCCTTCCTTTGATGTGTCTCTCCCTTACCTCCTCTCTGCTTTCTCCCTCTTATGGGAGAATTTTGCTCCTTCTTCATGTCTACAGGCTTGATTATCTAATGCCAATTCCTTACTTACCCTGGTGATGTCATTTTGCAGTCATTCTGCATTTCTAGTTTTATCTGGTAGGAATGATTTAGAGAAATGGTTTTGATCATTTTTCTCAGATTTTTAGAATTTGAATTGTATGTCTACTTTTAAGTGAGTTGGGGCCACATCCCAAACTCACAACTAGTTCAATCCCTTCACTCATGTCAGAACATTGGTTTTTAAAAAGTTTTACCATTTAAATTTAAATTTATTGATATAATAAATCTAATATTAACCACTTCCCTTAAATCATTTGATTGGTAACTTGTATCAGGTGAATCATTCCAGTGATGCTAATGCATTGTAACGAGATTGTTTCTCAATCTCTGCTACCTCACAATTTAGATTTTAATTGCTTTAGGTTGGATATAGCAATTATATTTTGACAGGACTGAATAAAAATTCTGTAATGTATAACCACTGGGGAAATATTGGTGGTGATGTACTATTAAAAATTTACTAGTTGCTTAGAGTGTTTTTCATCGAGTCACTTTGTACACCCTAGTAACACATTCCCAGAATTTGTTTAAATACCTTCCATTGTCTAAGCTGACATTTGAGTCATCATAGTTTCCAAATGAAGTACTGTCAGAAGCAGCCAAAAAGGTATGAGAAGACAATTAATGCTGGACAAGTCGAGGCAGTGAAACATAAAAGGTGGAGAGCAAGGCCAAGTATACAGTAACATACAGAAATATTCTAACTATGGGTTTTTTTCATTGTAATGCTGGGGATTTTTCTTCTTTTTAAAAATTGTATGTCCATGCCCCTAATCAGTTATACAGGAAAAAAAAAAAAGAGGAAAGGAAAAGAGAAGAAAAGAAAAGGGAAAAAAGTGTAATTGGGAAAAGTGGGACTCACACAGTTTTGTGAACTATTTTCTACAAAAACAGCAGTTGACATCTGAAGAGTCTAATCTTTAGTTCAAACAGAATGTATAGAGGCTGAGTGCTAAACCACCCGCTCATGCACACATGTATGCATGCATTCTCTCTAAAATAAGTGAATAAATCTTTTTTAAAAATTACAAATCTAATATTGTTTAGTACTACTCTTAACAAACATTTATTTTTGAAAATAAATGCTTTAAAAAAACTAACAATGGTTTCTAGTAGATAAGATAGATTGAAGAATAATGCCTTTACTTCAAATAAAGAAGATTTGTTTTAAAAGAGTCTGGAATATGTGTGGAATATACACAGACAGGCAAAAGGGACCGTGGAGTTGCATAATAGCATGAACCATAGGTTCAAAGAAATTCCTTACTTCATACTTGATAAATATATTTCATTTCTTTTCATCAAATTTACATCTTTATACGCCTCACCTTGTGTATAGCTTACTCAGTCCCTCAGTGTACAGCTATACTTGGATTTCTACATGAATTGAAAGTACTAATGAAGTTAGTCAATGAGCCAGCCTCCACCCATTGCTTGAACATCCATACGGAACATGGCGCCACCCAAAGATTTCTCTCTCCACCTCCAGCATAGCAACAAGGAGACTCCATTGCACAAGAAAAACCTCAGCTCCCTCACGCAGCTGTCTTTCTAGGGCGGAATGCCTGAGGGCTGTTCTCTGTGCAACTCTGTTCCAGCAGGTATGTGCTCCTGTTTTAAGAAAAATTTGGCATGAGATTAAAGATAAAATTTGAAACGAAGTATCTTATGAATTAATCTCTTTGATCTTGACATTCAGAAATTGACAACAAGGAATAAAGGGAGCAAATCTGTCAAAATAATGAATAAATCATTAATAGCTTCACCTGACTCTCTCTTAGACCAAGACATCTAGGCCAAAGGATCAGGAGTCAACACTTGTAATTTTATGAGAGTAATTAAAATGTCAGAGCAGAAAACCATATATTTCCATATGGAAATAATATTGTTTGAGAAATGAAGTTTAAATGTTTTTCTAAATTTGCTGTTTGGAAGCAAGTATTCTATTTAGGAATTGTTTCTAAACCAGAAAACCATAAAAGCTATAGACTATAACTTATACAGTATCTTATTTTTCCCTATTGAAACATAGATAATTTTCTAGAAAAGAACCCTCCCTCTACCCCTGTGGCTATTCTACAAAATTTTAACAACCCATGTCACATACTCTATAGTAATACTGATAAGCAATTTTAATATAAGCAATAAAACGTAAGAGTAAGTAATAATAATAATGATGATGATGATGATGATCTGAACAAACATAAGAAGAAAAGCATTTATTTGCTTCCAGTTTTAATTAATAATTTTATCTGGGTCATGATTTGCTTAGGTCAGAGGCTGACAGTAGTATTTCTAAACTTGGGTAGGACTTTTGATCTATGAAGACACAGAGAAGACACAAAGTAAGGCTGACATGAGACAAATGCCTTGAATTTAATAAAGTGCTAGTTAATAAAGTGAGGAAAGATGTTTGAAACTACTGCATATTAATACCTTCCTTAGCACACAGATTTTAAAGATAACTCAATTTATTTTGTGTATAGCTCCTTTTTTGCAGCAGGCTCTAGTAGAATCTGTAAATAAGAATCCATATACTTAGTCTTGTTATATTATTATTGTTATAATATATTACAAACTTATTTAATACATATATGTATTACATTGTATTTTTATTGTCAAATATTTTGCCAAGCTAGTTAGGGAATCGGGTGGGACAACTTAGGTGCATAAACAAGAAGAAGCAGTGGGGGAATCTCAGTAAAATTTTTTTCTCAAAGCATTTTCCATCCAGACTATACCAAGGCTGTTTATATCCTTGCAATACTGATGAGCACCTTTCACTTTAGCTGAGGCCGTATTCTTTTTCAGGGTAAAAATTCATTTCAGTTACAGTTTATATGCTATTTTTAGAAACATGGGGATTGGGATGAGAAAGAGAATTTAAATTAAAAAAAAAGAGAGAATTTTCACATATACAAATTATTCAGGCCCTAAATGTTGTCCTGTTTTAATCCTATCTATCACGTAATAATCAAATATCTATCATCCAGTAGTATGAAGTGGGTCCAGCCACCCATCAACACAATCTAGAATCAGACAAGGTTTGGGAGGATTAGGAAAAATGATTGAGAACACTGAATAAAGACTGGATTTCACTTTAGCCTAATATCATCGTAACCTCCAGGTAAGGATGAGAAAACTGCTTCTGTGTAAAGTATCTTGTCAGGAACCTACCCGCCTCCTCCCTCCGTTGCCCCACCCCCACATGCAGAGAGGAGAGTGTAGCAAAAAGGATCTTGTTGATTTAAATCAGAATGTACACATACTTTCATTTTCATGTGTAGAAACAAAACAAAAATTCTTCATACTGTTAAATTACTTTCCTTCTGTTTATCACAGTAATTCTTTGAATAAAAACTGAGTTTTCTCTATTTCATAGCTGGAATATGCTAGATCAAGACATGTAGTTGTTATTGTTGTTGTTTTTAATGGTCTTAGGCTCTAAGAACAAACTGGCAGAGCTCTTGAACTCTAAAACTGCCCTCCTGAGGGAATTCGTCAGTGAATTTTAACCTGAGGATTCTTCAAAATGACCAAATCATTACAAAACTCCCATCTGTAAGGTGGTGGATGGAAATATGAATATAGAATAAAATTCCCCAAATTTTTCTTTTCTAGTGGTGGCAACAGACACAATGATTTAATTTTAATGGAAAGCAAGATGTCTTCTTTTAAGAGTTTCCATGAATTAAATATTGCATGCCATGTCTTCAGGAAGCAAAGTGCTTAACTGGCAAACCCACACATAGCATAAACACATGATAAATACATGTAGCTCTGAGTGGGATGCCCTCTATTTTACCGGACTTTTTAAAGTCATGGACTCCTTTTAGAATTTGATAAAAGCTATTGATCTTTCCTCATAAAATGACCCACGCACATTCACACAAAATGCTTCACACAATTTCCCAGACCTCTTTAAGTTGTGCATGGATCCCAGGCTAAGAAGTGCTGGTGTACGTAGCTCTATCTTTGTATTAGTGCTTCTTGAACCCATCCAGGTGGCAAAGCAACTGAACATGATGATCATCTTCGTGAAACATCACCTGTTTTTAATTCACCATACAATCTAGAAAAAATTATTTATGTGTCTGGGGTGATCCTGTGATCTTTGAGATAGTGAATACGCTCTTCTCCACAACATTTCATGTCATGTACTTTTATGATTCTTGCTGGAATTTAGCTAGCATACCTCCATAAATAATATCTTCTCTCTCTTATTAATTTGTACCTTGTTTAATTAGCTTAAGATATTATATCCATTAGCTTGTTATTCTTTATCATGCACAAATTTCCCTGAATCTGGCCACTGGAAGCCCCCTCAAGGCAGACACCAGGTTATTTTGACATGTCCTCATCCTGCTTTGAGCACTTCCTTACTCTTTAGTCCAACAAGATATCCTAGGATTATCCTGTACGTTCCCTGTCCCATTCCTGAAATCAGCCAGTTCTTTGAGAAGCTCTAATTCCCTTTAGTAAAGAATGGTATTTAGAAAACGATTTGGGTGCTAGGGTACCCTGTGCTTTATGGGTATCTCCATTTCTAAGCCATTTCAGTAGCCAGAGATAGAAAATTAACATGATATATGCTATGCTATGATGTATAATATAGTATAATATAATATAATATAAATGCTCATGTGTTTACGCTGGTCGCCATCCATCAAATCCAGCCCTGTGGGATTTGTCCTCACCTTACTCCATTTCCTATTTGTGAATCATTCTCCCACAGTGAAGGACCTGCTTCTCAGAAACATCAATATATTTACTTCCTATAATACATACAAAAATTGTTTTAGAAACAGTTTAGAACTCTTTAACAGGGTGAAGATGACTAGGAAGCGACATTCCATGAGTTCTTACTGACCCCTAGTGTTTTCTTTGTTGCTTCTGTAGTTTTTCAAATAGCTCTCCATGAAGGGGTCACCTGTTCTGCCTCAGGTTTTCTCACCCTCAACATTAATGGTATTTTCTGCCAGATGATTCTTTGTTGTGGTATGTGCAGGACTGTCCTGCATATTGAGAGATATATAGATTTAGTAGCATCCATTGTTTCTACCAACTCAATAAGAATAGTACCACTTCCTCCCAAGTTGTGACAGTCACAAATGTCACAAATGTCTTCAGACATTGCTAACGCTCCTTACTGTTCCTAAGTTTCTAGTGAACCACAATACCATCTTTGCCTCAGAGAAGGAATGGAAGTACTGCCAAGTTTGGGGATTAAAAAAAAAAAAAAGAATAAAGAGATTAAGATCATTCAGGGCAAAGCCTTCAATTTAGGAATCCCTTTTCCTGCTGCCTCCAAATAGCCTGATTGGGAGTCATGGGTAACTCCCTTTCTAGTCTGGGCCATCAATCTCCTATAGGATGTGGGAATCGTGGACCCATACCCTCAAAAATATTGCCCCATTTTCAAATGCTTACATCCTCCCTCTACATCACTCTTGCAAATCTCTGCAAGGTTTTAAAAAATCTATCCCTATTAAATTTTATATTTGTGGATTTGATATATACTGAATGTATTTTCCAAACTTTTCCTCTTAGATTCTTGTCATCTACAAATTCAAACAACTTGTCGTCACTGCATTTGATAAAGTCATTCAATAACATATCCAATGACCCTCTTTGCCCTTTAGTGGGATATACTGAAACATCAGCCATGGCCTGAAATTGCTTATATTGATGAACTATACCTTTGGGTTAAGGCCTGAGAAGACTTGTTAAAATAAAAACGTAGTATCTTGCAGTGGCAATCAATTAAGTTTTGAAGGTAGCAAGATCGGGGTTTGAAGCCAGGTTATACCGCATGGGAATTTGGAGACTTACTTTGCCTTCTCTGGCCCCCTGCTTCCTCAGTGAAAATAGGAAGACTAGAGCCAGCTTTGGAGTGTTGTAAGGATTAATGTGGTGGCACAAATAAATGTACCTACCACGGTCCCGGGTTACACAGTAGACCTTGTTCCAACATCCCTTCTGACAGAAAATAACCTGAATAGCTAGGTGTGCCTGTTTTCTCCCAAGTACTCTGGCTTAACATTTGCATGGAGCCAGGAGTTCTTAATTTAAGATCCTTCAGGCTTCTTTATTTTATTATTATTTTTTAAGATTTTATTTGTTTATTTGACAGAGAGAGACACAGTGAGAGGGGGAACACAAGCAGGGGGAGTGGGAGAGGGAGAAGCAGGCTCCCTGCAGAGCAGGGAGCACAATGCAGGGCTCGATCCCAGGACCCTGGGACCACGACCTGAGCCGAAGGCAGACGCTTAATGACTGAGCCACCCAGGCGCCCCCTTCAGGCTTCTTTAAAGAGTTCTCCTCCCATTGACTTTTAACTGTCACCGTACTCACTCTAGGGGAATGCTTTTTTTTGAGACTGGTAGGGAAGGAGGCTGTCATACTAAAACACACCAGTTTTTGATTTGATGAGAAATTAAATACACACACACACACACACACACACACACACACACACACACACTTCCTCCATCTTAAGGCTACTTTCCACAGTCAAGGTGAGCTGGTGTAGTTACTAGTTTGAATTGTTTTTCTGGAACAAGACTGACCTCTAGAGGACAGGTGATGAACCTAAACCACCAAGAGCCAATGTCAGCTACTAAGTTACGGAGTATTAAGATTGTTTCAGGAGTCAGACAGATGCTGGAGTTGGCATAGGGTGAGTGAAAGATCTTAATTCTGCATTAACTAATGAAAAGAATTTCATATCTCCTTTATCTCAAATGTGTATTGTTTACAACTTTATTGACATGTTATATATAATAAGCTGCATTTTAACAATATTTGTTCTTCCAATCCATGAGCATGGAATGTCTTTCCATTTCTTTGTGTCATCTTCAATTTCGTTCATCAGTGTTCTATAGTTTTCAGAGAACAGGTCTTTCACTTCTTTGGTTAGGTTTATTTCTAGGTATCTTATGGGTTTTGGTGTAATTGTAAATGGGATCGATTCCTTAATTTCTCTTTCTGCTGCTTCATTATTGGTGTATAGAAATGCAACAGATTTCTGTATGTTGAATTTGTATCCTGCAAATTTACTGAATTTGTGTATCAGTTCTAGAAATTTTTTGGTGGAGTCTCTCAGGTTTTCTGACATGACAGTATCATGTCATCTGCAAATAGTGAAAGTTGGACTTCTTCCTTGCCAATTTGGATGCCTTTTATTTCTTTTTGTTATCTGATTGCTGTGACTAGGACTTCCAGTAATATGTTGAATAACAGTGGTGAGAGAAGACTCTCTTATTCCTGACTGTGGAGGAAAACCTCTGTTTTTCCCCATTGAGGATGATATTAGCTGTGGGTTTTTCATATATGGCCTTTATTACGTGGAGGTATGTTCCCTCTAAACCTACTTTGTTGAGGGTTTTATCATGAATGGCTGTTGTACTTTGTCAAATGCTTTTTCTGCATCTATTGAAATGATCATATGGTTCTTATCCTCTCTTTAATTAATGTGGTGACTCATGTTGCTGATTTACAAATATTGAACCACACTTGCAACACAGGAATAAATCCCACTTGATGGTGGTGAGTGATTTTTTTTTTTTTAATGTATTGTTGGACTTGGTTTGCTAGTATTTTACTGAGAATTTTTGCATCCTTGTTCATCAGGGATATTGGCCTGTAGTTCTCTTTTTTCATGGAGTCTTTATCTGGTTTTGATATCAGGGTAATGCTGGCTTCGTAGAATGAGTTTGGAAGTTTTCCTTCCTTTTCTATTTTTTGGAATGGTTTGAGAAGAATAGGTGTTAACTTTTCTTTATGTGTTTGGTAGAATTTGCCCATGAAGCCAGCTGGCCCTGGACTTCTGTTTGTTAGGAGTGTTTTGGTTACTGATTCAATGTCTTTGATGGTTATTGGTGTGTTCAAGTTTTCTATTTCTTCCTATTTCAGTTTTGATAGTTTTTATATTTCTAGGAATTTATCCATTTCTTCCAGGTTGTCCAATTTGTGGGCTATAGTTTTTCATATTGTTCTATTAATTTTTGGTATTTCTGTGGTGTTGGTTGTTGTTTCTCCTCTCTCATTTGTGATTGTATTTTTTTTAAGTCCTTTCTCTTTTCTTTTTAGTAAGTCTAACTAGAGGTTTATCAATTTTATGATTTTTTTTCAAAGAACCAGCTTCTGCTTTCATTGATCTGTTCTACTATTTTTTTTAGATTCCATATCATTTAATTCTGCTGTAATCTTTATTATTTCCTTCCTTCTGCTGATTTTAGGTTTTATTTGTTGTTTCTTTTCTAGCTCCTTCAGGTGTGAGGTTAGGTTTAAGATTTTTAAGATTTTTCTTGCTTCTTAAGGCAGGCCTTGCATTGCTACATACTTCCCTGTTAGGACTGCTTTCATTGCATCCCAAAGGCTTTGGACTGTTGTGTTTTCATTTTCATTTGTTTCCATGTATTTTTTAAATTTCTTCTTTGATTTACTGGTTGACCCATTCATTGTTCAGTAGCATGTTGTTTAAACTCCATGTATTTGTGCTCTTTCCAAATTTTTTCTTGACTTTAAGTTTTATAATGTTGTGGTCAGAAAAGATGCATGGTATGACTTCAGTCTTTTTATATTTGTTGAGGCCTGATTTATGACCTACTATGTGATCTATTCTGGAGAATGTCCCTTGTGCCCTTGAAAAGAATGTGTATTCACAGATCAACGGAACAGAATAGAAAACCCAGAAATGAACCCACAAGTATATGGTCAATTAATCTACAACAAAGCCAGAAAGACTATCGAATGGGAAAAAGACAGTTTCTTCAACAAACAGTGTTGGGAAAACTGGGCAGCCACATGCAGAAGAATGAAACTGGACCACATTCTTACACTATACACAAAAGTAAATTCAAAATGGATTACAGATCTAAATGGGAGACATGAAACCATAAAAATCCTAGAGGAGGACACAGGCAGTGACCTCTTTGATGTTTGTCATAGAAACTTTCTAGGTATGTCTCCTGAAGCAAGGGAAACAAAAGCCAAAATAAACTATTGGGATGTCATCAAGATAAAAAGCTGCACAGAGAAGGAAATGATCAACAAAACTAAAAGGCAGCCTACAGAATGGGAGAAGATATTTGCAAATGACATACCTGATAAAGGGTTAGTATCCAAAATCTATAAAGAACATATAAAACTCAACATCCCTAAAATGAATAATCCAGTTAAGAAACACTTGTTGTGATAAATATCGGGTGTTATATGGAAGTGTTGCATCACTATATCGTATACCTGAAACCAATATTACACTGTATGTTAGCTAACTGGAATTTAATTAAAAACTTAAAAAAAGGAAAACAAGAAAATTACTTTAAGTCTGCCTTCAAAAAAAAATAAGCTGCACATATTTAAAAGGAACCATTTGATTAGTTTATGTACTATGTACACATCAGCATAATCAAGATACCAAACATTTCCATCAGTTCCTAATATTTCCTCATGTCTTTTTGCAATCCACCCTGTCTCCATCCCCGTCCTTAGACAACCACTAATCTGCTTTCTATTGCTGTAGATGAGTCTGCATTTTTTATAAATGGAATGATACAGCATCCACTCTCTTGTGTCTGGCTTCTTTTACTCAACCTAATGATTTCCAGATTCATCTAAAGTTGTGAGGATCATTCATTCATTCCATTCTATTGCTTAGTAACATTCCATTGTATGGAGAGAATACATCTTGTTGAACTTGAGGCAGATCCTTAATGTGAATGTTAAAACTTCTAGAGGAAAAGATGAGAGAAAAATGTTGTGACCTTAGGGTAGACAACATTTGCTTAGAATACCAAATGAACAGATAATAAATGAAGATAACTGGACTTTATCAGAGTTAAAAACATTCGCTCTTTGAAAGAAGCCATTAAGAAAACAAAAAGGCAAGTCACAGATGGTGAGAAAATATTTGTACACATATATCAGATAAATAATATGACAATAAAATAATAAAATAATATGAAAATAATAATGAGCTCAAAGACACTCAATTTTTATTAAAATAGCAGATATATCACAAAAGAAAGTATGCAAGTGGCCAATAAACACATGAAAAGATACTGAACATCAATAGTTCTCAGAGAAATGATAAATGCATGTTTTAATGCCTCTGAAATTGGGTTATGTCTTACAATTAATGAGCTTGCAATTGATGTACTTCTATTATATTTTATTTTTAGATACTGTATCTGTTGAGCACTAACGTTTGGTAATGTTCTAAGCACTTTGCACACATTGTTGCATTTAATCTTCACAAAACCTGGTGAGGAGGCGCTATAATTAAACTCATCTTCACGGGTGAGGAGATTGAAGGTCAGCGAATTTAAGTAACTTGTCCCAAGTCACACAGCTAGTCAGTGGCAAAACCAGGCTTGGAATCCACTATCTACCTCTTTGGCCCACAGGTTTAAGTATTATGCTATTCTTTTATTACTACACTGATGGTGGATTTTCAATGGCAAACATATAAGAAAACAGGACCTTCCCTAAGTCCTGATATTAACGTATTCCATTCCATTTTGTGGGACATTAAATGAGTCACTGTAAGTTAAATGCCTAATATTCAGTAGGTATACTACATAAATGCTAGTTCTTTTTCTTCCATCTATTTTGAGACCTTTCTTTAAATTGCCAAAATAGGGAGGGTGAGGTCCTAGAGGCTCTAAACAGCCATGAGAAATAAATTGCCAAAAATCTATTTGAAAATTATGTGATTCCACTAATTTAAGCACTTATCACTCTTTTCTTTCAGCTTTTTACAGCTGTCTTTTATGTGAATGCACTTGAATTCTGTGATCTTCTTTATCAGTGGTTCTCAGCCAGGAGTGGTTTTGTCTCTCAGGTAATATTTGGCAACCTCTGGAGACATTTTTGTCAATTTGGGGGCCTGGGGGGAGGGTTTCTAGTGAGTGGAAGCCAGAAATGCTGCTGAACACCCAACAGTATAGGACAGCCCCCACAACAAAGAATTATCCAGCCCCAAATGTCAGTAGTGCCAAGTTTGGGAGAGCCCGCCTTATACAAACATTGTTTTATTGACATCAGTTGAGAATCTTGAGTGGCTGCAGGAAATTAAAGAAGAGGAAGACGTGGTCCCTGTTCGCAAATCGAGTAATCCAATGAGGGGGAAAAACCCAAGTCTAATGTTAAGAACAGTATAATGAATGTCACAAGAGAAAATAATAGAATATTTTAAGGCTTTAAGGGAATATAACCAGATAATCCAGTCAAGAAAACCAAGAGGAGCTCTGAGAGGATTAAGTATGGAAATACCCTTCGTTCTTAATAAAAATGAAAGTGGGCTTCCCCATGTGTGGTGATATAATTTCTGGTTGCCAAACATCATCTACCTTTTAATGCACTGAAACTCAGTGAGGACAAGGCTGAAACCATGTAATGAGACTTCACTAAAGGTGGTCGAGTCCAGGGAGTAGAGCCCTGGGAAACCAGATGGGGTGTCATGCAGTGTACTTGCTCTCTCGGGCTTGGAAGAGCATCCCCTGCTGATCTCGGGCTCCGCCCCCCCACCCAGAGGGGGTGTCTCCTAAAGCCTACCACCCCAAAGCCCACATCCAGGCATCTGAACGTCTTTAACTCTGTGCCCAGAGAGAATTAGAGTTCCAGCATCGACCCTGCGTAGCCTTAATGGCTTCTAAACTTCAGTTTTCTCCTCTGAAATAGAGTAACAGTAGTCCTAATGCACTGGTTATTGTATAAATTAAATCAGATTACATGTAAATCGCTTAGTGCTGTGGACGCCCATGGTCGCTACTTAACAACCGCTATTACACAACAACAGTTATTTATCGCTATGATAGTGTTGTTATTGTTATGAATTAAATCAAAGCTTGTGCTCTGCTCACTGGAAAAACATATTGTCTGTATATAAGTACGAAAATGGGGGAAGCACAAGGAAGGTGGTTACTACAGCCCAGCATTGATGGAAGAGGGCTGTGGGCTGAGGCGGGAAGGAGGAAGGGGAGTGCTTCCTGGAGCGCTCACAGAGAAGGTGTTGGAATGGAAGAGCGAAGGATGCAGAAGATGGCTTTGGGTAGTTGGGGAGCTTGAGAAATAGTTCAATGGAATTAAATTCACACAACATTCACTGAATGCTTGCTTTACTCGAAGCAAAGATAAATACGATACTGTAAAACCATAGCCGAGAGGACAAGACAGACAAGTAAACCACTACCTGTTTGAATTTGGGGGGAAGGAAGCAGGTGTGCGGTGAGAGGTTAGGGGAAGTTCACAACCCAGGAAATGGCTATATCAAGAACAAGGAACAAGAAGGACTAAAAGTCAGATGTAGAACTTTTTACCCCGAAAAAAAAGCAAAAAGGGAAATTTAAGAATTGCTAAGGCCAAAGGAGGCCAAAAGCAATTATGAAAACTGGAGTATGGAACCAGAAACTGGGAGTCAGGAAGGAATACACATGTTTAAACAAGTCGGGAGCAGCTGGGTGGGGTGGGGCAGGGAAGAGGGAGAAGCGTTTGCACAGCTGTTTGTGCCCATGGGTGAGTTTTATGACAGTAATAAAACACTCTCCAATTAAAATAATATAAATCATTTTAAATTGAATTAAAAATGTTTAATGATTTATTGACTTAAATGCATACATTAAATAATAAATAGAATAAGTTAATAATAAATAATTAAAATAATAAATTGTTAATGAATGAGTCTTCACAACTCCTTCTACCCCTGCTTCCCTCTGTTCTCCCTGCTTCTATTAGGTGGAGAGCTTTCTTGCTTCATGGATTCACTTCCAGGCAGGAGAGGCTGAGTAATGCATATACCAAAGAGGAAGTGAAAAGAGGCCAAAGGGTAAATGAACTAATACAGTCCTTCAGGCTGATAAAAAGGAGGTGAGGAGAGAGGCCAACGACTTGTCATCCAGCGAGGGGTTCTGGATGAATGATTGATGGCGGAGGGAGAGCTTGGACCATACGAAGGCAGGGGTGGGAAGAGAATGGCAAAGGGACTTAGTAGGAGGTGCTCTGTGTTCCCAGCTGGAAACCCTTTAATGGTCTCCCAGGAGATGAAAGCAAAGGGTGCAATAGCTTGATGATTTCTGGTCACTACACTGTTAGGACAGGGTGCACTGTGGGCCCCAAGCTTCTGGTGGTGGTAAGTGTTGAACTCAGATGAGCTTTATCTGGGTGGAACCTTGGGGAATGGGCATCAGAGGAAGACCCAGAGACACAAACATCCAGACCAAAGGAAGACCCAGAGACACAAACATTCAGAAAGGGAGAGAAAAAGTTAGCTTTAGGCTTCCTAAGGAAATAATGGGCAAAAAGTACCATGGTTTCCAAATTTACGTGAATCCATTCACGGTGAGGAAACAACCTTCCTACACCCCTGTTGTGTTCACAAGGGTCGTGGCATGGCTTCAGATGTCAATATAGCAAATCCAGAAGGACACTAGTTTCTCTTAAGGGGTCCAGGTTTACTCAGGGTTTTATTCTGTGAGAGACCATCCCCAGATCTGACCGTGTTATTAATGATCTCAGGATGCAATCTGTTTCTCCTTGTATGTGAGGTGCATGATCCCACTGGAAGCAAGGAAAAGTGTCAGTTTTTGTTTCCACACTAATGAGGTTTCATAGTCTCTTATAAAAGCATGAAGGAATAATTAGAAATGAACTGAAGTGGGCCAAAGCTATGGAAAAGCATTAAACAAGAGAAAACTGTGTGAAGAACCAGCAGAAGCAAATAGCAATGCAAAATGCAAGGCAGAGAGACTCACTTGCCACCCTAGTGGATGGGAGAGTGTTTGAGGCAAACATCCTCTGTCACTGATTTCACTCCTTTGTAAGCCAAAACAAGATGCTTCAAACTTCCCCTCAGAGATGGAAATTGTTATTTGAGCAAACCATTTGTTTTACCTTTTTATGTTTGTGTGTTTCTATGGTCAACCGCATCTCTAATTCCCTTATTTCAGTGTGTCCATACGGGCCGTGATACACTTTGACTTTCTGTTTCATTACTTGTAATGCTGTGCCATAATTTGAAGGGATCATGAAAAATAAGATTTTGTGAACATTTTCTTCAGAATGCTCCGCGTAAATCCCGAATGACGGTGCTTGATTCCACATGCGTATGTGCTGGGCCTGCATTCCAAACATGTTGCAAGAATACGTGCACGGAGGGGCTGCCCCACTGGCATGCAGCTGTGTGATGTGCTACCGTTACAAATACCCAGGAAACGGGTTTGCGTGCGGCATGCCCTTCCTGTCTTTCCTCGTGATTAGAAAGCTACATTATCAGGGAGGAGTGGTGGGTCAGCAGCTCTGTGTTGATGTGGCAATTTACTAGATATTCGACTGTTCTTTCCAGGGCAGAGGGTGGGGCAAAACGGACACAGGCAGCCGTGCCAACAACCAAGGTCTTCAGTACAGATCTATGTGAAAAGCGTGGCATCCGGGGGCATTTGTTGCTGAATCTTCTATACCTCTGGAGATCCCAGTAGTATTTGGGAGGCTTAGGGGTGCGGGGGTAAATGGGCCTTCTCTGTCTGGGCAGATCTTCGTGTAGGAGGAGGGGCTCAGGTGCTGCCATGACCACATGATCTAAAATCAGATAAGGTTTTACATCAACTTTATTGAGGAATTTGATTCAATCATACAAGTCATTCAGTTTGCCCAAGGCGAAACTAGAACAATTGAGTAAAGACTTTGATGTCCTTTATTCAAGGGAAGCAATGCATGGTTCGCAAGCTATGGAGCACCATTCTGGAGGGAGGGGCAAGGGTGAGTTTTATGGAGCATTAGAAGAGATGCAGAAACAGGGCAGCGTTGGCTAGGAGGCTGGGGATTTCCTTGTAAGGCCAGTGGGTCCTGTTTTCTAGGGTAAGGTGAGCTAGCTAAAGCTGAGTGACAGCATTGTGATTGGTCTGTGTTCAGTTTCCTTGATAGGCATTTCCTGTAAGTGAAGGCTGACTTTGGTTTAGATTTGTGGTGTGGGCCAGGCCAGTGGGTAGGGCCTCCATTTTGTGGGTCCAGATATATAAATTAACTTCATCAAACTAAAACTGATGAAGCACTTCCTACATGCCAGGTGCTATGCTGGGTGCTGGGACATAGCAGCACCCAATCTCTTCACGTGGAGTTCTTCTATGATTAATCTCTCTCTTGGAGGAGGCCACCTGTTTTGGGTTGCTTTCTCTCAGAAGCAGACCGTAAGCCTAGGGTTCCTGGAGAAGTGATTTCGCTCCAGGGGAAACCAGGAACGGTTCAGGGGAGGCAGGATGAGGAAGGAGAAGAAGCCAAACAAGGGTGGAATTTCAGGGGAAGTCCTAGACTTGGCCTGATCCCCGATGGGGAGCTCTAGAACATAACACTCAGAACACAAGCGTTGGGCTTTTCTATTCTCACATCTGTTAGCGACTGGCTATGGGCCTTTCATGGGAGATGGAAAACTCACAGGTACTTCCAGCTCTCATTACTGGAGACATGGCTCTGGCGTCCACTGGAAATTTTCTGAATGTTCCAGATGCAAGCCATTAGCAGCAAGTGGACAGAAGCTGGGGATGAGCATGTAGGCAAGCCACCAACATTGTCCACTACACCCACCAGTGGGAGAGGGTGTATATAGGGCATAAAGAAGAAAAGAGCCCCCAGAGCTTTGCCACTCCAAGTGTAGCCTCAGAGGAGCAACATCTGGTCTAATGGGGATCCATCAGCAAGGAGCTTCTTAGAATGGTGGAATCTCAGGCCTCAGTGAAGACCTAGTTAATCAGAATCTGAATATTAAGAAGATCTCCAGGAGATAGGTATGCACATTAACTTCCAAGAAACTTGACTCCAGAAACGATGATTTACTGACCTCCTAAACTGGCAGAAATAAGCATAGCAATCAGCACTGCAATATGGTGGGTGTGGAAAATTCTTAGTCTGAAGGTCCTCTGGCCCAGCAGCTGAAACTAGGGGCAAGAGAATGCATTCCCAGCTGAGAGCAGGGCAGTCCCAACTTTGCTACTCTGAGCCCTATGATGCCAGCCTTGCAGGGAAGTGGGGAGAGGATGAGGAGGAAGGGTTTGGTGCTGACATAGGAAAGCAAAATACAAAATAAGGCAAGATTTAGAGCTGACCCCACAATCTAAGCTTGAAAAGCATATTGAAAAGTCGCAGCAGGTAAATCACTTGACTCAGATATGCATCATTGAGGAGTCATGACACAACTCATGCATGAGGAGAAACCTCTGGGGTAAAATGTATTGGTCACCAGAAGGCCCCCAATAGTACAAAAAGGTCTCTTCCGCAACGCTGAAAATTCCTGCCATCAGAGTCACGATGCAGTCAGTCCACTCACACCATCTGTGGAGGGATGCCATCTCTGGAGGGCTGCTTGCGGCCAAACTTGGGGGACATCTGGTTAAAGACGCAGATTGCACACACTCATTTAACCTCAGGACATTCCTAAAATCACATGAGAAAATCATGGTTTTCTTATTTTGGCTGCTGTGTTTTCAAGCATTAAAAGCTAGGAAGATAAAGGGAATTGAAGAGAATATAACACAATAACTTTTTGGAGGCTAAAAAAGTAGGTTGGTTATTATGGGTGGTAATTGGCTTGGTAGAACCCAAGAAAATTGAATCCTAGGAAGTGAGCAATAGGGAAGGCTGATAATCCATTTCATGTACCTGCAGATGTCTCTAAAGGCTGAAGAATGAGCACTGGGATAGAAGCTTGAGCCAGAAACAGACCAATGGAGCGACTGGTGGTATGTTGAAGACGAAGTTTGACATTCAGATCCAGCGTGCTGCCCCTCCCCCTCCAGGAAGGAAGGCAGGTGACTGGCGGTTGATTCTCCAGAGACAGTAAAACAGATGGTAGCCTTCAGATAGCAGTATACCAGACACAGCTAAGATTAGGGTTGCCATAATGAAAAAAAGAGGATTAAGTGTAAGTTTAAATTCTGAATTGTACAGGCCCCCCCCCGGGACCCAGAAGTCTGGTAGCCATTATCTTGCAGTTAGGAGATCAAAACAGTCTTCTCTGGGCATCCAAAGATAATAACACTGGGGATCTCTCAAAGAAACAGCCCAGCTAGATCATCCTACTTTCTACACTTTTCTCCCTTCCTCCCTGGTTCCTTTCTAAGCAGAGTTTCCAGTTAGGTTTTAGATGCCCCATTCTAAAATAGGAGTAGACTGAGAAGTATCCACAAGCATTTAAGAAAGGCATCTAAATGAAAGAACAACCTCAGAGCATTTTCCATGTTAGAGATGCTTTCTCCCCCAGCAGCTGTCCAAAAGGGCTGGGAAACAGCCCAGAAGTTAAAATTAATGTTCCGCAGAAAAACTTGGACCAGAAAGACAGGAGAATAGAATAAGCCCACAGAGGAATCCCTTTCTGTTTCACTTCAAAGGACTGTTCCAACGTGTTCTATTTCCATCAGCTTCTCTGAGATGGATGAGCTGTGTGAATGAGCCCCTGGCTGGGTTTTCAAGCTCTGGTCAACTAGGTAATAGCTTTCCTTCTTTCTGTGCATCACTTTCCTTCTCTCTTCCTCTTGATACCCTGGAATGGCACCTGATCATAACCATTAGCATGCAAGCTTTGCCCTAGGTTTTTTTGCTAGATAATACAAGATACTATGCCCGGGTCTGAGAATGACCACAAAGAGCGGACCATTCACCCTCTACCTGCTGACTCACATGGGACTATGGAGGGATTGAAAGTAGTCTTGTATTGCATTAAGGTATTGATTTTTATTTTATTTTTATTATAGAAAATTTCAAATATATACAAAAGTAGAGATACCAGATTCATGAGCCTCCATAGACTCACCAGCTAGCTTTAGTTATGATCACCCAAGGTCTCTTGGCGCTCCTATTCCTCTACTCTCTTTCTCCCACAACTTTGATGGCTTTGAAGCCAAATTCTAGGCATCATCCCCTGTTATCCACAAACATTTCAGTACATCTCGCTAAAGGTCAAGACTCTTTAAAATCATAACACAAGATCTTTTATCATAACTAAAACATTTAATAATTTCTTCATATCATCAAAAAGCCCATCATTCTTTAAATTTCTCTACTTGATTCCTAATTTTCTCCTTTTATGGTTGGTTAATTCAAGTCAGAATTCAAATAAGTCTACAAATCTCAATTTCTGATATATATGTCATATATATAGATTTCTCTTTTTATCCTGGAATTATAATTTTTGAAGAAAATTTGTAATTTATCCTAAATATATCCCTATGAAATTCTGTAGTTTTGTTGGTGTATTCTTTGGTGTTTTCCCCTTTAAGTAGCATTTTAACTCATAAATTTTGATATATTTGAAATGTTTAAATTCATTGCCATTATCATTTTTTTTTTCATGCTCAAATTGCCTTATTTTTGGTCAGTGGGAGCTTTTTCATGTTGGCCTCTTCCTTTTGAAACAACCCTAGTGGTCTTTAATAGCCTCTTAGCTTTCTGGCATAAGATGTTCAGACTCATCTTGTATATTTCTTCCCCAGACCTAGAATCAATTATTCTTTCAAGTAGCCCTAGTCTTCCCTAGCAAGTTATTCCCTAGTATTGCCCAGAAGTTATTATAGGAGAATATTTTTCTGACTCTGAGATAGAAAAAAAAAATTCCTTAAAAAGACACAAAATGCTAAGCATGTAAGAGAATAGATATATTTAACAGTACCAAGAGCCATCTTAAAATTTGTAAAATGCCAAATTAGAATATTTTTTGCATCATATATAACCAAGAGTATATAGAAAGAACTCCAATAAATTAGTAGGAAAAAGGAAAAAAGCTTCCTCAAACTTTCCCTGACCAAAATAAACTTCAAATAAGGATTTCACAGAAGAGGAAATCCACATCATCATAGTGTTATGAAAGGATGTTCAATCTCTTTGGCAATCAGGGAAATGCAAATTATGACATACCATTTTATCCATGCTAAATAGTCAAGAGTCAAGAAATTTGACAATATCGAGTGCTGGAGAGGTGCGTATTGGGGATGTCTTTGTATAGTGCTGATGAGAATATGTATTAGAAAACCACATCAGGAGACAAAAACTAGAACCAAGTTAAATATGTACTGACAGGAGAATGGATAAATTGTGGTACTCTAATTCATTCAATTCATTGCTGTTCAATGGGCTAGCAATGAAAAAATGAACTATACCTAGAAACCGACTTTGAGAAACATAATGTAGAATGGAACAACCAAGATGCAGAAGACTATAGAATATGTAGGATTTTTATAAACAATTTGACACTGTTTTGTATACACCCTAGAGAAACTCTTGTGCTATCTTGTGTACATGTGCAGAATTTCCCTAGGGCAGCAGTCAGCATACTACGGCATATGGCCCACCATATGCTTTTGCAAGTAAGATTGTATTTGAATACAGCCACGCCCATTTGTTCATGTCTGTTTTCCCACCACAACGACAGAGTGATGGTAATAGAGACCATATGGCCCACAAAGACTAAAATATTTACTATCTGTTCCTTTACCAAACATGTTTGTTTCCCCCCCACCCCACTCTAGAGTATGTGCAAGATAGTGCCAAATTTTAATAAAGCTCATATGCAAGCAAAAATAAACAACCTATTATTTTCTCAGATTTCACAATAAGGATATACAAATAAAACTAGGGAATGATGAATAAAAATTCAGAATAGTGTTTACTTCAGGTAGGGATCAGAAGGTAGAGGATGGGACTGGGGAGAAATCCATAGTAAACAGAAGTTACTGGCACTATTCCCTTCTATGCATTAAATATTATATTAGAAATAAAAAAAAATAAATTTAAAAAACAAAAATAAACAATTCCAGAAAATTTATTAGGACTGAACAACATAATCTTCCAGATTAAAAGAGCCTGAGTACCAATAAAATTGGATAAAAGTAAGCCTACCCCAAAGCACATCATTATGAAATTTCAGGATATTAGAGACAGAAAAATTCTGTAAGCTTCCAGAGATCAAAGTCAAGGTCATACACACAAGATCAGAAATTAGAAAAACCTTTGAGTTTTTAATAGCAAGGCTAGATACTAGAACATTTTTGGAGAAAATGTTTTTTAGCCTACAATTCTATACATCACCAAACTAGTAATTTAGTAGAGGGAGAGAAAAGGCATTTTCAGATGTTCAAGATCTAAAAAGCCTTACTCCCCATGTCTCCTTTCTCAAGTTGCTCATGGAGCATTTGCTCCACAAAATTGAGCCAGTGAACCAACAGGATGATGAAGGATGTAGGAAAAGAGAATCCAATCCAAGAGAGACATGAAAAAAAAAAAAATCCTCAGATACTAGGTCATTGCAAGAGGATGACAGACTTTCAGGAGCCTTGGGAACAACTGTTTGGTCTGCACCAGATCAGAGGCTCTGAGCGTCACTATTTTAAGAAAATGAAGTTGATTAGATACTTCAAGCGTTTGAATATAATTTTTTCCAGTTTTATTGAGGAAATAATTGACATACATCTCTAAGTTTAAGGTGTACGGTATGATTGTTTAATTTATATATATTGTGAAATGATTACAAGTTCAGCTAACATCCATCTTCTCATACAGATATAATAAAAAGAAAAGAAAGAAGAAAAGAACAAAGTAAAAAAAAAAATTCTCCTTAAGGTGATAGAACTCTTAGGATTTACTCTCTAACCAACTTTTTTATATATCAGATGGCAGTGTTAGCTCTGGTCATGTGTACGTTACATTTAGTACTCATTTATTGTAACTGGAAGTTTGTGCCTTTTGACCACCTTCTTCCAATTGCTCTTCTCCCCACCTCTCATCTCTGGTAAACACAAGTCTGATATCCTTTCCTATGAGTTTTTCTTTCTTTTTTTAAGATTCCATGTATAAGTGAGATGATACAGTATTTCTCTTTTTCTATCTGACTTATACTTAGCATAATGCCCTGTGGTCCATCCATGTTGCAATGGTCCTACCATTCCTCACTTTCTATGGCTAACTAAATATTCCATTGTATATATACACCTCAACTTTATCCATTCATCCATCAATGGGCACTTAGATTGTTTCCATGTCTTAGCTAGTATAAATTATGCTGCTATGAACATGGGGGTGAAGATGTCTTTTCTAGTTAGTGTTTTCATTACCTTTGGATATATTCCCAGAAGTGGAATTCCTGGATCATATGGTAATTTTATTTTTCATTTTTTGAGGAACTCTATACTGTTATCCACAGTGGCAACACCAATTTACAATCCTGCCAACAGTGTACAAGGATTCCCTTTTCTCCACATCCACACCAACATTTGTTATCTCTTGTCTTTTGATGGCCGTGTAACAGGCCTGAGGTGGAATCACACTGAAGTTTTAATTTGCAAATCCCTAAGGATACGTGATGTTGAGCATATTTCATACCCGCCTTTCATACATCTTTCATATGTCTTTCTTTGGAGAAATGTCTATTCAGGTCCTTTGCCCATTTTTAAGTTGGGTTATTTGTTTTTTTGCTACTGAGTTTCATTAGTTCTCTCTATATTTTGGATATCAACCCTTATCAGATATATGGTTTGCAAGTACTTATTCCCATCTCTGTAGGTTGTCTTTCCACTTTGTTGATGGTTTCTTTTGCTGTACAGAAGCTTTTTAGATTGATGAAGTCCAATTTATTTATTTATTTTGTTGCTTGTGCTCATAGGTGTCCTATCCAAAAAATCATTACCCCGACCCTTGTCAAGGACTTTTGTTCCTATGTTTTTTTTCTAGGAGTGCCATGGTTTTAGGCCTTCCATTCAAGGCTTTAATCCATTTCCAGTTAATTTTTGTGAGTGGTGTAAGCTATGGGTCATTTCATTCTTTTTCACGTGAATATCCCATTATTCCAGTGCCATTTATTGAAGGGCCGTCTTTTCTCCATTGAGAATTCTTGGCTCCCTTGTCAAATATCAGTTGACCATATATTATTGGGTTTATTTCTGGGCTCTTGATTCTGTTCATTGATCTATTCATCTGTTTTTATATTAGTTTTGATGACTACAGCTTTATAGTATAGCTGGAAATTGGGAGTGTGATACCGCCTATTTTTTTTTCTCTCATTAAATGTATTAAAATAAGATTTATCTAGTGAGGAGAGGTTTGTGGTTGAGTTAGTCATAAGTATATATAAAACTAAATATATTTTAAAAAGACAAGATAATTCAGAATGCTAGGAAAACAAAATTTGCAAAAAGTATAATTATAGAATATGACCCAGCTATGATGAATTCCATGCACATAGTCATAATAATGAAAACAGAATATTGATCTAACTAAAATTTTGATATTACTCTATTAGAATATGGCAGGATGGGAAATGTGCACATGTGTAGCTCTAAAGGCCATGCTTACATTGCTACTTCTCAGTTTTAGGAGAGACATGGAGGAAAATACCAAAAGGATTAGCTAAAAGAGTTAAAACTAATTCCTTTAAGGAGTGAGAAATCTGAGAAGAAAAATTATGTGCCTGCACAGTTTTAATTAAAATTTTAAAAATAAATTATAAAAATGACACCACAGACCAAAACCTGATGTATTAAACACAATCATCCTTTCCCAGTTCAACTAACCTAGAAAATATGGCAATATCTGGAATTGACCTTTCCCTTAAAGAAATGAATTAAACAAGTCAGGATGAACCCATGAGGATGGGATGCTATTTTTTTTTTTGTAATGTCTTACTTCATCACATTACACAATCTTTCCATTCACGTGAAGCTGTTCCTCCAGAAATGAGTGTTGTTTGGCAGTAAGAAAGGAAAGAAAAAAAAAAAAGCAGCCTCTGACACTCAGAAACTAGTCCGACATAGCCAGGTCATGTTGTTCTCCTGTTAGACATAAACCTTGTCATGGAATACCAACCTCAGACAAGTTACTCTGAGACCATGAAAAATGAGACAAAATAGCACATTTCATAATTTTGTTCAAGTATGGACAAAAGCAAGGTCACTGTGCCACCCATAAAATACCAAACACCCCTGTCTCTCACCCAAGAATGATTGATTGCTACTTCTTTATCGTTTACAGTTTTATTTTCCCAATAAATAAGATTTATTGAGATATCAGTCAAGGAGTTACACTTCCTCTCTTTTCTGACAGCATCCAATACAGAGCAAACCCCAACCATTAATAAGGTGGGATGTTGGCTGATGCCTTGTCATAGGCAGTGTGGACAAGGGAGGATCCAGTTTAGCACATTGATTGAGGACTTACCTTTTGCTAATTACATTGCTACGCACTGGGCAAGTCAAGAGTGAATATGACATTGTCTCTGTCCTTGAGTTCCTACCAGCTCCTTAAACAATCCCAGAAAACTAGAATTATACATTTCGAAACTGGAAAGAACATGGAAGTTATTGTCGATGGAAAGAGCATTGACCTAAAACATTTGGGTTTAAATTAATCCTTACCGTTTATTAACAATGAGACAAATCACTTGACTACTGTACTGTTCTGTTTTCTCAGCTGTAAAACAATGATTTATCCTACTTAAACAATCAGTGAGAATATTAAATAAGATAATGTGCATTTAAATATTTTATAAGTTGTATGAGACCACTATAATGTAAAGGAAAGGAGGCCCAAAGGAGTAAAATCACCTACCCAAGATCACACAGCTATTATCAGATGTCAGTATAACACTTGAGGGGAGATAATTACCAACAAGACTTCAACAGTAAAAATAATAATAATAATAATAATCACTTATTATTATTAGACATTCTGCCTTACACTTTACCTACATTATTTCATTTATAACAATACTTCAGTCTTGCATATAGAATGTGTGGCTCTTTCTATATATCTCTTTATAATTTTTGCAGAGCTGATGGAATTCATGAGCATTCTTGTATTTTATATGACTATGTCAGAAATTTAGGCAGAATATGTGCTTAACTTTCTACATTAAGAAGAAAGAGGATCTTACACTTCAAGATTATGATGCTGTATTAGAAAATCATGCAACATAATTTCAATATGAGTCAGGCTAAGGGGTCGTGACTCTTCATTTAAAAAGTGTGATGACCAAAGTTTCCTCCTTGATGGTAAAATTTTCTAAAAAAAAAAATTTGAAATGAGCTTTATGTGCTCATGTTCAGGCATACAGGAACTTGTCATGGAGTAAGAGTTGTTAAACATTTGTAACCCTAGGAGTGGGTCACAAAGATATACATACCTGAGTGCTATGGAAAAGTCTAGAACTTTCCTTGAGTAAATGGTATGGCTTTATTCTTCATCTCTCCACATATTTGGGTTTCTTAGCATCACCCGATGAAACGTGAGACTAATACAGTATGTAACCAGTACTGGTGAATCAAAGAGCCACCGAACTCTAAGAAGTCACTACTGTAGAAAAGTTAAATTATTGTACTCTGTACTACACCCTGCCTGGGTATGAAATGAGATAGGAGCACTTTCATATTAAGGCAACAAACATATGGGTACAAGAACTGAAATGACCAAGAAATAAGATTGAAATGGTGTTAGAAATGTGGTAAGAGCAAAAACCACTGAAAAATAATATACTTTGGGAGATATTCATTCCTTTAACTCAGCCTTCAGACAAACAAGCACTCCAAAGGGATAAACACACACACACAAAACCATCACAAGTCCTGACCTGATGGAAATCCAAGATGTTCTGATCTTTGTAGGATCTCATTAACCTATTCACTTCAGTGCCAAATACATAAATCATTAAAATTCTTTCTTTCCCTAGAGCCAATATTCTTGCAACCCTACTAGCAGCATGGTGTTTAGCAGCATCTTCAATTTTTTTTTTCCATTGAAATTTACGTATTTCTGTTTGTAGACAAGTGTCCAATGCAAAACTTAGAAAATTGAGACAAATGAAGTAGACTTCTTCCCTTGTGGTCTTAACTCCCCCCACCCCTATCTTCTCTTAGCTCTTAGTTTCCTTTCTTAGTGCCTGGCACTTGCTCACTGCTTACAGCTCCTGGGACCCCAATTCCTATGATGACTTCACCCTAACCCTGGAGTAGAGGAGGTATTTTCCCTGCTATAGGCCTGACCCGTCTGTGCCTATGCAGCTAGCTAGCCAAGATCAAGGTGTCTGTTCCTTTGCTTATGGAGTCTTATCTCAGCACTTGCCCCTGAAGTTCTCTGAACTCTTCTACCCGGGATCCTGACATTTATCTCACTTTAGTTCATGGGACTCACCCTTAACTGCTCCCTGTCCTGAAGATAAAGGTTTCTATCTTCATAGCAAAGCAGGAAGAGGAGGAAGGCCACACTTTGAGTCTATCTCAGTAGTTCTGGGAGTATCAAAATTGGGATACAAAAGTTTTTTTCCAGTTTAGTTCCAAAACATTAAGGAGGCATCCCCAGGGAGCACACATTATACCAAAAGTTGTGGGTATAAAGACTGAGATATACAGCTTCTGTTCTCAAGAGCTTTACCAGGAAACAAATGTGTAAAAATAGAACTTAGTACAGTTTTCCAAGTACAGTAATGGAGCTGATCACTGATGCTAACAAATTTGAGCACCTGTTATGTGTCAGATATTAAAGACTTATTTTACAATATTTAAATTAGTGTTATTGGAGAAGGCAGGGGCCAGATCACAGATGGTCTTGGACCCATGTGAATCCAATTCGGACTTTTATATTTACAGGGGGCTCATTGAAAAATTTTGAGAAGAGACATAGCTAGGTCAGACCACATTGTAAATACATCAGGCTTATGGCTGAAGGGACAAGACACTAGAGACAGGGAGATCAGTCCAGAGATGATGGAGACCAAAGAACAATAGTTTTAGAGAAAAAAAGAGGAGCGCATCAACTCAAAAAGTATTTCAAAACTAAAACTAGTGGGACTTGTGAAATGATAGATGTGAAAGTGGATATAAAGAAAAGAATCGAGGATGTTGCTTCAGTTTTGGTTTGGATGACTGGTAGACAAATGGGAAGCAGATAAGGAGAAACAGGTGGAAAATGATGGGCCACAGGCGGTCGAGGGTGGGTGTCTGCTAAGAGGCTGCATTTGGCCATCTCAGGATCCAGGGAGAGGTCAAGTTTGGAGACAGAGTTGCAGGAGCCTTGTCTTTGTTGTCTGCTTTCTGTCACCCACTCATCCCATTTGCATTCCCATATTCCTGCCCACGTGGTCCGTGAATGATGACTGAATAACAGAGGGAGAACTGAGCAATCATTTCCCCGTCCTTCTCACTTTGACACAAGTCTAAATAAGGCTGTCTTAACTTGGAGATGATGTAGGTGCTCTGGTCCCGCCCTGTGATAAGATGCATCACTGTCCCCCAGTTCATCCTCTTTTCTTTCGACAGTTACTTCCTAGAAATCAGGGATTCCCCTAGTCATTTTGGATGGGACCAAATCTGAAATCTGCATGTGAATCATTAATGTATTTTAGTAGTAAGTGTCAACTGGTCTCTGGTCTTTTATCTACTCTTAATGAAAAAAAGATGCAGGAATTCATAAAGAGGATAAAACAAAAGTAATTGACATCTGGATTGGAATACATTCTATGATTATGTCTTATTTTTTTTTTTTTTACCTTCTAAGTATGTTTGATGAAAGTTATCTAAATGTGTTACTTTTATTAGGGATTGGCCTAGATGTACTAGGAACATGCTAGATAAAAGAGAGATTAAATTTACATTTGTTTGTTAAGTAATATAAAGAATCCACTTATCCAAAAATAATCCACAAAGATAACAGAGAGCCAAACGGTACATGCAATTGTGGTTATGTGAATCCAGTGTTGTATCATTAGACCCTTGAAGGAAATGCATCACTCTAAGCAGAGTTTCATTGGGTGTATAGGATGAGTGAATTCATGATGCATTCTGAGGCTGCTCGGCAAAGGTGATCTCTCTTTGCATGCTTTTGGCATGACAGGTTTTAGGAAGGTTATTGGTTTTCTCATGTAGCTGAATCACAGAACACTGGGTACTTGTTCCCACAGCCTGGCCACCATGGCACCTATGTTGGGGTTATCACTTGGCAACAAGATAAATACTCTGACTGAAATGTTACACTCCCTAACAGAGCTTGTTTCAGGTGCAAACTTTCTCATACTCCTGGCTGTCCCAGGGCAATATCTTAAAATAGGCAAGGTTTGCTTTCTTTTGCCCTGGAATCTGGTATTGTCTTTTTCTGTGGCCTGGGCTCACTGTCATCCAAAGCCTTTTCGTTCTTTTGCTTATCCTCTTCACACACTCCAAAACTCTTTCCCTGACCACCTCTCTCCACTCTGTCAAAACCCTTTCCGTAGGAATTAGAAACATGTATTATTTCTCCTAGAGCCATTAACATGATGATTTTTATTGCTAATTATAGAAGAAGATGTTTATTCTCTGATAAAGATATTTCAAGAAGTTACCACATGACGTCTTAGCCAAGGGGACCCCAAATTCACACCACAGAGGTGGCCACTTTCATATCCATTGACTCCTGCTCACAGCGACAGCTACTTAAATTTCTAGGGAGAACCACGCTACCGTAATACTAAATCTAACTAATATGAATGATCTTTGTTATAAAAACAATGTTTCAATATATTTAATGGAAAGTCATTAGTAAAATAAGATTATGAGATGGCATTTTACATCAAAATGGGACTTCCTTTTTGACCTACAATTGTATCGCACTTTGGATAATTTCAGTGGTGACATTATTGCGGTGAGGGGTGATACATGTGTGTATTTCCCATCTACCCAGCAAATCCTACAGGGAGGGTAATTATGGAAGTACCAGTGGTTGTTCATTCAAAGTGGAGAAGAGAAAAGAATAACATTGCAATGTGCTGAGCATGAACAAGTCATTCAGCAAACACTTAGTGAGCACCTTAATTTGAGCCAAGTGCCTATCTCTGTCTCTGGGGAAGATGATCGTGGTTTATGGAGCTCATGGGAGACAAACACTCAGCGGTTAATGCGCAGGCTGCTCATTCACAGTTGGACAGGTGCTTCAGAGAAAAAACACAGTGCATATAATCTCTCAATCAGAATATTAGAACTTTATTCATAAAGTTTTCTTATTTTTGGCTTTCTTTCTCCTTTAGACATGTTTCATTGTAGGGCTACTGGAAAGAAAATAAACACCTCAATATAGATACTTCGATCATGTATTGCTGGTTCTTTAAAAGTAATGCATGCCTATTGTGGAAAATGTGGGGAATTTTTTTTAAATAAAAAAAAGTTGACAAACATCTATGAAGTTACTACAATCACTGTTCACATTTTGACACATTTCCTTCAAGTCATATTTCTGCACATATTTTACTTATATGTTTGAGGTCATATTGCATATACAACATTATACATATATAATGTTTCTTAACCACTCATGGTAAGTGGTACTATAATTTTTCTTATCACTTATGATTGGTTTATTTATTTATTTTTTTACCACTCTTTACCACTTATGATTGTCTCACCCATTTTCCTAGAAGATAAGAAAATGAGCGGGTGAGAGACTTCCCAGTTCCTTACTCTCAGCTTCTGCCGAAGTGATCTGACCTACAGCTGTTGCAAGTACAGTTTCATCCATCAGTTTCTTATTTCAGTTATTATACTTTTTAGTTCTAGACTTAATCTTATTTATCTTACAATGGTAAGACTCACTACGTGGTAGCTCTGCTCTTCTGATTGACATACTGATTGGGCTCTTGCAGTGGTCTGGCACGTAACTGCCGCCAGCTGCATTCTTCCTCTACATTTTTCAGATTTTTCTTCCCCTTTACAGTTTTTACAAGCAGCTTCCCTTCTCTGGAGTTTACATAGGATCTGAAGGATCTCAGGCAGCCACTCAACAGTCTTGGCTTCCCACGTCTGTAATTTTAGTGCTTTCCCCTTTCAAGCTTCAAATTTTTCATTTATCATTATTCTCTCCTGGAGGCCCCTAACACACATGTATCAATCCTTCCCCTCTTTTCTGTGACACCGCCTTCCATTGGTGCCATTCATAGGGGCTTCTCATCATGTATTGTCTTTTACGCTTCCTCCAATAGTTTGATGCATGACCATCTTCTCTTTTTATACTGAGCTCATAAAATTTCTCTAGGTCCTAAGGCAAGTTCCAAATCTGGCCACCCACAATCACTCCGTTATGCTCGCTAACCCTGTGGAACACTTACTATATAAAAGATGATACGCTAAGCACTTGGTAGACATGATCTCATCTGCTCTTCACAAAAGCCTGTGTCATTCAGGAATGCTTAAATAATATAGACTTATTATGTATCATCTCAGGTAACAATAACAATAAGAACAAAAACTAGAGGTAGGTAGTTTCCAGCATTGACTTGGGAGTGCTCTGAAGTCAGGGCTCTGGTTTGCATCTCGGCAAAGCTCTTGGCCTTCCTCTATGGTTGATGTATGAGAGCATCTCTTGGCATCACATCCTCAAACAGCCAGGCTCAAAATGGGGTAGAAGGGGATGGCGTAGGACAGGGAGGTTCTTGTTTTATGTCTCCCTCTTATCAGGAAGAAAAAATTTCCCCAGACATTCCCCAACAGAATTCTCCCAAACCTCACTGACCAGGATGGGGTTATATAGCTACCCCCTGGACCAACAATGAGGCCCTCCTTCCACAAGACAAGGAATCTCTTGATACCTGAACAAAATCAGGGAGAAGTATAACAAAAACTGGATTGCTTTTGCAGAGGCAGGGAACAGGGCCGGCATCATTAAGAAACTTAAGCTCAGAGAGGTTGAGGAAGAAATTTGTGCAAGATTATACAACTAGTAAGTGGCAAAAAGAAAATTCAAGTTAGAACTTTCTGAGTCTCTCAGGATCCATATCTGTGCTCACCATACTAAAGAGCCTTTTGAGAAAATTTTAGCATTTTGCTCAGTCCAAAGATATTTTGTAAGTACCAACTTGATGCTCAGCACTGTTCTTGCTGCTGAAGGGGCATCGAGTGTAGAATCTACTTAGGAATGGAAGCCCACTCAAATGAAATATCTAGAATACACATGATTAATTAGTGAATTAAGAACACATTTTTATATTGTAGCTCTAAGAGGTGCAGTTCTGTGTAGCATGAGTTCTCTGAGGATTGTGGAAGTCAGACTGGATGTCAGGGAAGCTGTGGGGTATCAGCAGAACCTCAGAGATTTGGCTCAGTGGGGAGAAGGGAGGATGGCATTCCTGTTGAGAAGAAGGGGAGAGACACCTGGACCAGCAATGGCATCTACTGATCACTCACTGAGGCAGAGATCTGGCTGAGCACCAGGGGATGTTAAAACTTGTAAAAGGGTCAATGGCTGACTATGAGTTTCCTTTGGTGTCATGGAGGAGCTTAGGAGTTGAAAGATTATTGTTGAGGGTGGGATTCCAGCTTTTTCTTGATGTGACCTGAGATCTTCCAGCAATTAAAAAAATCAAATAACTTGGGTTTTGGCTGCCTGACACAGATTCTGAAGAACACACGGATCCCATTGTCCCTCTGATAATAACGAGGGGTTTGGGCTAAGTCACCCCCACTCCTTTGGATGGGAAACTCTCATAAGTGAGATGAGGTAAGGGTAGATCTAGGTCTGTGAACCACGGGCAAACTAAGAAGCTTACAGAGGGCTCAAACCCACAGACTTTGTCTCACTCACACTCAGGCTGTTAACCCAGCTCTCTAAGCACAGACACGGAGCTCACCCCAGCAGCCAAGAATAAATATGGTGATTGTACTTCTAACCATCCCTTCCCTTTGAGGATTTCCTACACATAAAAGTAAAGCAAATAGAAGAGAAGCACCTTTACAATGTGCTGCATTTTTCAATTAGCTCTAACAATACAACCATGTTTAGACTCAAATTATCTTTCATTATGCCTATTTTTTATGTTTTTGTCCTCTAATTCCTTTGGCTGTGTTGAAACACCTACTGCCTTTTTTTTTCTAGACTGCTTTTTTTTTTTTTTTAAGAGATTGAGCATGGGCATTCGTGACAGGGGTGGGGAGGGGCACATGGAGAGGGAGAGAGAGAGAATCTTAAGCAGACTCTCTGCTCAGCATGGAGCCTGACGCCTCAGGGCTCAATCTCATGACCCTGAGATCACCACCTGAGCGGAAATCAAGAGTGGGATGCTTAACGGACTGAGCCACCCAGGTGCCCCCACCTAGTGATTTTTTTCAATCAAGTTTTCAACAGCATGATCCTAGAGTTAAAAGTCAATTTCAAGTACACAGTGGATTTTCTCTGTATAATAAAAGATAAGATCTGTGTTGGAAACTGGCAAATAGAAAGTTATTTGGGTGTGGCTGGTGGCAGGAGATTTGGGTGGAACCCAGAATTATTTAGGAAATTCTACTTTGAGAAATCTAAAACAGTTTAAAATAGAGAATCTCCAAGAAAGAAAAATAGTGGTTCTCTTCCTCTCTGTTGTCTTTAAATATTGCAACCCACGAGCCATCCCCGTGCAATGATAGAAGGGTTATTGCAGAATTCGGCACTGTCCTTGGGCATAGGTACAGAGGGGGACACTTGAAACGGGCTGATAAACTTCAGCTAATTTTAACAGGCATGTGTAAGTATTGCCAAATTCTTAAGTTTCTGAATGACGTCATCCTCTGAACAAATTTCTTAAATGGTGCCTTAGCAAACAAGCATTTTTATAATAGTGATGTCGTTCTGAGTAAAATGTTGAATCACTCAAAGGATACAGATTAGAAAGAGAGCGGGGAAAAAAAATGCTCTGTGGGAGGGGCAGAGCTTTATAAAACCAGTCTTCTTCCCGCGTGCACTACGGTAGTTCTCTGAGGAAGCTTCCTTGTCAGCAGCGCCTCCGGGAATAACCAGGTATTTCAGTGATTTCTGTGGCCGTGGAAACAGGCTTTCATTTTTTTCCCCCTCTTCCTTTGTACCGGGATTATTGATAATGAAAATTAAGGTGTGGGATGTCTTTAGAAGATGAGTAAAAATGTCATGGTGTTTTCTTGTTTAGATTTCTTTTAAGTGAAAATATTTTAGGTCAAGATTTGAATTAAATTTGTAGTAAGGCTTAATCTTGAATCTCAGAAGCCAGCAGATGCCTGTGTAACATTAGCTAAACTAAAGCGACCAATCAAGTTGAGATGTTGATTTTATCGAACAGGTTAGAATATGTATATTCTTTACTAACTAGGGTTTTGACACTGAATTGGATGGAAATGGCTAGATCAATTAACAGACAGTAATTTAAGCAATGAAAGTAATCTATAAGTTGTATATAAATATAATAAAAATAAGAAAGATGAAAGTATCTAAAGCTATCAGAGATTACAGAAATTCAGCAGCAATCTGAGTTGGGTCTGTTCAACCCCACCTTATGTTTATTGAATTTAGTTCAATAATTGGTCAATTTAGTGGAAGAGAAAAATTTGCCAAACTAGTTGTTGGATTGACTGAAATTACTTCAGATTTACTTCAGGTTTAATAAATCATTTAATACCCATAAACAGACACTCATTCATTATGAAAATCATCAAATAACAGGAACTGCTTTTAATTTTGTTGGGGGAGAATGTGCTAAGTTTGGATGGGATGTTTCCTCGAAGGTACTATTTTCTCTTTGTTTTCATTGATTTTTGTGGTCAATTTCTAAATATTTGCACTATGTTGTCGCAAAAAAAATTGTTTTAAATGCCACAACAGACTCAAATCTAGCATCCAGCGCCAACAAGAAGAGGGCCGTAGTGGCCCCTGGGGGCACCTCCCAGCTTCCTGATGACATGTGCTGAGTTTTGGGGCACGTTTGTTAACTCGTGGGGCAGGAAGTGACACAGATATCTTGGAGCCCAGCCCCACGTATGCTCTCCATTTATTCTTCCTCGTGATAATATTAAGCCTTAATTAGTAGCATGATATTCGGAAGTTAATGAAACAATTTTTTAAAATTTTAGTGGTAAGAAACTCACAACAGGTATCACCTGTTTTGGGCGATGATGCTATTTGGCATCATTCTGTGACTTCAGTTGTACATTGTCTCAGGCAGATTCCCACCTAAAGGTAAGGCGTGAGTTGTCTGAGAAGAAACTTGCCATATGTGCCTTCATAGATTTCTAAGACTGCAAACTTCTCAGACCTCATGTGAAAATCACCAGACTCAGAATCAGAAAGCTGAGATTCAGTCTAGGCTCTGAAGCTAACTAGCTGTGCAATCTACATC
Organism: Phoca vitulina; assembly: GCF_004348235.1. Classification (NCBI taxonomy): domain Eukaryota; kingdom Metazoa; phylum Chordata; class Mammalia; order Carnivora; family Phocidae; genus Phoca; species Phoca vitulina. The sequence continues at coordinate 12,657,136 of NW_022589730.1, read as the reverse complement.
TCCATATTTTTTGTAACAAGAAATCACTAGGTTTTCCTGGGCAGGTAATAACACAAATTAAACAAAAACAGTGCTGCTGAAGGAATTTGGTAACTGCAATATAGACATGAGATATTATTTTTTTATGTTGAATACAGTTATTTCACTGTATTTAAAGAATAAAAAGTAGACTATTTTTAAAAGAAGTAAACATATCTGGGACAATTTAATTCTGTCCTTATGTACTTTTTTCCTTTATAAAGTCACCAGAAATCTATCAAAAGCCTCTCTGATAGTTTAACACTTACATTTTGTTAGAGTCAGAGTGACTGATAACGCAGGATACTCTAAAGGATTCGGTCTAGGAGCAGCCTGCAGTTACTTTTCTGGTTCTGAGCCCTTATTTTCTTCACATGAGGAGAGAGATATGTTTTATTTATGATATTGATTCTCAGTTTGTATCCAAAATGTTACTGAGGTAATTTACAAAAATGATCTGCCCAGTAAGACTAATTAGTTTCAAGACAATTTTAAATCGGTAGAAGGAAGGGGAAACAAATGTGTGAGCCACCCAAGTTAACCTAATCTCAGTGATGAAGCAAGAAAAAAAAAAAACACTAGCGGGGTTTGTTTGTTTTTTTTTTCCTACTTAATACGCCTTCTAGGAGCATTACAGACTTGCTACCTTCCTATTTTTATTTCCTCTATCTAGCATTTCTCAAGCTAGTAACCTGCCTAAACTCTTACACATAATAGTGAAGTTCACCACCAGCAGGAGAGGGAGTGTGAGGCAGTGTGGATCGAGTGGGTTCCTGAAGCAGACCTAGGCTCGAATCCCTGCACCACTGCATAGAAGCTCTGTGACCTTCTGCAAGTTACTTAACCTCTCTGAGCGTCAGGAGGTAACCTATAAAATGAAGATAACAGTATCTACTGCTTTAGATCCTGTGAGGATTGAACGAGAAGAGGTGGTTTCAGGGACAAATTTTGCTTAATTTACAGTTTTGTCTCAATAAAATACAATTGGATGGTATTTCAAATGAGACATTTTGATACAAATTGCAATGATTTTCTTAAAAAGAAGTGTTCGTGAACCAAGTGTTCCCCTAAGACTGCCCTGGATTGAGGAGGGAAGGGAGTGCTGGCCCTTGCTGGGAAGCCTGCTGAGTGAGCCAAGCCTCCTGATGAGGACGTCCCTCACCTCGGGGCCTCCCTCCGCCCCTCCTCAGCTCTGGGAAGCCACTGTCACAAAGGTTCCTGTGGGATGAGCATCAGCGTCATTTGGTATATTTATGTATTTTGGTAATTATAGGGTGTGTTTTAAGCCACCCTGAAAGCATAACACACAGCCAGAAAAATGATCACTGGCCAGTACCAACAGATACCCACACATACCTTGGGTGTGTCCATGCTTTCCACTTCACACGGAGACTTGGGTCATGGAAGGTGTGTCTGTCCTTTATCTTCAGGTGGTAATAGGGTGTGTGTGTGTGTCTGTTTCGTGTTCATTGCACGCAGTGCTACCTGAAATGGATTTCCCTGCTGGGGGGTGGCGGGGCAGGAGAAGCAGGTGGCCATTCCAGCACCCGCCACGCACTGCCCCCCCCCCCCCGCCCCGTACTGAACTCCTTAGCGTGGAAAGCTGTTTTATTGCAGGCTGTGGATGTAGGTGTGTGTGTAGGGGGAGAGGGGGGACAGGAGGTAGGAGCTGGGTAAAAATACTAACCCTCAAATGATGAATCTAAGCCACTTCAAAAATAGGGAATCTGAAAGAAGATGGACAATCTCAACTGGGGCCAAAAAGAATGTGTTTGAATATGCTTGTATTTGCCCATGTGTGTGCTGGATATTTGCAGATGCAGCCCAGAGGTTGAAAACATGACCCTGGAGGCCACCCATCTGGCTTCCATGCCTTATAGTTGGGTGACACTGGTCATTTTCTTGATCCTCTGTGCTGTAGTTTCTTCCTTCATAAAACACGAATAACAATACCTTTCTCATAGGGTTTTGGCAAGAATTAAATGGTTGGTAGAATGTTTAGAACAGCATCCGTTATACAGTAAGAATCTAATAAATGCTATTCATTGTCATTGCTGTTATTATGATTATTATATGGAGCATCCCTACTCATCATTTAACTGTTTGTTGCATCTCAAGATCAGCTACAGGATCTAGTACAAAAGGAAAATGCAGGGCCCCTTGTTCAAAATTCTTAAGAATTTTAAGTTGGTGACAGCAGAGCATCACTCGAAACCTGGAGCCCCGTGAGGCTGCACAGGTCACATGACCATGATGCCATCTGGGCTCTAGTTCACGTTGTTCCCTGAAGGAAGAACAGAGAGGGAACCCCTGTGCAGAGTATACCCAGGTACTACTCAGCCGACATCACCCAAAATGTTGAGTCATCTTTCAGAGCTGTTTTTCTTTCTTCCTCACTTTCCTTCCAGATTGAAACAATGGAAGACCTTTATGTGGCCAACACAATCTTCGCCCTCAATTTTTTCAAGCATCTGGCAAATACTAGTGCCACCCCAAATCTCTTCTTCTCTCCGTGGAGCATCTCGTCCACCATGGCCATGGTCTACCTGGGTGCTGGGGGCCACACTGCACATCAAATGGCCAAGGTGAGTGTCTGTTAAAACTCCAAACCAGGACTGGGTCCCTCCTGAATGGATTTATAGAATCACAATTTTATGCTTCAGGTAGCTTGACTTTACCAAGGTCACTAGTTGTCACATGCCATTACCACACAAGTCCCCCAGATTCAAATCTATAAAACAACTAAACCATGAAAACTCTCAACTGTAGGTAGCGGAGAATGTCATGAACAGCTGAGGTCACCACACTGCTGGAGATGTGAGGAGAGCAGTGTGACTTCAGAGGGCCTCAGCCATATTATCACCCCCATGAGTTCACGTCAACAAAATGGCGTCTGGCCTGATGGCCAGTTTTCAAAATCAGGGTGGACAGGGTGTGCGGGAGCATTGTGAGGTCTTTCTGTCAAGGCCTCTGGCTTCAGTCCTTGGTGAAGGGACACAAGCTCAGTCAGGGGACTCTTTCACTGAGCCTGGGGCCTTGGAAATCCACCATATACCACAGGGCTCCAGTGGGATGAATTCAACGCATTTAAAAAGCACCTGCTCCTGTCAGTGAGCCGGATAGGGTCATCATATAATTAAGATTCTTTCAGATTCGCAGAGCCACAAATGTTGACATTGTGTGCTTGAGCTAGAGGCCCTGCTTTCTCACAAGCACACACCGTGCTCTCAGTCACACCAGAACGCCTCCGGCCACTTTGGGGTTCCCAGGAGAACCGCGCCTGAGCCTACAGATGTCCTTTGCTGGTGCACGGTGACCCATTTACCGTGGGCCGGGTTTGAGGTGGTTCACAGGGAGGATTAGCCAATCTCACTGCACGAGGTCAGGAGGTAAAAGGCACCCCTCCCTGTGTGTGTGGCAGTTTAAACATCCAGGCTTACAACAAAACTCAGTTGCTCAACCCTGATACCAGCACCATTTGGCAATTCTCCTTCCCCTTTACTCTCTTCCCCTTGGGCAGGGGGAAACTTGAACTGCGTGGCAAACTTCAGAAAACATCAGGGTCTTAATTTTTTAACTGTAAAGGGAGCAGAAGCAACGTATTGTGAGGGAGAATGAGAAATGAAGTACTCTAGGTTGTTGAAATTAAAAAAAAGAGATTTTTGACACCAGAGGCGAAGGAACGTACTGGTCACTCTGGGCACAGACAGCTTTTCTGTATCTAGAAAGTGCTTCAAGCATGTGGGTCTATGCAAAGATGTGATATTGTTTTCCTGTAACTCTGCTGCATGTACTGATTTTACAATTCGAAGGAAAAAGTGGTTAATTACCTGCTAAAAAGAAGAAGAGGGGCTCTTTGGCTTGGAGGAAGAAGGGCAGACTTTGGGGACAGGCCAGGCTGTGTGGAGTGGTGGCTTCACCACTCTTTACTAGCTCTGTGAGGGAAGGCGCCAGAACTCTCTGAGCCTCAGCTTTCTCATCTATACAATGGGAATGAAAACTGCCCAGCCTGGAGGACAGGTGTGAAGACTGGAGTTAACCCGCAGCGCGTCTGGGAGCTGTATCTGTTCCAGCAGCTGGTGCCCCTCGGCACCTTAGCCAGGTGCCCCAGAGCGTTCTGTGAATTTGCCCACATGCTGCACGACGCTATGAGCTAGAGGCTATGATTCCCATACCCATTTTACAGACCAGGAAGCGGGGCTGGGAAGAGGCCCCATGGCTGGGACTTGGTGTGACTGGTAAATTCACGGTGTTGTAGTGGGAAGGAAGGGAGACATGGAAGGCTCTTATGTTCAGGATGAAGCCCCAGGCCTGCCGGGGCTCCACTGCCTGGCTGGGCAGTGTGCCTGCCTCTATTTACCCCGTGGCCTCCGCATGGCCCAGGGTCCCCTCCCATCCCCCATTTCTGTGGGGGCTTTTGCAGCGATTCAGCAAGTCTTTAGGGCTAGCCAGGAGACTCTTGATTTTTAAGGATCAACTTCCTTAGAAGGGACAAAAACCAGAAAAGCTGTTTCAAGAAATATTCCTCCCTTCTGTGAGGGCAGAGTAGGGCCACTTCTTTTCAGAGTGTTAGATGGGACTTATGACATATAATCGGAAGAGCAGAGAAAGATCCCATAGCCCCTAACACCTGTCCTGCCAACCCAGAAGCTCACGACCTGGCTGGACAAGCTTGCGTTTCCTTTGTCAGCAGAGTCCCCACTATCAATCCATTGACCAGATAAGTTCCTCCTCACCACGGGCCTCACAAGGGATGTGACGCGGGCCCAACGGGACCCAAAGGATGTGGGAGTTTGGGGGGAGGCCTGGGTGCAGGGCCAGCCTGGGGGTGCTGAGACCGGAGAGGCCAGGCTAGAAAGCTGTCATGCTGGGAAGGATCCTGAGGCAGCTTCACAGGACCAGCCTTCACCTGCCAGGTTCACTGTGTTTTCTGGATCTGCCACTTACATCATCTGAACCCGGTCCCCTGTCTCCCACATGGATGTTGGTTTCTATGTGTAATGCAGCATATGCCAATATTTTATGGGATCCCTGTTAATAGTGAGTAACCGTGTTTATGCTTAAACTAACTTGGGCTTGTAGTTTTTGACAGATTAAAAGTGGATAATAGATAAGGCCATTGAAAAGACAGAGACATACAAGGTCGTGAATTAACCTTATTACTTTCTTCAAAATACTGGCATTTTTTTATCAAGGCCATTTATGGGTTGGATGATAATTTAGATACTTTAGTGAAAAGGTTATAAATCATCTCATAATAACCAATTATTGTCAAAATGGCCAGTATATGGATTAGTATAAAATAACTCAAGCTGTTTCTTGTGAGGGAAATTTCAGTTGCAGACACTTACATATTATGTATAAAGAATATCTGTGCTTGATTCCAAGACACAAAGGCAGGGAAGTAGATAGGACCGCTAAGAGGTACCTGAGTGCCATTGGTTTAAAGGTGAAGTAATCTAGCAGGAAAACACTCTCATAAATATGTTCACTCTAATTCCAAATGTAGGTGTTTCAGTTTGACAAAGTTGGAGCCCAGAAGACCCCAGGGACCCTGGAGAACCTTACAGGTTGTGAACTCATGCAGCAGATCCGGAAGGGCACTTATCCTGAGGCTATTTTGCAGGTATCTGACTCATTGGTTCATCATTTCTTTTGCATTTTATTTCTAGAATCTTCTTGTCTTAAAGTCACAATAGTAGACAGGGAAGGAACCTAGTACAACTTCCCTCATTCATAGAAAGAAAACTAAGACTCAGAGCCCTTAAATAAATATCCTATGGGCACACAGATAAATATGGGCAGGGCCAGAATAGAATCTAGACTTCAGGACTTTTAGGTCAAAAACTGTTTCTAGATTTAATCATACCGCTCTGTCATTAGTTGGGCATGTATAATTTATTCTGAAATCATGGTAGCAACTCCTAGAATACACATGCATGGATGCAGATTTCTAGGTGGAAGAAGGTAAAGAGTGACAAGCAATTGAGGAATGGGGTAGGTCAGGCCCAATGACTTCATGAGAGACCACTGACCCTTAGATATCCCTCTCAACCCCTCTATTTATCTATTTATCACCTGTCCACGTATGTATGTATGTATGTATGTACATATCTATTCATCATCTATCTATCTCAGGTACTAATTAATATCTTTTCTCAATATTTCCTTAAACATCAGCTCTCCAGCTAACTTATCGGATCTGGACATAGATGTAATCCTATTGATGAGCAACTTCCATAATACGCTTGTGGGTTAGGTAGGGGGAGATCTCCCATAGCTTCCTTCTTAGAATGCAGCTCCATCTGCCCGTTGCCCAGGGAATTATGGGCTGGAGGAGGTGCAGAGGGCCCCATCGAGGTGGCGATCCAGCCAGGTCTCCTGTGACACCTGGAAGTCCATCTGCAGGGCTCTGTCCTCGGCTTCACCCGCTGCTGGCTGTTGCGTGACCGAGCCCTGTGTCTGTCATCATGCTTACAAACTCCGGGCTGAGGACTGGAATTCACCTACATTTTTCATGGCTTTCTAAAACCCAGATTTCCCACCGTACAGACTACCCTTTAATGGGCACTTTCAGACATATGTTAACTTTTTCTAGAATATTTCTTTGGTAACGTTTTAATATAATAAAATCCCTTAGAGACCTTGAAGTTTAGGAAATTACAAAAGAAGCCTCACTTTCTTCTAGGACATTGGTTACTTCAAGGTTAAATACAATCTGTAGGTAAGCAAAATTTGAAACAAGTAAAACATTACCTTATGAGTTTAATGCACTGTATCAAAAGTATTTCCTCAGAGATTCCTCTAAAGTGTCAGAAAATTCTACGTGTGCATTAATACAGCATTTTATTGTTGCCCTGAAAAAAATACATTTACTCACGAAGTATGTTGTTTAGCCGTCCTGTTACATAAAGAGATCCCTCCTTTCTGTTTAAGGCACAAGCTGGAGCTGCAATCCATTCATCCTTCCGCTCTCTCAGCTCTGCGATCAATGCATCCACAGGGGAGTATTTATTGGAGAGCGTCAATAAGCTGTTTGGAGAGAAGTCTTCGAGATTCAAGGAAGTAAGTGAAACCTGCAATTGAAATGGCAGGGCCCCCAGTGTGCAATGAGGTCACCTTCAAAGCTTCTGTCTGTGATTCACAAGGAGAGTCAGAATTCCACACCAGCTCCCTGAGGCTCCAAACGCCCTGGGTCACAGCTGCTGTTGCGCATGATCCTGTGGTTGGGAGCTCCCTCCACGGCTGCAAAGGCCCCGTGTGCAGAGTGACTGCTAAAGCTGGGGGAACAGTGATTTCCAGAAACGCTACCCACGAGCCAGCTTTCACCCCCTACTCAGTGTCTATAATGCACAGTGCAGGAGGGCAAATGAGTGTGGGCAAGGGGATCAACGGAGCACTTTTAATCCACACTATTTCCTCTTTCAGCCTCCCAGCCCCCCATAGCCACCCTCCACCCCTTCCCCTACCTCAGCCCCTTAACCCCCGCACCCCAAGTCTTGACAAGAAGCCCATGATTTACAATTACACCAAGTCTTTTTCAGTATGTATTCTGTGTCACCTTTGGCCCGTTTCTTGCTTTAAAGGAATATATGCAACTCTCCAAGAAATACTACTCTACTGAACCCCAGGCCGTCGACTTCTTAGAATGTGCTGAAGAAACCAGAAAAAAGATTAATTCCTGGGTCAAGACTCAAACCAAAGGTAAAACGAAAGCAATATTTCCTGTTCTTTTCAGTTAGGAACATTTGATCTATTTTTTCAAAAAATCATTCCTGCACTTGGCCCTAACTCCCTTAAAATTCACCTCACCTTAATTCTTTTGGTTAATGTAACCTGATTCTCGTTTAGCTGAGTGGTGTTTTAAGTGAGAAAAAATAGGTCTACTATAGGAAGACATGTGTTCAGTACTTAAATAATCTGATTTTGGATATTACCTTAGGATGGAAATATGAAAGCAGGCAGACCCGTCTTCCAATGTAGGAAATACCAGTATTGAAATAATTGTGCTCTGTATCCGCTGTGGACAAAAACAAAGAAAAAAGTCATGACCCTCCACTGAGTAACTGGTGTGAGACCCTTGGCAACAGAGAAGGAGGGATCAGAAACTTATTTTACCTGTTTTTCACCATTCCGAGCCTATCTGCTGTGAGGGTGTTTTGGTCCCTGCTAAACCACTTTCTACTATTGCAGCTCATGTCCCTAAATCTTTCATGGGCTCCTGCCTCACTTTTGTTTTTTACCAGGACTCATACTTAACTAAATCATCCATTCATTGTTATTGAATTCAGTCCTTCAGTGAACAGTGGTTAATCCACCGTATATTTTGTGCCAGGCACTGTACACGTTCTGTAAATGAAACAGAACCGGACCCTGCCACCCTAGAACTTACAGTATAGGGGAGGTTTTCAGTTCAGTCGGCGATGGCTGTCAGGTGGTCACAGGTGCTTTTATGGGGACATACAGGACACTGCATGGGAGCACGTGAGGAAGGCGCTTGCCTCTGGTGTCAGGACGGGAGGAGTCTCCCTGAAATAAGAAGTGTTTGCATCATCATTAGGAGGATGGGCTGCAGCTGGGCAGGCTAAGGGCATGGTGCCTGGGGAGAGAGTTCTAGACACAGTGCACAGATGTGCCAAGATGCAGAGGTGAGAGAGCTTGGCCCCCTGGGGCAAGGAGTGCCGATTGGCTGGACTCGAGTGTAGAGCACAGGAGAGGGGATGAGACTGCAGAGGTGACTGACCTCACACACTTGTCCTGCTGTCCCCATGTCCCCACGTCCCCACACAGAATAGTGTCACTGCCGTCCAGCTGGCCTCTGCAGAAGATCTTACTCTTCGCTTTGACTTTTGAATTCTTAATAATCCAACAGACCGTGCTGGACGACTGCTGGCCCCTGAGCTCTCGGTTGCTACCTCCATCATTGCTTCTTATGCATTCCTTAATGTCAGAGTTTAATTTAAGGGGCAAACTGAGGTCCTAGCCTTTCCTCGAGGTATCTCCCAGCCACTCGTCTCTTCTCCACCCCTTTGGTGCTTTGTTAGCTTCATGACTCCTGTTAACGTTCACCTTATGCAGCCTTCCACTGTGACTGAACTGATTTTATTTTGTTTGCTTTGCCATCCCATATAGACTAAAATTATTTGAGGGTAGGGCCAATATGTCACCCTTCTCCTGGGTCCCCACAAAAATTAGCACAGTCTTTGGCTGATAATGAAAATCCTTCATTCTCCCAAATCTCCAGGTAGAATTATAGGTTGTAAATTGCTGGCTAGCAACATATAGATGGATTTCTAGGAAGAAAAACACAGAGATTATTACGAAGGTGAATTGTCCTGGTATTTCATAGATTTATGAGCTGTTAGGACCAGAAAGGTCCTTGGAGATAATTTATCCAAATTTGCCCCTTTATGGTTGTGGACTCGTGGTCCCTGAGGGGTTAATGACTTGTTCAAGATTGCACTACCATTTAGTGGTGAAACTGGGGGTTCCTCTTCTTTGATCCTTAGTCTAATTCTGAATTCCTTATTTGGGTGTTTAAAGAGTTTGTTTGATAATGTAGGCAAAAAGTAAATGCTCCTGTAACTCCAATGTTTAAAACCTTGTTTCAAGGAATAGTTTGGTGTCTTAGTTTCTTAGCTCCCATACTGGGAAAAAGCACACGAACCAAGTTCTGTAGAACTTATAAAATATTTTTGTTTCTCTGAAAATAGTTGTTCTACTTTTGTTCTTCATTTCTATAACCGATTTCGAAATTACTGTTCTAAAATACTGACAAGCCGCTGACACAGAGGAATCAGGGAAAGTGAAGTTTAACAGAAGTGAAAGTAAAAACTGACTGCAGAATTCAAGAGACATGTAGAAGTTCTGCTTTTCTGAGAACAGCACAAATTCGTTTTCTCTCTAAGCATTTTCTTCAGTGGCCGTGAATCAAGCAGTTGTGTTGCCAAAATCCCTTGTCGTCCTTTGGGCTGACTGCTTTACCAAATTTTGTAATAATTTGAGGGAATTGTCTGTTTTATTTATTATGATCACGTGAATTCTGTCATTTACATCACAAAGTTAAGTAAAGCCATAGCAATTTTCAATAGTAACCAGGAGTTTTAATTGCCTGGGGGATATATTGAATGGATATATGGAAGCTGGTCAGATTACATTGACCTTTATATTAGTCCTGTGTCTGTCAGTAGGATACGGAGGTGGTGGAGGTCGACACAGAATCCTGACCATTTTACCACTTTGTGACCTTGAGGAGACTGCTAACCTTTCTCAGCGGGGGATCTTTTGGTGTAAAATGACACTAGGGATACCCCAATAGAATAGTTGTCAGGATTAAGAAAAATAATGTATTTGAGCAGTTGAAAAATTATAGAGCGGGTAGTAACTGTAAATGGGCTATTTCTTAAGCCATTTTTTTGTTAACTACCACATTTGGATGTTATAATTCCTGAGACCCTTCTTTCTCTGCACTGCCACAGTACTTTGCATTCTGCTACAGGATTTCTGACACATTGTTTCACTGCTGATTTTGAATACCTCTTCCAATATTCTCAGCCCCTCCAAGGCAATTCTTCCTTTCTCCTACTGTAGGTCTAGCACGACTTAAAAAAAAAAGTTTTTGAATGAATCAGTGGGTCAGACCCATATATTGTCTGGATCAGATCTAGAGGGAGCGCAAAACTTTGAGAAAACAACACAAAAGGAGGTGAAAATCTTTCCATGTTTGATAGTCATTCTAAATTTTAAATGCATTACTTCTTCATTTTCTCTTGGACTTTGCAAACCTTCTGAGAAAGGTGGTCTGCTTTATTTATGCTTTAAATAAATTGTGAGAAGAACTCGAGCTTGAGATCATCACCTCTGCAGAATCTGACAAATGTAGATGCTGAGTTTGATGGTGACTCAAGAGATTCAAATCATAATAACATCACAGTTCTTGGTCACAAACCCTAAACATATGTCATGTTTTCTGTAGGCAAAATCCCAGACTTGTTACCTGAAGGTTCTGTAGATGGGGACACCAAGATGGTCCTGGTGAATGCTGTCTACTTCAAAGGAAAGTGGAAAACTCCATTTGAGAAGAAATTAAATGGACTTTATCCTTTCCGTGTGAACGCGGTATGAGACAACAAGATGGATTTTCCTAGCATGTATTTTAGGACCTTGGCCAAGACAGAAAAAGAAAAGTTAGAGACCACTCATGTTCCTGCATGACTTGTTAGTCATAAATTATGCACATTGGACAGTTGGTTGACTCCTTCAAGCTACTGAGTATCGCTCAGTAATTTTCTGAGAGGCCATATGAGTGATGGTGAAGACCATGGACTTTGTAATTACATAATTCTGGATGCAGTTGTAGGTTCTACCACTAAGGTTCTACTAGTAACCATCTATGACCTTATTTATCTTCTGGGAATTCCATTTTTTAGTCAGTAAAACTTGGCTATTGTAAGGATTCAGTGAGATTTCACAGAGTTCTTGGCCCATGGCAGGTGCTGAACAAATATTTTCGTATTATTAAAATTATAATTGTTGTCCATCTTAATAATAGATGGAATCATGATAAGGCTAATAAGAGCAACTGTAAGGTATAAATAATTTATTTTGTTGATTTTTAAGAACGTATTTCTTCAACACTAAAGCAGAATCTATTTCTCTTTTATGTCTAATTGTAAATCTCCTGACATCTTAGTATCAACTTTCATATTTTACTTCTTAATAATTTTAGACTCAGCGCAAACCTGTACAAATGATGTACTTGCATAAAGAGCTGAACATTGGGTACATAGATGCCCTGAAGACTCAGATTCTGGAACTCCCGTACGCTGGAGGCGTCAGCATGTTCCTGTTGCTTCCAGATGAAATTGGTGATGTGTCCACTGGTTTGGAGTTGGTAAGCCATTCCAGCTTGGATTGTTTGAAACCTCTGGAGCTAAACTCACCTTTCATGATAAACATGTCTACAGGTCTAGAAAATGGTATGCAGCTCCTCACAGAAACATGTGAATTGGTTGAGAATAAACGTTCATGTCTCACCCTTTCAGAGCGTGAAAATATGTCACACATGCTACGTTCTTGCAAATATTTTACCAGCGTATTACATTTTTATATCACCCACAATATGGCAAAGTTACAGTCATTGATTGTTAACATGAGACTTATATGTTATTTGCCTTCTTTTCTGAGTACTTACAGGCTTTTTTTTTTTTTTTTTTTTAATTTTGGATTTGTAGTTGGAAAGTGAAATAACCTACGATAAATTCATTAAGTGGACCAGTGAAGACGTGCTAGCTGAAGATGATGTGGAGGTGTACCTCCCCCAGTTCAAATTAGAAGAGCGCTATGAACTCAGATCCATCCTCAGGAGCATGGGCATGGAGGAAGCCTTCAGCCCGAGCCAGGCTAACTTCTCAGGAATGTCTGACACCAATGACCTGTTTCTGTCCCAAGTGTTCCATCAAGCCACCGTGGACGTGAACGAGGAGGGCACGGAAGCAGCTGCTGGCACCGGGGCAGTTCTGTCGGGGAGGACTGGCCACGGAGGTCCACAGTTTGTGGCAGACCATCCTTTCCTCTTCTTTATCGTGCACAAAATCACCAAGAACATCCTCTTTTTTGGCCGGTTTACCTCACCCGAAAATTGACAAGTTCTGTTTCTGCACAGGATTTCATAGTATGAGCTGTGAGCCTCCGTGAATTGCAATAAATGCCAAAAATTTAGAGGCTTTTCCTACACATTTCTGCTTTTTTCTGAACAACTCCTACTACATACTAATGATAAGTACAGAAATCACTAGACAGCTGTCCACCATAATGTTGCAAGCCTATTAATCATTTGGTCTCCTAAGCAGAATGGTGCTCCAGTTAGGTCTTCTTTACTATCTGTTTATTGTATAGCATTTACTTTTACCGTATTATTTATTATTTTATAGAATGGCCTTAATTATTGTTCACTGTCAGTTTTATATAGCTGATAGTTACAGAAGCAGATGATCAGTTATTTTTCTATCTAAAAAAGGGCATTTACTTGTTTGTATAATGAGGGATGAGTGGTTGTCCTTTCCATGCCCTTTTATAATAAATACCTAGAAGAAAGCATTGAACAACAGGAAAATATGTTATGTGCATTTCTAGCATTATGTATCACATAGATGTGTCTATAACTTATAAAATTACAACTACATAAAAAAATAAACGTGTTTGCACACAACCATTTGTTTGTTGTCATTCCATTGGGTCATTAGCTCATAAGCCTTGTCATACCTTGATTCCCAGGGATCAGGCATCATGCCTCATTTTGTGGGGACCAAGAAAAAACAGAATAACGGAGATAAGAAGATATCTGCCCCTGCAGGGATCCCCAGTGTTGGGAGTGGGATGGGGTTGTGTGTAAAATGGTTTAGAGTTGCCTTCTCATAGCAGGAAAAGGCATAGCAATTCAGAAAAGCTTGAGTCAAAGTGCTTTGGGGATCCTCATGGCTAAACCTCAAGGATATCAGGAATAAACACCAGGTCCAGTGGTTCAGACATAGAATCATGGTCAAGGTCATTGAGCTGAGGGTTCAGAAAGGGGAAGATGGGCTGGGTGTAAGAGTAAGAGGGGAAACACAAATGTCTTCTTTCAGGGGTGTTTGCTTCAGATAGTGCTGAAAGCTTTGAGTGGGTCAGAGACAGAGCAGAACATGACTTAAGTCCTGAGAACTGAGGTGGGTCTGGTTTGGGGAGTCCGAGCTGGCTGCAGAGTCTGGCTGCAGGGGTGTGGCTGGACTCTGAGAATGTCTCCCAGGCAGCAGCCTCCCCTTGATGGAAGGCAGGGACAGATGACCCACTGGAATACGGTGGCTAAGCAGGTAATATCAGGCCCTTGAGCCCCTACAGCTCAGTTTTAGTCCTTATGAGTTGTCTAACCATGGGCCAGGAAGGGTGCTTCTTTATGCTTCGGTTTTCAGTCTAGAAAAAGTAATGCTTTTCTCATAAGGTTGCCATGATGGTTATGTATGTATGTATGTATGATGTATGATGAATTCATACATCATAAACAATTCAAAGAATGCTGAGCATGTACAGAGTTTAATAAGTACTAGTGCTGGTGTTTATTATCTTTGTCAGAAATAAAACTGTCTCACTGTCAGCTGGTCAAATGTAGAATCCTGGAAAATTACAAAAAAAAATAGGTGTGTAAAGCTTGAATTGTGGTTTGTTTCCTCTACATCAGACATTCTTGAAAATTAAGTGTTCTTCTTGCATTCTCTTATGTTTAGATTCATTTTTCTATGAACTTCAATAATTTAGCAATTCGATAAGTAGCAGTGTTGGGAACAATTGAGTTTTTAGATATCCATATTTCTCACTCTCATTATTGAGTTAGAGGATGGGCATGGAATTCGAGGCTCAAAGCACTCTGCAAGACTTTAGTGGTATGATTTTATGGTCTTCTAGCACCAAAAATTGCTGATGGGAAAGTTGATGTCAGGATAATTCTTTCTCCTTGTAGTTTTCATAATTTTCTTTGTGTTCCTAATGATGTTTTTGATATTTCCTTGCATTAAGACTATTTTTTAGAAGTGTTCTGAAAAATTTGTCTTGCTCATCAGCAGATTTTTTCCATCTGGAAACTTGTATATTGCTTCAGTTCTGGGAAACTCTCAGCCATTGCTGTGGACTGAATGTTTGTGTTCTTCTGCCCCATATGTATGTGAAAGCCCTCATTTCTTTTTTTTTTTTTTTTAGCATTTTATTTATTTAGTTAGTTGTTTTTTATTATTATGTTATGTTAATCACCACACATCATTAGTTTTTGATGTAGTGTTCCATGATTCATTGTTTGCGTATAACACCCAGTGCTCCATGCAGAACGTGCCCTCTTTAATACCCACCACCAGGCTAACCCATCCTCCCACCCCCCTCCCCTCTAGAACCCTCAGTTTTTCAGAGTCCATCGTCTCTCATGGTTCATCTCCCCCTCCGATTTCTCCCCCTTCATTCTTCCCCTCCTGCTATCTCCTTTTTTTGTTTTAACATATAATGTATTATTTGTTTCAGAGGTACAGATCTGTGATTCAACAGTCTTGCACAATTCACAGCGCTCACCATAGCACTACTGGGTATTTACCCCAAAGATACAAATGTAGGGATCCGAAGGGGTACGTGCACCCCGATATTTATAGCAGCAATGTCCACAATAGCCAAACTGTGGAAAGAGCCAAGATGTCCATCGACAGATGAATGGATAAAGAATATGTGGATACACACACACACACACACACACACACACACACACACACACACACAATGGAATATTATGCAGCCATCAAAAGGAATGAAATCTTGCCATTTGCAATGACGTGGATAGAACTGGAGGGTGTCATGCTGAGCAAAATAAGTCAATCAGAGAAAGACATGTATCATATGACCTCACTGATATGAGGAATTCTTAATCTCAGGAAACAAACTAAGGGTTGCTGGAGTGGTGGGGGGTGGGAGGGACGGGGTGGCTGGGTATGTGCTATGGAAAGCCCTCATTTCTAATGTGATGGTATTTGGAAATGGGGCCTTTGGGCAGTGGTTAGGGTTAGATTAAGTCATGAGCATGGAATCTTCATGATGTAATTGGGGCCCTGAGGAGGAGATAAGGAATCAGAGCTTCCTCTCTCCACCATATGAGGACACAGAGAGTAGGCAGCCTACTGTGAACCACGAAGAAAGCCCTCACCCAAAACCCAACCAGCCTGGCACCCTGATCTCAGATTTCCAGCCTCTAGAACTGTGAAAAAAATGTTTGTTGTTTAAACCACCCAGTCTCTGGTATTCTCTTATAGCAACCCATAGGAATAGGGCAACCATTATCCGCTCATTGTCTCTTCCCACTCAATTTATACTCTTCTTCTGAATTCCTATGAGAATATTATTGATGCATCTAGAGTTCTGTCTTGGAAATTTTTGGAATACCTAATAAATTCATGTGGTCTAAACATCAATATCATAAAAGAGGCCAGAGCAAAAACTATCCCTCCCACCCCTGTTCCCCATTCATATAGTTCCTATCCCTATAGCCCTATTAGTAATGTCTGTATATATTGCCACATACACATAGGGCAGGCCATAAATGATGACAACAAACAAAACTGTGTTGATAAAATTATGTTGTTAACTTAGGATACTAATACCTCTTTTTCTTTCCCTGCCCACCCCCAAACAGGCATCAAAATAATGCACAACCATGATTTTATCAACATAGGTAGTATATCTATAAGGATTTTAATCAAGAGGTAAGTGGGAAAGGAATCTGGAGAAGGTTCAGGGGAAATCAATGGGTAAAACTTAGTTTGTGACTTTAGAGAAGATGAAACCATTTCTTGGCCGGTTTGGCAGTTTCTGCATTGATGCATTTAATGCAACATAAATAACTGGAGCGTCTCCGTGCTGCGCATTGATGTAGCCCAGGTCACTTTCTGGTGAACTACTGCCAGTCAAGATGAACAGTCCCTCTATCTACAGCCTCCACGTGATACTTTCAGCTAATAACAGTCTGGAGGCACCAGTAGGTACTACTAGCTGCTCAGCACACGGCAGGCAGGAGCAGTAGAATTTCTTACACAAGTCACATTCCCTAGTGAAATCCAGAGAAACACTCTGCTCTGGGTTCCGCACTAACCTTCAAATGTTAAACTCTGAGCCAGTTTACCAGAAGACAAGTGTGCCCCATGAAGAGAAAAATGCAAAGTGCATGAAGAACATTCCAAATCCGTTATAAGTAGAGAGGCTCCTTCTCTCCCTCAATCTCTCTGGAATGTTCTCAATTCCATCCCTCTCCCCCCACTCCCCTCACCACCCCACCACGCACAGGCACTCAGCTGTAGAAAATAAAACAATAACTATGGTTTTTCCTGTTGAAGAAGTCTGGGAGAGTGAGGGAACATTCGTAGGAAGAAATAAAAGGAAATTTAAAAATGATGAACTGGCATCTGACTCAGCAACTGTGTCTAAAACATTGGTCCAGACCCCTTGTTCCTGGGGTGGGAGAATGGACATGGGACTGGATGGAGTGGTTTCCTGGGTTCCATACCAACCCATCAAGGGAGAAGAGCACCAACATTTGTTGGATGCCTCTAGCACACGGCACCTTAAGAGCGGCTTTAACAATTTAACAGCAAATATTTCACCCATAATATTTTCTATTTTACTGCCCATTATTATTCCACTAATTTAGAGCTTTCTATTTTTTTTTTCTTTTTAAGAAATACTACTGGGGAAAACTACTAGAATTGCTTCCGATTGGCAGACTACAGAAAAGTAAGCAAGGAAAGTGTGAGTTGTTAGAATGTGTCAGAGCTCAGGTTTCTACCTGTAGACAGACATGGAAAGTGTGGGTAATTAAGTCATTCAGGCAAAACCTTCATTGTTGATCTCTGTCTTTTGATTTGAGCTCCTGGCCAAGAGAAACATGAAAGGAAGAGTGCACAGGCTTGTAAAAGTGAATCAGAGGGTGGGGCCGAGAAAAGGGAGGTGCTAGAATTTTTAAAGATGATTCCTACAGTTAAAAGTTACTTAACTCAGCCACAATCTCTTATTAAAGGAACCGGTTGCCAATTCTGCTCCAGCAGAAGAAAATAAGGTATTGTAAACATTTTTTTGTTTAAAAATGTTTATTTATGCTTTCCTTCTTTATTGAAGTGTCTAGCTGAATAACAAATGATCAAGAGCTCCCAAAGACAGAAATAATGGGTAAAGCTTCATCTCCCCAAGAATTCTGTACAAGTCAGACAGATTTAACCCCAAGCTGGTTCAAAGTTCGTATGGGAAAGAGGGCAAAGGGGGAGAGAGAGCATTCATTTAAAAGGAGCTAGAGAAATGGTTTTACCAGGAATTGTGAAGTTGTGAATGGTATCTCCTCCAGCCACATTTCTAGATTGGCCACCTCTGTATCTGTCAACATAGGCAAAGAGAAATAGAATATTCTCTGAATAATTGAGGCCACCCCCTTCTAACCCTTCAGAAGAGCGGGCTTGGTAATATGAATTTGATCCCCATCATTAACGTGTGGAATTAATGGTTCGGCTCTCTTTCGCTGTCCCCACCCAACGTGGCCACCACTCCATGGGCTGTTAGGTTTCTTCTCTTCCATTGAGTAGCCTAAGCCCCAGCCTTCCACTATGTGCTCATTGTAAAACACCCCAAACTATTGCTTACCTCAGAAAATGGCTTTGGGTAAGTATAGAAGTGCTGAGGGGAGATGTCATCCTCTGGTAGACACAGTGCCAAGAAGTAGGCACTATCATTAGTATGATAGTCATGGAGCCTTGGGTATCTTTTTATGGAAAACGGGGTGAGGTTCCTTCCCACTTCCTCCATCTCCGTACCATCCTCCCTCCTTTCTTCTTCCTCCTGTTCACCTTCTTTCCTCACCCAATCCCTCCATTTTACCATTAAAATCTTGAAGACAATGAGATGCAATGACAAAGGCGATTGTATTCAGAGTCCGGAGAATGTGATTGCAGTGAGCACTTTGCTCTTAGCTAGCTGTGCACATTGGGCAGCACATTTAAACTCTCTGGGCCTTAGTTTCCTAGTAGATAAAACAAGACAATTGGACTAGAGGGGACTCCAAGCTTCTTTGGGACTATGTGTGTCTATGATGTGACATTTTGATGAATGACAGTATCCTTTTATTACTTTCATAGTTCTCCAGTTTTTCCCCTAAGCCCTTGAGAGATTGAAATTTTACATATTTTACATATATATATATTTGTAGTATTACGTATATATATATATATATACACATATATATGTGTGTGTGTGTGTGTATATATATACATATATATATATATAAACTGACACATCTGTAACTCCTGAAAACTGCAAAGTACAATTTATTCTGAAAATGGCATAGTAGGTTTCTGATCTAGACATTTATAATCTTCTCTGAAAAAAAGCATTGTCTAACTCTTGTATGGATAAATTATTTCCTGTAAAACATCATCCTAAAATTCTGCATCCTTCAGAAGGCACTTTTCACTCTTGGATTAAATTTTACCAATGGGTTAGCACTTCTATAAATTTTTTGTAAAAAAAAAAAAAATGGCAGGAATTGTTCTTTTATGTTCTGGGCAATACCTCATATATTAATGATGATATTAACAAGACAATGAAGCTGAAGATAACTGGATATTAACTTTCCACAAGTAATTAGCTCTTTCATTAGATAAAACTCTTGTTTTCAGGAATTTGTTATAAGTAATTAAACTCTAGAATAACCATAAACCATAGGTAGAAAGATAAAAATCTCAGGCCCTAAGATATTACTTTCTCCTCCCTTCATGGTTAGTATGGTTTTGAGGGGCCAGGCATTTTCCATATGAATGTAATTCATGAATTCTAAAGAGAGAAAGTTTAATATATATAGGCAGTAAACAAGCATCATTTGAATGAATATAGCTGTAAAGAGATTAAGGAGGTTATTTCCAAGATGGCACTGGATTTATCAAGAAAAAAATACTGGCAAGTTTCGAACATTTTGTGAGGGTGTAGACTTACTACAAAACTAGAGTTGTTTTTTCTTTAGTCAAATAATATTAGCCTAGGATTATCATCATCTTCAGCAATAGGCAGTAACTACAACTGAAGCAGGACTTAAAGGGGGAAGGTCTTTGACTAAGTGCAAGCCTATGGTTAGGAGGGATTTCAGCAGGATCACTGTTAATCCAATTCATAATGAAACCAAAACTTGGGGGCGCCTGGGTGGCTCAGATGGTTAAGTGTCTGCCTTCGGCTCAGGTCATGATCCCGGGACCCTGGGATGGAGTCTGGCGTCAGGCTTCCTGCTCAGCGGGGAGCCTGCTTCTCCCTCTGCCTCTGCCTCTCTCTGTCTCTCATGAATAAATAAATAAAATCTTAAAAAAGAAAGAAACCAAAACTTGGCCTACACATGCCTCTCCCTTGATTCAACTATTTGACCAGAGAGAACTCCTGACCTTTCTAAAGCTCTGAGGGCCAGGTGATATCAGTATAAGATGAAGTTCTATACAACATTGGCACTAATGGGAAATTCTAGGTCTAGGAAGTTGATTTATTTTTAATCATTTAACCAGTCTGAGAGATTATTTGGTGATAAAAGGACATCAGATTAAAGTAGTTATTTCTTTGATAGTAGTTATTTCTTTGATTTCTTTGATAGTAGTTATTTCTTTCTTCTATTGAAGTAGTTATTTCTTAAAAGACTGAAAATGTTGGGTAATTAGAGGTGAAATTTAGAGATTGAATATAATTTTTTTTAAATGAGTAAAACTGAGTTTTTTTGTTCAAGAAGACCAGTTTCAGAGGGTCCCAAGTGAGTGAGAATAAGGGCAAAGAGCCTTGACTTCCCTACTTCTCTATGAGCATTTCCCACTAAACTGTGTATGGTTTTAAGTTTAAGTAATTAAAAAATGGCAGGTGGAGCCCAAACAATGAACATTGTAAAAAAGTAATAAACAAGTATTTATAAGCATCCATTTTGTGTAAAGTCCTGAACAAGGTGTTGTTGGAGATACAGAAAATTTTACTATCAAGAAACTTACCCTGGAGTTGGAAAGATATAAGCATATGAAGACAGAACTAGCAGTGGGATAAATGTAAATAGGGGGCAAAAATGATATTGTGGGACTTACTCCTCTGCACATAAGAGATCAGGAAAAGCTCCTAAAGAAAAACAGAAACTTGCACAGAATTGGATTTCAATAGAGTAAAGGAGGATCAAAGCATTCCAGGAACAAAGAATATCATAGCTAAAGGCATGAATGAATAAATAAGGTTAAAAAGTACAAAAATATGGGTGATAGATAAGTGAGAAAAAGCACAACGTTTCTTGAAAAAATGTCTAGTGATTTCTCATGTACCGTATAAACTCAGCAGTGCATTGAGAAGCACAGGGCTGACCTTGACGAGACCTGGTTCCACTGCCATGTTTATTGTGATTTTCTCAACAAGGAGCTGCCGACTGACTATCACCCAATTGTTCTCTGCTGTGCCTTATCACTAAAATTTGAGCAATTTCCTTAAACTCTCTGGACTTCAGTTTTCTAATATGTAAACTAATAATGTTGGTGTGGAATTTTCCCACAGTCTATTTGGCTGTTATGAATAGGTACACATATAAGGATGAATGGAAATATATACATTACATATATGCTATAAAATCGGATTAGATCATATAAATTTTGGTCATTTCAAGAAGGGGTGATTAAAGAAGATAGTTGTATCAGCCAAAAGTAAAATAAGTGGAAAGGATTATTAACAAGTTTCCATCTCTGCTTTATTTTTCTTAGGTTTTCCCAATGGACCCTCTAGCCAAATCAATCAACCGATTTGCCCTGGACTTCAGCAAAAAGCTGGCTGAATCGGCTGAGGGCAAAAATATTTTCTTTTCTCCCTGGGGCATCTCGACCTCGTTGGCTATGGTGTATTTCGGCACCGGAGGTACAACGGCCTCCCAGATGGCCCAGGTGAGCGGGAGAGGTCAAGCGTCTTCTGTGGCCTTTAAACAGAGGGCTCTCTTTAGCTGTTAATATCATTTGCTTCCTGAAGTCTGCATAGCTTACATTTTACAGCCATATCCTTCAAAACAAAAAATACACTTAAACATTTTTTTAGGCCGTAAAAAGACGTCTGGGAAAGAGAATCAACTGGAAAAATCGCTGCTTAAAAACCACCTAAGAGCCCATGTTCCCTAGCAAGATCAAATGGAGAGAAGATAAGGTTGTTGAGTTTGGTTCAGCACCAAAAAAAAAATTTAGTTTGATTATTAATACATTTCAAGAAGTAATGGCTCATACTTTATTTTATTTTTAAATTTTAATTCCAGTGAAGTTAACATACAGTGTTATATTAGTTTCAGGTGTACAATACAAGATTCAACACTTCTGTGATTTACTCAGAGCTCATCATGATAAGTGAGCTCTTAATCCCCTTCATCTATTTCCCCCATCCCCCCACCCACCGCCCTTCTGGCTACCCTCTCTTTGTTCTCTCTAGTCAAGAGTCTGCTTTTTCCCTTGCCTCGTTTTTCTTTGTTCATTTGTTTTGCTCCTTAAATTCCATGTATGAGTGATATCATATCGTTTTTGAATGGCTCATACTTTAAATAATAATTAGTCATCGTCTTTCCAATCTCAGAAGGATTTTCTTGAAGACACAAATAGAAAAATCAAGTGAATCCTGTTCTTTGTGCTTTGTTTGGTTGTTTCTGTGTTCAATCTCTGGTTGTCTGGATGAATGTAAAGAACCCATTGAGAGCATTAAAATAACAAAACAATAGTACTGTATGAGCAATTATTGATTTGCTGTAAGCATCTTCAAAGCATTGTGCGTGTGTGTGCACACGCCCACGTGCATGCAAAAGTAGAACCATAGATAGCAAAATTATAGTTTAAAAAGCCATGTGTGTATGTGTGCATGTGTGCACACATATAAATATATGTGTGTCTCTTTTAAAATAGAAATAGAAAAGAGTAAATCCAGCCCTAAATCATGCAATAATCAAAAGGCCAAGTGATAGAATTTCCACTCAAGGTGGCGCCCTTTGGGCAAAATACAGAAAACAGCACTGCCAGTAGTTCTGAACGAAATAGGCAGAATTTATCTTCTGTCAGCTTGGGCCTAGGATGTCACCCTTATTCTTTTAGTTCACAAGATACTGTATAGTTTCAAACAACAACAAAATCCTGGTTCACCCCTAGTTAATAACTGGTTAATTATTAAAAGGCTTAACTGTTAATATGATAGACAATCTTAGATGGATTCCAACTTGGGTCCATTTCATATAAATATATTGCTGTGTGTTCCTTGCCCTTGCCTTATTTAAATGCTATTTACATATCAATAGCAACACTATGCAATGGAGACTGAGTTGCTCATGTACCCCTGTCTGTCACTGGGTGTCAGTCAGCACGAGCTTTGGTAAACCAGACTTTATTCCTCATTGTGAGGTGGGTCCAGGCTGTGGGAGATGGGATTATCACCTCATTTTCTACTGTTGTACAATTCAGGGGAAGCAAGCATGTCCACCTCCTTCTTGTTAACTTCCAAATGAAATGCTGGGGTGAACACAAAGAATGTGTCTCTAACTGTCAAGTGGGGTAGACAATGAGACGTGAAACACTTAACTAGAATAAACAACTAAAATCCCTGAATTTTATAGATAATTGGAGCAATAGTGGCTTATGCTTAAATCGTCTAAATGATGCTCTCAATTGAACACCTAGTTTTCAAAACAACCGTAGATAAAAAAAATAATACATGGAATACAAGAGATTTTTACCTCTAAGGATCTTCCCAACATCATCTCGAATGTCCTATAAAGAGTATAAGAATAAAGAGACCAGCTACTTAAACAGGAGCTTAAAAAATTTATTTAAAGGTTGCTGTCAACTTACTCCATCCATCCAGTTAACACATCATTTAAGTGAAATCAGAACCCCTCTGGTAATTAATTATATGCTCTGTAGTGAAGTGAACAACTGACTTGTATTTACTGATGAGTATTTCAGATGGTTACGTCTTCGCAAAGTATGTTCACATATTGCCTTTTATTGACATGACAGGTGCTTCAGTTTAGCAGAGACCAGGACATCAAATCTTGTCCTGAAAGTGAGAAGAAAAGAAAGACGGTATGTCTTATTTTGAATACACATTTGATAAGGAGAAAACACTTGCAGTATATGTATTTTAGTGGCTGATTTAAGCAAACTTTGATAGGGAATGTCTCTGAGAAAAAATATCATCAAACTATAGAAAATTTTTCAAAATACAAAAACGTGTATGCTTTTTGGAAGGGTCGTATTCTTTCCCTTTATCTCTCTCCATCTTTTTTCCCCTTCAAAACTGCCCCACCTTCAAACTTGTTCTTGCCTTTACAAACTAAATGTGAAGAAAATGATGCCCTAAGAACTTGTAAATTCTTGCGCTGCTAACATTAAAGAAAACATTTTTTGTCTACCATGCAATTGATTTCAGCTTTTGTTTGCAGTACACCAAATCATTTCATTGAGATATAAGTTGTTCATTTATAGCTAGTTCTTGTTCAGTGTTTTTATTTGACTGTTTGACTAATCCCTTTTCTTTCAAAGGAATTCAGTTTGGGTAAGGTTGAAGAAATACACTCTCACTTCCAGACACTTATCTCAGAAATCAACCATCCCAGCAAGGCTTGCATACTTAAAACAGCCAACAGGATATATGGAGAGAAAACCTACCCATTTCACACTGTAAGTGCAAACATGTCGTGTTAAGCTGATGGGAAAGAAAGAGGCATGTGAGACCAATCAGTAAACTCTTTGTACATTTCTCTAGAGCTCCCGGGGACAATGTTCATGTATGGGGTCAGCATTTCTGGTAAACCACCAATAGGTGTCTAGTAAAGGAAACCAATAATGGGTCTCAAGCCAGACCTAGTGATCAGATCTTTATGCTCAGAATGAAGGGGTCCACCTCGGCCGGTAAACAGGTACAGAAATGTGGTTTGCGTGGTCTCTGGGTTAGCATTTGTTTCATGGGGAATGGAGCAGAAGATGCAGAGTAACTCAGTAGGGTCAACGTGCAGGAGCAGGGGGCAGAGCTGGTCCTGCAAGTGCAGCTGGAGACTTGTACTCAAGAGCAAACCTGACTTTGGGATCAGACGGGTCATCTCACAGCATGACTTTAGAGACTTTAGGAAAGACCCTTAACATGGGATAATATCACCTTCTCCCCTTCTCGGATGGTTAAGACCCCACAATGCAGACCATGCTTTCGTCCTCAGTTCAGATTCAAGGGCTCCTCAGAGTGGTCCACCCTGAACCAAGCCAAGCACCGACTTTCCCGTTAGTCCATCACATCTCATGTCATAAGAGAGCAGGAGGACCCAAGTGCCCAGTGGGCAAAGAGCAAGGAAATTGGATAGGGTAGAGGGACAGCCATAGAAAAGATAACGCTATCTTATGATATCAAGCAGTGCTGTCCCTGCCCATAGCCAGTGAATTCGGGGAGTTCAGGACTTGGGCTTGGCTATGACTAAAGCCAGAAAAGCATCCAAATGAGGCCTTAAAGACATTTCTATTACTGGTAGTCTTGTGTGTTTGGGTTTGGTCTGGAAGTAGGAGGTATTTGAGTGGGGCGGGCACTTAGAGATGAGAAGGACACAGAGGTACAAAATGAGACATCTTTTAAAATATCCACAAGCCCTGAGAAGCCCTGGCTGTGCTCGGAGAGGTTGATCAGAACCCATGAGTCAACCCAGGGAATGGTGCCTGATGAATCTTTAAGCCTTCCTTTTTCACTGGATTATAATTTCTACAGAGCTTAGACTTCCTAGTCTTCAAACCATTGCCTGGAGGCTGAATTAACTCACCACGTTTTACTGCACACAATTCCTCCAGCAAGTAATAAACCGAAGGAGTACGACAGCTGTCCTGAGGACAGCAGGTGCCCTTGCAAGCCCACTTCTGATGACTGCCACGAGGAGGGACATCAAAGGGCTGGAGGACGAGGCCAGCTTTCTTCCCTCAGACAGCCATGCTTAGCAATCAGTTTTCAGGGCAGCGTATAGCTCTCCTCAGGGGCCCTCCACAGGTTCTTGGGTGCTTAGAGTCCACAGCAGGTGTCTCCTGGACCCATAGGCCTCACTTTGGTTCCAGCTCTGCTGGAGAAAGCCAAGTGCAACTGCCAACACATCTTAGTCACTGGAGACAGTCCTGGGACTCCTAGAGTTCTCTCCCTTTTCATTCCAGCCCCATTTCACAGGCATGAATAAACATAGGAGAGAGTAGGGGTGTTTGGGTGGCTCAGTCCATTCAGTGTCTGAGTCTTGGTCTCGGGGTTGTGAGTTCAAGCCCCATGGTGGGGTCCACGCTGGGTGTAGAGCCTACTTAAAAAAATAGGGGAGGGTGTGGGAGCCCCAGAACTGTGGGAGACAGGCCTTCCTCCACACTTGGACTTCTGCACGGCTAGTTTGTGCCCAGTTAACTTTAAAGAGGGGAGTGTTTCATTTTCGACCAAAATGGGAGTATGAAAAAGACAGAAGGGGGCAACGGGGTGGGGGTTTGCAACTGTCCATTGATAGACTTGATTTCTCAGTTTTGGACACTCTACAAAAGGAGATTTTTACCTATATCTTCCAGAAATATTTAGAAGACATGAAAACATACTTCGGTGCAGAACCGCAGTCTGTTAACTTTGTGGAAGCTTCTGGACAAATCCGAAAGGAGATCAACTCTTGGGTTGAAAGTCAGACTGAGGGTAAGCTTTCACCAAGGTTCTCGGCAGAGTGTCTTCTCCAAGCATTGCTGTATTTTTTTGAATTTGCGTTGTATGTAAGTATGTGTATTTCTTAACTAGAACTATGGACACCTTCTAAATACTCAGAACATTTCTTTCTATTCATGCTGATGATTTGCAGATCCACAGCTTTCCCAATAAGTCTTATCTAAAACATATAAGTCAAGATACCCACTTTACTAAGTGGACAAGAAAATTCTTATATCCCAATAATTCTAAAGAGGAGCCCAGGGGCAAAAAAGCAGGACAGTGCAAAAGGAAAAGTTGAAATACTGCTACATTTGTGATTTCCAAAGAAAAATAGCTAGTAATTAATAACAAAATTGTGGCATTAAATGTGTTATATAATCTTAAGTAATTTTCAAAATCAGGTCAGGTATGAGAGTAGGGGGCTAAGCTGCCGTAGCAGAGAGACCTGGAATACAGTGGCTTAACGATAGGGTAGAAGTTTATTTTTTTCACGTAATAGTCAAAAGGCAGATAAGCATTCTGTTTGCTGAGGCAATCCAGAGACCCAGACTGGGGGCCAGCTCCGCCACCCTCAAAACATGGTTTTTGTATTTAAGTCTAAGATGATTCTTGCATGTGTCATTTTAAAGTCACCAGAAAATGGGGAAGAGAAAGCCTCTTTGCATTTAAAGAGATGACCTGAAAGTTTCACACATCAATTGCACCCATATCCCAAACTCAGCTACATGGTGCGCTTTAGGCTCCAGGGACACACCTGTCGTGATTTACTTGGGACTTGCCTGGATTTTCCACCTGAAGGCCTCTCGGTCCCAGGCAAACCAGGATAGTTGGTCACCTAGACTTGCTGTAATAATGATCTATAAGATGCAGTTTGTAGTTACGTAGCCACACACTCACCTAAAAGTTGAGTGTTCTATTTCTTTTAAAATTTTTTAATTTTAATTTTTTAATTTTTTATTTAAATTCCAATTAACATATAGTGTAATATTAGTTTCATGTTAAAATTTAGTGATTCAACACTAAAATTTACTGATTCAACCCGGTGCTCATCACAAGTCCCCTCAATCCTCATCACTTGTTTAGCCCATCTCCCTGCTCACCTCCCCTCTGGTGACCCTCAGTGTGTTCTCTGTAGTAAAGAGTCTGTTTCTTGGTTTTCCTCTCTCTTTTTTTCCCTATGATCATTTGTTTTGTTCTTAAATTCCACATGAGTGAAATCATATGCTATTTGTCTTTCTCTGACTGACTTATTTCACTTAACATAATACCCTCTAGTTCCATCCACATCATTGCAAATGGCAAGATTTCATTCTTTTTTATGACTGAGTAATATTCCATTGTATATATACACCACATCTTTTTTATCCCTTTATCAGTCGATGGACACTTGGGCTGTTTCCATAACTTGGCTATTGTTGGTAATGCTGCTATAAACTTCAGGGTACATGTATCCCTTTGAATTCATATTTTTGTACCTTTGGGTAAATATCTACTAGTACAATTGCTGGGTGGTAGGGTACTTCTATTTTTAACTTTTCGAGGAGCCTCCATACTGTTTTCCAGAGTGGCTGCACCAGTTTGCATTCCCACCAAGAGTGCAAGAGGGTTCCCCTTTCTCCGCATCCTCGCCAGCACCTGTTACTTCTTGTGTTGTTGATTTTAGCCATTCTAACAGTTGTGAGGTCATATCTCATTGTAGTTCTGATTTGCATTTCCCTGATGATCAGTGATGTTGAGCATCTTCTCATGTGTCTGTTGGCCATGTGGATGTCTTCTTTGGAAAAATGTCTATTCATGGCTTCTGCCCATTTCTTAAGTGGATTATTCATTTTGGGGATGTTGAGTTTTGTAAGTTTTTTATTTATTTTGGATACTAACCCTTTATCAGATATGTCATTTGCAAATATCTTCTCCCATTCCATAGGCTGCCTTTTAGTTCTGTTGATTGTTTCCTTTGCAGTGCAGAAGCTTTTTATCTTGATGAAGTCCCAATAGTTTATTTCTGCCTCTCTCTTTGCTCACACAGCACTCAGTGTGAAAGTTCACTTTGACTTGCACCGCACTGTTATTGAAGTTAACTGCTGAAGCCTCCCCTACTAGACTCAAGAGCCCAAGGGCAATGATGCTGCCTGATGTGAGTTTCAGCTTTGAATCACTAACACACAGCAGGCCTGCTAATTGTCGTTGTTCAGAACGTTAACGTTTACTGAAGTGCCCGAGGAAGTTAGCAGCCCTGAATTCTCAGTTCCTTTTTCATTGAACTAGTGATTCAGAAGCCATGGTGAGGCAAGAGTGACCATTTTACTTAACTTACACCTGATTTGGATTCATTCAAAAGCAAGCCTGTTTTTAGAATCATAGATTAGCTAGCATTTACTGAGCACTTGTATGGTTTCAGTTGGCAGGAGGACCAAATGGGATTGTAAAGGCAAAAGTGTGTTGTAATATCCAACACAAATTCAACATGGCAGACGTGGCTGTAAGAATAGTCTGGGGCTGAACTAAATCTGAGGTCTCAAATTCCTGACCCAGTGTCTGCTGTGTTTTCTAGAAGAGAAGGGGGAGCCCTACAGATAGGGAGGAAAGAGTAGACTTCAGATTATAGTTACTATAGGGTCAAAATAAAGGATAGACACACTTGGAAAAATCCTCCATTGTCACACTACTCGTGAAATGAGAGTTCCTCCAAAATAAACTAACCCAGGGCACGGTCAGAATCTTTTATTAAGCCCCTATTGCCTGCATCCCATGACTTCATTGCTCCAGCTGGCAAGGCTGGCTCTATTTCTTAGAAGTGGAATCTTCTAAAGAGGAAGAAAGCTGTCGTTTCTGTATTTTCTCTTTACGTACTGAACACAAATATCGGCTATTTGAGGGCTATTCAACACCAAATAAGGTAAAGAATGAATCAGCTATTTAGGAACTTTGACTTTGTCAAGGCAGAGTTCTGCACATCCTTAAGGGAAGTTGCTAGAAACTCTTCAGCATGACTACGTTCCATCTGAACCACCTAAAAGAAGCTTCTTTCCTTAAGGTTCCAAATAGACCTTCTTTCAAGTAGCCATGTGGACTACTTGGACATACAGCATTCAGAGTCAAAGTCTCACTGATAGTGTCAGTTACATGTTCCAAATTTTTTTCTGGTTTGTCTTCTTTATAGTCTCTAAGCTACTTAAAAGTGGGTGTTGGGGAAGGTTATTATCTACATGTTTGTAATCTCAAAATCTATCATGTGCTTGGCACACTGGGCACTCTAGTGTCACATTAATAACTCTGTGCTCAGCAGGACTTACCCTGAATATCTTCGAAGATTGTCCTTCCCATGACCTCAAACTACCAAGGGTGTGTGCAATGAACCAGCCAATAGGTGGCACTTTAGCTCTAAAGAGTATAGCAAAATCATGGTCGAATTTGGCTCTGTTAATTTGAAGTTGTATTTGACTACATTTTGTACATCCTTTATAAAATAATTATATTTTACATATCTTAACACAGCTGTGGGCTCAAGAGGCTGGTTTCTCTGAAAACATATGAACCCAGAGAATAATGCAACACAACTTAAATCATCTGGATCTCAACCAACTTGAGATAAGTCTGTGCAAAACTCAATCCTCGATATGTTCTCTATTTGCATATACAACTCTATCAAATGATAGAATACTTGATTAAAAATGACACAGAGCTTTTAGAGAATAAAACTTCTGTGCAAAAATAAAGATTAAAAAAATGATGTAGACGGCCTCCCCATGGTGAATCATCAAAGAAATTGTAAATTAAGTTTAACATACTGTCTTTAATAAGATACAAAAACGCATACTAAAATGATTTAGAAAGTTCTGATGTCAGCATTTAAAATCAAATTCAAATTTAATTGTTAAAACCAAAATGTTTGTTTCATAGGTGAGGGAGGGTTGTTTTGAATAGACACGTCCAAGTCATACCTCAGATCCACTGGAATCTCTAGAAGTGCTGCCCCCAGAACTTTTTAAAAAGCTGCACAGGTGCTTCTGATGGGGTGAGGACTACTGCCGGCGGGGTGTGCGCTCGTGCAGTCAGGCTCATGGAGCCCGTTGGCTGTGCGTGCGCATGTCTTCCTAACCCCCCTTTCAGAGACTTCCATGTTGGTAGCTTGAAATCAATATGGCGAGAATATTTACACCTCAGAAATAGGCTACAAATCAGGAGTCTCCTTCTCCCCCACCCCTACCTGGAGCCAGTTTACCAGCAAACCCCTAGAAATGGAAAGCCAGGGCTCTGGATTTCATTTAATTGTTGTTTTATTATAGTTCACTTACCTACTATTGTTTTCCAAACCTACTTTTTGTTTGTAACAATAAAGGGAAATCGAGAAGTTAAATAGACCTAATTGTAGTTGTTCTTAATTATTTTTAAAAAGCTTTATTACGTGTGTTTATTACCCCACTGTGTCCTGACCCCACTGTGGCATGGGTGTCCTTGCTCAATGCAATAACCTGCAAGCGGACATATTTGCTACCCATTGTTGGCACACGGGGGTATAAAGACCATTAGAGGGACGCCTGGGTGGCTCAGTCGGTTGAGTGGCTGCCTTCGGCTCAGGTCATGATCCCAGGGTCCTGGGATCGAGTCCCGCATCGGGCTCCCTGCTCGGCGGGAGGCCTGCTCTCCCTCTCCCACTCCCGCTGCTTGTGCTCCTGGTCTCGCTATCTCTGCCTCTGTCAAATAAATAAATAGAGTCTTTAAAAAAAAAAAAAGACCATTAGACCAAATGACTCCAAACCAGTGGCTCTCAGTCCTCGTACACATGAAGCTAAGTTTACTAATTCCCAAGTCCAACCCCAGATGAATTAATTCATATCTCTCAGAGTGAGGCTCAGGCATCAGTATTTCTTAATCCTCAGGTGATTCTAATTGATAGTCAAGGCTAAGAATAATTGCTGTAAATGGAATAATTCCCTCAATCCCATTGACACTCCCCATTTCCGAACGAGCTCCATTGTCATGGCCTTTGAGGTTCCAACTCCCTGGATAACACTTGGACTTGCTCAACAGTCCTCTGGTGTGTGTGTGTGTACATGCTGTGGTTTCACCTATCAGTCTAATCCATCTGTATTTTCTCTTCAAAATGTCTTTCAATAGCATCTTTTCTTGGTTTGCATTCCTGTTTCAGAATTATTCTTTTCAACAAATATTTGTTCTAGAAAAACAATATTTTGTTTATATATTCTAAGGCTTTAAAAAGAAAACTGTACACAAAGTTATCAAATTTGCTTTTCATAGGAGAATGGGTTAGCCATTCTGAAACTATTTTATGTATATTCTAGGACTGAGCAAATAAGTAAATACATTGGAAATAATAAGGGCCAGGTTTTTCACTGACAGAGAAAGGAATTGAAAATAAGGAAAAGCAGAGGTGAGCATGAACCCCATGGTGCTGGATTGGAATAGGAGATATCAATATGACTTCCTCATCTTTAATATATAAGCAGACAGAGAATTAGATAGATATTGGAAATATTTACAGATGTGTGTATAATACATGTATTTTCTAGCTTTCTCTGCTGAGCAATGACACACCAGTAATAATGTGCATAGCTAACTTCCACATCTTGATTTCTAAAAGCCATCCTTCAAAAAAAAAAAAAATAACCAGGGTTCCTAGAAGAAGAAATGCCAATTCTAGGGCTGGGACATGGAAAGTACCAGATAAACCTTAGGATACATTTTGGTACCAGAAAGTAGAGAAATGCTCAAAATATTTGAGAACATGTCAGAAGGACATAGGGGCCAACTTGAGGAGGTTTCCAATAACCAAATTTTGGACAATTTGAGCAGCAAAATAGATAATGATAGTAATAAATTATAACCCATAGGGTAAACAAATATCCATGAGTCTATACTGATATAAATTATTGAATACCTAAATGAAAGGAAGAGATGGGAAAGTTCTTCCTCATAGTAGAATTCCAGTTCATAAATGTAGAAGGAATAGTGGAAATTGAAAATCACCATTTGGCAAACACTACAGTCAACATTGCTTCAAGCAAGATCATCAATGAATGCTAAAATTGGTGGGCAAAAATTTGATGAGAAACAGGAACTTTATGTGGTCACCAGGTAGCTCCCCACATGATACTTATGAATTACAAAGGGAAAAGTCATCATTTCACAGTGAGAAGCCTGTGGGAATCAAATCATCAAAGTTAACATCACCCATGGTGGGAAATAGGAACATAATTTATTTCCTAGTATGATTCATTGAGAGGCACGTAACAATGCTTCTGTGGTTGTATTGGTGGCCTAGGGCTGCCATGACAAATTACCACAAAGTGGATGGTTTCAAACAATAGAAAGGTATTCTCCCACAGTTCCAGAGGCTTCGAGTCTGAAATCAAGATATGAGCAGGGCCACGCTTCCTCTAAATGCTGTAGGGAAGGCACTATTCCATGCTTCCCTCCTTGCTTCTGGTGTTGTTGGCAATCCTTGACATCCCTTGGCTTATGGACACTTCAGTCTCTGCCTCTGATGGCCCATAATCTTCTTTACATCTGTCCTATGTCTGTGTTTTCACATAGTCCTGTCCTCTCTCTGTGTCTATGTTCAAATTTTCCTCCTCTTGTAAGGACATCAGTTATTAGATTAGAGCTACCCTAATCCAGGATGACCTCATCTTAACTTGATTAGATCTGCAGAGACCCTATTTCCAAATAAGAGCACATTCACAGGGACTGGTAGTGAGGGCCTAACATACCTTTCTGGGGGGATACAATTGAGGAAATATCAGACAAATCTGAACTGAGAATTGAGGGAGCAAAGTGTCAAAGTCATGAAAGCCAAAGAAGGAATGAGGAACTATCCCAGATTCAAAGGCACTAAGATGAATTGACACTTAAACACAACTTGAGATTTTGAGATCTTGGATTGATTTCTGGTCCAGAAGAAGGACTTTATTGGAACAGTAGATGAAATTTAAATAGGACCTGTTAGTAATATTCTATTAATGCTAACTATCATTGGTGGATATAAGAAATTATCACTTAGCAGTATTTCATAATTATCATTTTTATAAGTGTGGCATATTCCAGGATGTAACTCTACCATTTGTAACCTGTCCTTTTGTTCTTGTAGGAAAAATCCAAAATCTCCTACCTGATGATGCTGTGGATTTTGCAACAAGAATGGTTCTGGTGAACGCCCTTTACTTTAAAGGAATCTGGGAACATCAGTTTTTAGTCCAAAACACCACAGAAAAGCCTTTCAGAATAAACAAGGTAAAAACCTTTTAATAATCAGCATGGGTTTTTACATGGCATTGTAAAGGAGGTTCTATTTGAAATTCATTCTTCTTTCTGAATATATGTTCCTGGAAAGTCTGGCTATTACCAGGGCAGGGATGGCTGAGCTAAAAGCCAGGTCCATCCCACCTGGGAATTCCTCTTTCATTGTTTCTTCTCTGAAAATAGACTATTCACATATTTTATCACTTAGTCCCCCCTACGACTATGGTAGAATAGATAAGGTAGTTATTATATTTATTTTCCAGCTGTCAAAGTGACTGGAGCCATGACTAAGTTAGAAATCTACCAGAACTGTAACCCCCAACTCTTCACTATTAGTTCTGTTCTTGTTCTACTAGATCAATACTCTTCTACCAAATTCTTATCCTTCCATAAGTAAAAGAAATACACATTTAAAATCTCATCTCTTCCATTGTTTTCTCTTTGTGTTAGGACACAACACACTTGTTTTTGTGATAGGAACCCTCTACAGCAAGAAGGGAGACTAATATAAGGTGACAGATCCCTTAGAATCTAAGGGCTGGAATGTGGCTGGGTCTTGGAACTTGAGTGGAAACAAGGATTCAAATGTAGTCAAGATTCAGTCTTTATCCTTTCAACTCTGTTTCTCCCACCGTTCTTCCCTCAGGCTGAAGTCTAACTTCCTCTTCTTCCCAGTTCACACTGGCAGAACATGGCTACTCACAATACTGCCTCTGTTTTAGAGACCAGTATAATAGATCTCATTTTAAATTCCTAGGAAAGGAATTGATTAGCCAACATTTGTTAAAGCTGTTTAGTCCTGTGGTGGGTCTTCTCACATAAATAGTGCTGCCAAGGACCTACCACAGTAGGTGGGTGGTACAGTAGGATGATTACCATCCACAGCAATCGTGTGGATGTGTGCAATAGGCAGTTCTCAATCAGTGGGATAAAGATGGGGAAAGGACCAAACATATAATCGAATAGGCTAACCAGAAATGAGCTGGAGAGTTACCTGGCCTAGTATATCCACAAGGAATTTTCAGTTGCAAGTGATAAAATAGCATTCCAAAATGGGCCAGTAAAATGGGAATTATATTAGCATTCATTACGTAACTAAGAGGAACTGAGATGTCCAGGGAGTCTCAAGACATAATCTCACTTCTCTGTCTCTCTCTACCCCCACTCCCACCACCTCCACTCCCTCTGGTTGTTGCCTTCATTCTCTAATACTGAAGATACAATTTCTCTATATGACCAGGGAATATCGTTGCCCCCTTGTCAGCCTCCGAGGTTCACAACCCTGGTAGATAGTCTTTGCTGCTAGCTCTAACAGAATGCTCCCAAAGGAGGACTCTGTGTTGTGCCATTCATGTGCTCATCCCTGAAAAATCACTGTATCATGAAGTATCCTGAATGAACAGCCCTAGTCATATGACCACTACATTAGCAGATGGGTAGGACTTTGTGATTAACAGCTCCCTATAGAATGGATAAGTAACATATGTCTACAACATCTGAATTGCAGGGTTTTGTTTTTGTATTACCATTGGCTTTACTATAAATAAACTTTTTTAAAGAGCATTTTTA
The DNA here is from genome assembly GCF_004348235.1 of Phoca vitulina. Lineage (NCBI taxonomy): Eukaryota > Metazoa > Chordata > Mammalia > Carnivora > Phocidae > Phoca > Phoca vitulina. The sequence continues at coordinate 12,622,033 of NW_022589730.1, read as the reverse complement.
GGTTTGCAGCAAAAATGAGAGGAAAGTAGAGTTCCCATATATCACCCCCCACATAGTTTCCCTTATTATTAACATTTTGCATTAATGTGGTGCCTTTGTTACAGTTAATGAGCCAATATTGATACATTTTTATTAGTTGAAGTCTATAGTTCACTAGGGTTCACTTTTGGTCTTGTATAGTTCTACGGGCTTTGACTAATGCATAGTCATGTATCCACCGCCATTCTGGTATCATATGGAATAGTTTAACTGCCCGAAAAAAATGCCCTGTACTCCACCCATTCATCCCTCCTCCTAAATACCCGGGAAGCACTGATCTTTTTACTGTCTCTATTGTTTTGCTTTTTCTGGAGCGTCATGTAGTTGGAATTATATAGTATGTAGACTTTTCAGACGGGCTTCTTCCATTAAGCAATAGGCAATAGATTTAAGCTTTCTCCCTGTCTTTCCCTGGCTTGATAGATCGTTTTACTTTACTGTTGAATAATATTCCATTATCTGGACGTATTGCAGTTTGTTTAGCCATTCACCTATTGAAGGACATCTTGGCTGCTTCCAATTTTTGGCAATTAGGAATAAAGGTGCTATAAATATCTATGTGCAAGATTTTGTGTGGACATAAGTTTTTAACTCATTCTGGTAAATACTCAGGAGCACACTTGCTGGATCATATGGTAATACTATGTTTAGCTTTGTAAGAACCTGCCAAACTGTCTCTGGAAGTGGCTTCCACTTTGCATTCCCATGGTCAGGGAACAATAGTTCCTGTTTCTCCACACCTTTGTCAGCAGTTGATATTGTCAGTGTTTTGGACTTTCAGCCACGCTAAAAGGTCTGTAGTGCTATCTCATTGTTCTAATTTGCAATTCCCTAATGACGTATGATTGAGCATCTCTTCATATGCTGCATGTCTTCCTTCGGCAAGGTATCATATCTTTTAACCATTTTTAAAATTGGGTTCTTTTATTATCATTGAGTTTTTAAAAGTTCTTTATATATTTTGATACCGGTCCTTTATCAGATATGTGTTTTGCAAGTATTTCCTCCTAGCCTATTGTTTTTTTATTCTCATAGTAAATGTCAGTGTTTATGATACTAAAATACTTTCTCAAATGTTTGCATGTGAAATACACCTTATTCAGTTTCTGAATCATTGACATTGGCATAGTTTGCCTAAGCTTAGATATTTTTTAAAGTGTTCAGTGGGATCCAGCTTGCTATGATTTATAGAGGTTGCCACGATAGCATTATAAAAAGAAACCTTCATATCACTTATTGATAATGTTATCCAGTAGAACACCTATTTCAGAAAGCAAGATCTGAATAACTTAGTCAGCATTTTGCAGAGAATCACCAATTTTGCCAATGTCCCAGACTACTGGGAACCAATTATGGTAAAACAAAATTAAGGATTTGGTGGAACATTTCCTCAGTGATTTTGCTACTTCCTTCCCATAGAGTACAAGCAAACCAGTGCTAATGATGTCCATGAAAGAAAAACTTCAAGTTTTTCACATTGAAAAGCCACAAGCCATGGGCCTTCAACTCTACTATGAGAGCCGTGATCTCAGCCTGCTTATACTGCTGCCAGAAGATATCGATGGGCTGGATCAGGTACTGTCTGTCTGCTGCGAAGGTGGTTCTGGTGTTTACTCCTCTGGGGAGAAACATAAGACATGGTCTCCCTGTTTGTTCTTTGATTCCTATAGAGGAAGACAACCAACATACCTTGAGCCCTCAGGACTTTACCTTCACAGTATCATTTAAATTTTATAAAACTCTGTAAGTTGGGTATCACTATTCCTCAGAAAGTTTAAGTAATCTAGAGGCTCTAGCATGGGGTAGCTAAACAAACAGCCACAGGAGCAACGGATACATATATTCTTTGCCAGTCACAGAGCTGACCTCAGTTTAGGTCTTTCTTCTCCTTCTGGTAGGGCTTACCTAATTGGAGGTTAATTTTTTAATCATTTGCATTAATCTAGCTTGAGATACACATTTTTAAACAAGACTCTGACTTCCAAAACTTGAAAAAAAAATCCATTTTAATTAAATAAAGTCTTCAGGAGAAAAAGGCTATATCAGTACTAAGTATCAGTACTACCTTCAATTATTTGCTTATCAGCTAAATTTCTATGAAGCCTGACATAACTTTGGTCACACCATGTTTTTGAGCAATTTGTATATTTAAATTGAACATTAGTTTCTCATGCAATGGGTGGCCTGGCTTTCTTTGCACTGTGTATAATTTTTCATGTGTTCCAGATTCTTTATACTTCTAAGTTTCCACAGCCCTGCTAGAATGTAGAAGAGATTTCCAAATGGTATCATAAAATTTGTGAAACTGGAAAGAATGGTAAAAGTAAGACAAATGGTGGACACTAAACCATTAGCGTCACACCCTTATAAGATAAGCCTTTCTTCCTAAAAGTGCAGGTTCCTGACCTGAATATGTTGTCAGATTACTAATGTACACCATCTACAAGTATGTCATTGACAGCAATACTTGGGTCTAGAAAACTCTCAAAGTAGCAAAAGCATGCGTCTTGAAACAAACATTTATTTAAAAAAAATCAAGCACATTTTTTCTCATATATACTTATGCATATGGGTGTATACATCCACATATATTTATTATTTAGATAATTTAAAATATAAACAGGAGAAAAACATTCTCAAAAACTATACTAAAAAATAGGCATTACTCTTAAGATTTGGAGATTTTCCTTTCTTTACTTTTCCTTCGCTTTTTTCTTGGCATGGCTTATAGTTACTAATTTCATATTGTTGTGATTATATAGACATTTTATTTTATCTCAGATTTTGTTTTCAAAGAGCTGTGTCCCATGTTAATATAACAGATACTTTTTGGACCCTGGCACATAATTTATTCTAAAGTTTATGCTTTTGTGTAGACAGCACCTAAATGCATATTTATGTTGCCTCATTTCCGTGTGTAGTTGATGTTTTGCACGCTGGCATAGAACTATGCCATTTTGAATCAAGGTCTAATTCTCCTGTATCCTGGCAACTACTCAGGTCCACAACAAAGATTCTGTAGGGCAACAGTGTGAGGAATCTCATTACACAAAGAATTTCCAAATGTGTGTGCTTTGTTATCCTGGGTAATGGGAGTGATGGTAATTCATGTATGTAATATCTTGAGGTCTCACCCAACCACTATTTCTCACTCCACTCTGGAATTACTGACTCTCTCCTCCTCGTTCCACACCTGCAGCTGGAAAAGGCCATCACCTATGAGAAGCTGAGTGAGTGGACCAGCGCAGACATGATGGAATTGTATCAGGTGCAGGTGCAGCTCCCCAAGTTCAGGCTGGAAGAGACTTACGATCTCAAGTCAACCCTGAGCAATATGGGGATGAGCGATGCCTTTAATGAGAGCAGAGCTGATTTCTCAGGAATGTCTATGGAGAGAAATTTATTTCTGTCCAATGTTTTCCACAAGTCTTTTGTAGAGATAAATGAACAAGGTACAGAGGCTGCGGCTGGCACTGGGAGTGAGGTGAGCTTTCGAACTCAACTCCCCTCCATTGAATTTAATGCAAACCACCCATTCCTCTTCTTCATCAGGTACAACAAAACTGGGAGCATTCTCTTTTATGGGAGATTCTGCTCCCCCTAGACCATGTATCTCTCTCATCAAACAAGACCATCTTCCGGTGTGAAAAGTGCACCAAAAGATGGAAAAACACAATTATAATAAAAACCAATTTGTAGCTTGTATCTTTTTCACACTTGAATGTTAGCAAATAAACCTTGAAATAATGCATCCTAGTGACTTTATCATATCTACCTAGCTAGAGAGAATGGCAAATTTTATTTTTATCACTTAACATTTTGTCTTAATGTGACTTTTATTTACATTTCAGAAGTACTATGTTATTCAACTGAATGCCTTACAATTGTTGAACTACTTGGTCACTGTATTATCATTGTCACTTATATTTCACATGCCGCACTGAGTAAAGAAAAATCTTTACAAAGGTGATGTATGGATTCTTAGTTTGAACAAATGTATAAAGGTAATGTTAGATGTTAGCGCTGGGGAAAAGGTGTTAGGAGTATACAGAATTCCCTGGATTATCTTTGCAACTTTTCTGTGAATCTAAAACTTTTCAAAAATAAACATTTTATTAAAAATAATTCTTGTGTAAAAGTGTAGTCATACTAATACCACTGCTTTTAAAAATCTTATCAAGTAGAAGAACAAATCTCTTTTTTTAAAAATATTTTATTTATGTATTTGAGAGAGAGCACAAGCAAGCATGAGCGGGGGACGGGAAAAGGGAGAGGGAGAAGCAGACTCCCCACTGAGCAGGGAGCACCAAGACTATGGACACTGGGCTCCATCACAAGACCCTGAGATTATGACCTGAGCCAAAGGCAGATGCTTAATTGCTTGAGTGACCCAAGTGCCCCTGTTATTCTAATTTCAGAGATTGATTATATACTCTAGGTTATTTTTTGATATTCATCTAATAAAAGGAAAGACTAGATCTGACATGAACAGTGTATAAATGAGTATAAGAAAATGTGTTTTCTGTATTGAATCTTGGCTCAGTATTGTAGGATTAAAAAAAAAAATGCCTTAGCTCCAAAGATAGGAAATTGTAATATATATGACATTTTATCATATCTATGTCTTAGCTCCAAAGATAGAAATTGTAATATATGTAACATTTTATCACATCTCTATGAAACATTTTGCCTCCATTCATAATATCTCACACTAGCTAGCAGTGAAACAAATCCTTTGTGTCTGTGTTCTAGTAAATTATAAGTCCTTAAATATTATAAAAGAAGACCACTGTAATACTCTTAGAGACTGACAAACAGAAGCGTTAAACACAATACTTTTCAAACAAACAAGAAAGGAAAAAGGATGATACTAGAAACTTCAGATGAGTAAGAATGAGATTAGTAAGAGAAGTCTTACAATCACTGTTCTATTTTGTGTATTTTTTTTAACAGGCTTGAGTCTTAGGAGAGTCTAATTCACTAGACGTGTAAGTCTTGATTTATTGGACTTATGGAAATTCAAATGTTTGCAAAAGTGTGTTTGTGAACTTTGTAAGTTTGCCCTTAAAGGTGTTTAAAGCTTTTAAAAAATCTGACAGGTTGTGTAATCAATGCCTAAACATTTAAGAAAAAAAATAACTTATTTGCTGTTTAAGCAGTGTGCTTTAACGTTCTAGAAAAAAATTATTTTTACTCGATTGACAAATAATAAACTGCCTGTTAACTAAGGTATACCAGTAGGTGTAACAGTAGTCGTTCCCTGCTTGTGAAATTACACTGTGGGAAGGAAAATCCCACAAACTTTAAAGAACCTTGCCTTTACCAGCAGGGTGGCAGCCTAGGAGAGGAAAAATGGGATTGATGGGTTTCTCATATGGGAGAGCTCACGCGAAAGAATATTGAAAGATTTGCCTGATCCTTAGAACACTTGGGGGCACGTTTGCCATCAGTACACAGGAAACTGAAGAAATGGGGAAGAAGGCAGTAGGAACATAAGGAAAAACAGTAGTATAAGAAAAAACGAATGCATTCATATAGTACACTTGTTAACTCAGTAACGAATATTATTTAGTTGTAATCAAGTTAACACCTAGGGCAAGTGCGATAGTGTGAGTGGTGTGAGAAGACCGAATCCTCAGCCCCTAAATTAGGAAGGCAATAGATAATGTCTAAAATTGTTAGGTCAAAAATGTTAATATAGCCATGTTATTTGGAAATCTGGAGGCAGATACGAGGAGAAAGAGTGACTGCTTCTGAGGAGGTGGAAGGAGTGGATAGGAACCCGTTCTTTTCAAATATCTCCTCGGGCATTATCTGATTTTTCAGCTAAGTGTGTGCACATTAATTTCATAAAAGGAAAAATTTTAAAAACCCTCAGAAAAAACATAAATAACATAAACATTACCTGTCGTTCAGAAACTCGTGATGTACAGAATTTATTTCCTTCTAATCTATCTATAGATTATGCTCACATGTAACTTTATTCCTAATTTACACTTAATAGCCCATGCTCCCGTGGCAATATTGCCTTGTTCTACTAATATTTACATTAGTTTCCTATCATGGGTGTGATAGAATCTGACCTGTTCTCTGTTGTTGGGCATTTGTTGATTTTCTCTGTGCACACGAAATAAAAGATGAGGTGGTCATCATTCCACATAATATTTAATCCATGTTTGTGTTTTACTCTCAGTGAAATTCCTTGAAATGTAATGTTTGATTTCATGGCAATTTCTTTTCTTATTTCTTATTCCACCCATCTTTCTTTTCTTTTCTTCTCTTCTCTTCTCTTCTCTTCTCTTCTCTTCTCTTCTCTTCTCTTCTCTTCTCTCCTCTCCTCTCCTCTCCTCTCCTCTCCTCCCCTCCCCTCCCCTCCCCTCCCCTCCCCTCCCCTCTCCCCTCCCCTCCCCTCTCCTCTCCTCTTCTCTCTTTTCTTTTCTTTTCAACACAGTTCTGGAAGTAAGTGGCACCCAATTTACAGCATTGCTTATGGAGAATAAGAAGTCATGCCCATCTTACCTTACCAGCATCGGAGACCCATAGTTTTTATACTTGCAAATTTTATGTTTTAAAATGATAACTTTAATGTGCTCTCCACCACTTCTTTCTTTTGGGGAGGCCATGGTGTAGCATAGGGATTAAAACAGCGAACTTCAGGGTCACACAGACCTGGTTTCCAATCCTCTGTTGCTTATAGCAGTGCAACGTTGGGGACCAGAAACTTAAAGAACTAAGGTTCAATGCTTTTCCTAGATATTTGCAGCACCCACTTCACACAGTTGTCCAGATTAAATGAAGTCTTGCAAGAGAAGCTCTGGTATGGGATCTAGCACATAGTATATACTCAAAAAATATTTATTATTTTTCTTTGAGGTTAACACTTTTTCATATAATGATTAGCCATTGCTTTTCTTTTAATTTCCGTTTTTAAACTGTTAATTTTAAAATGTGAGTATAGTTGACACACTCTGTTACATTAGTTTCAGGTGTACAATAGCCATTGCTTTTCTTTGTTGCAAATTTGCTAATGCCCTTTGCACATGTTTCTACTGCGGTCGGTTTTTTAAATCAACTTTTCTCGAGCTATTTAAGTGACATTTAAAGATTTTTTTCAAATATTTTCTTGTCATTCATCTTTTAATTTTATGGTACCTTTTTGACATATGGAAATCAAATATGTTTACTCAAATGTACTGAACTTTTGTGATTGTTTTCAGATGACTCATTGTGAATATGTTAGGATGTCTGACTGGTAAAATGTTAATTTTGTGAATAGTTAGAAAAGATGTCAGAGCAGAGGAGTACTGCTCCCCACAGAGCTCACCTATTTCCCTCCCAGGATTCCTCTATTGCATTTACAGACTTTCGGACTAATTGGGCCTTTTAACTTACCTCTTGTTCTCATTCAGATTCCTCTGTACCTACTCTGCTCTTCCTAAAGTAAGGGCTTTTCTTTTTTTTTTTTTAATTTTTATTTTATTATGTTATGTTAATCACCATACATTACATCATTAGTTTTTGATGTAGTGTTCCATGATTCATTGTTTGTGTGTAACACCCAGTGCTCCATGCAGTTCGTGACCTCCTTAATACCCATCACCGGGCTAACCCATCCCCCCACCCCCCTCCTCTCTAGAACCCTCAGTTTGTTTCTCAGAGTCCATAGTCTCTCATGGTTCGTCTCCCCCTCTGATTTCCTCCCCTTCATTTTTCCCCTCCTGCTATCTTCTTTTTTAACATATAATGTATTATTTGTTTCAGAGGTACAGATCTGTGATTCAACAGTCTTGCACAATTCACAGCGCTCACCATAGCACATACCCTCCCCAATGTCCATCACCCAGCCACCCCATCCCTCCCACCCCCCACCATTCCAGCAACCCTCCGTTTGTTTCCTGAGATTAAGAATTCCTCATATCAGTGAGATCATATGATACATGTCTTTCTCTGATTGACTTATTTCGCTTAGCATAATACCCTCTAGTTCCATCCACGTCGTTGCAAATGGCAAGATTTCGTTTTTGTTTTTGTTTTTGATGGCTGCATAATATTCCATTGTATATATACACCACATCTTCTTTATCTATACATCTGTTGATGGACATCTTGGCTCTTTCCATAGTTTGGCTATTGTGGACATTGCAGCTATAAACATTGGGGTACACGTACCCCTTTGGATCCCTACATTTGCATCTTTGGGGTAAATACCCAGTAGTACAATTGCTGGGTCGTATGGTAGCTCTATTTTCAGCTTTTTGAGGAACCTCCATGCTGTTTTCCAGAGTGGCTGCACCAGCTTGCATTCCCACCAACAGTGTAGGAGGGTTCCCCTTTCTCTGCATCCCCACCAACATCTGTCGTTTCCTGACTTGTTAATTTTAGCCATTCTGACTGGTGTGAGGTGGTAACTCATTGAGGTTTTGATTTGGATTTCCCTGATGCCAAGCGGTGTTGAGCACTTTTTCATGTGTCTGTTGGCCATTTGGATGTCTTCTTTGGAAAAATGGCTGTTCATGTCTTCTGCCCATTTCTTGATTGGATTATTTGTTCTTTGGGTGTTGAGTTTGAGAAGTTTTTTTTATAGATTTTGGATACTAGCCCTTTATCTCATATGTCATTTGCAAATATCTTCTCCCATTCTGTCGGTTGCCTTTTGGTTTTATCGGCTGTTTCCTTTGCTGTGCAAAAGCTTTTTATCTTGATGAAGTCCCAAGAGTTCATTTTTGCCCTTGCTTCCCTTGCCTTTGGCGATGTTTCTAGGAAGAAGTTGCTGCGGCTGAATGAAACTGGACCATTTCCTTATACCACACACAAAAATAAACTCAAAATGGATGAAAGACCTAAATGTGAGACAGGAATCCATCAAAATCCTAGAGGAGAACATAGGCAGCAACCTCTTCGACCTCAGCTGCAGCAACTTCTTCCTAGAAAGTAAGGGCTTTTGAGCAGCGGTGACAACACAGGGGACCTGTGTGAGGTTAATTATCAGTTAATTAATATTAGTTAATTAATTAATATTAGTTAATTATTATTCTTAATTATTATTTTCTTTTTAAAAAGACCAGTGTTCCAAATGTGCTGACCTTTTCTGTGATGCTAAGTGGCTGATATTGGTAGCACCCCTAGCAAGTATTTTTTTTTTAAATGCCCAGTTGACTGATTGCCTTCAGGTAAAGGTGCGTTTTTTATCTATGAATGTGAAATCAACTGATTTTGAAGGATTGTAAAGTGATCATTTGAGAACACCCATTGGCATGTTTTTCCATCTTCATATGATTTCATTACTAGAAAAAGATGTTAAAACTCTCACATTTGGGCACTTAAAAAACTTGCAAATATAATTTTCCTAAACTTCACAAAAATCTTCCAAAAAGAAGAGATTTGGTGGGTTTCTAACTGTTCAAGCTGAAAGTACACCCTGAAAAATCTGGGTTTGCAAAAGCCAATGATTTTCAAGAGGATAAATAGATTTTGAATATTTAGATTTCAACCAGAAATCTTTGTACATTTAGTATGTGAATGAAAATCAAGTGTCAGGGTTTAGTCAGTAGAACCAATGATGACTTTATTCTATTTTATTTATTTATTTTATTTTTTATTTTTTTTAAAGATTTATTTATTTGACAGAGAGAGACACAGAGAGAGAGGGAACACAAGCAGGGGGAGTGGGAGAGGGAGAAGCAGGCTTCCTGCATAGCAGGGAGCCCGATGCCGGGCTCTATCCCAGGACCCTGAGATCATGACCTGAGCTGAAGGCATTCGCTTAACGACTGAGCCACCCAGGCGCACCACTTTATTCTATTTTAATCAACCCATTTCCTGAGAAGCATTTCCTTGTGACAGCTATCAATCCAAGTTCAGAAATAAACCGAGCTTAAAAACGGGTCTTTAAATTACTGTATTTCAAAGCATTAAATTAAGGTTAAAGCAAACATATTCCATCACGTTGATCTCATTAAGTTTTGAAATAATTGAGTGCAAAAAATGTGTATTTCTAATCAATTTTTTTTCTCATTCTTGGAAATTTTTATGTTTTTATAGCGTTTATCATATATTAGTATTTAGCATATTAGCACCTCTAAATATGAATATTGATACCAGAGATCGTGCTCAACAATCGTTTGGATGGGTGTCCCACCCAAACAGCTTGGAAGCCACTAGCTTTAAGAACCTTGAACCTCTGCTCTTGCTTTTACTTAATTTCCAAAGCGAAGTCCCAATTTTGAAACGGCCCTTGCACACACACACACCCCCCAAACAAGAACACTGCGCGCACCAGCCCAGGAAAACAAACCAGTCGCCTGCGGGGCGCATTCCGCCGACACCCTCAGAGGTCCGCGGCCCCAGCCTCCCCCACGAAGCCACGCGCACGCAGGCCGGGTCAGGAGGACTGCGGGGGAGGCTCGGGCTCCTCCCGCCGACACACGGGTGCCGAGCGATCCCCGACGGCTCTGAGTCAGCCGCCGGAAGCCTCGGCCGGGATCGCAGCTGCGGGGAAGCAGGCAGCAAGCTGGAGGAACAGCCGCCGCCGCCGCCGGAGCAGGAGCAGGAATCTCCCGGGTACCGGGGCTGGGAAGCGCGCGGGGCGCCAGCTACGCGGGGCGGGCATCCCCCGCCGGGAGCGCGGCGGCGCGCGGGACACGGGCGGGGAGGGAGGCCGGCAGGAGGCGGACGCAGCGCGCCGACAGGGAGGAAGAGAGGCCGGCGGGGGGGAGGCTGTTGGCTGGGGCGTGATCGGAGCGGACAGCGGCGGGGCAGCGGTGGGGGCTCTAAGGCGGGGGTGGGCGGGGTCAGCCGAGGCAGCCCCGCGGGAGCGCGGCGCGCAGACTCGCCCTGGGGCCGAGGGGCTTCCCCCGAGTGGGAGGGACACGGCGGCCCGCCGACGCCACCGCGCCGCGATCTGCGAGCCGGAGGGGGAGGCCGGTCACCCAAGCCCGGGCTGCTGTTGCCGGAGACTGCCGGGCGGAAGCTCTGGGGAGGGTGCGTGGGAGCAGCCGCGGGTGCGGCAGGGAGACCGGGGCGCCCGGAGCAGCCTCGCCTGCAATTTCCAGGGCGCCTTGGGCAAGTTCCGGGGAGGTGCTGGGTCAGCGCCCCCTCGCGCGGGGAGGCCCGTAGGCTCCGAGGCCCCTCCCTCTGCCTCCTCCTTCCCTCCCAGGCTTCCCCTTCCTTCCTGTATCCTGTTTTTCTTCCATATTCTTTGCTTTTCTTTATTCTTTCTTTCACATCTTTCACCTGCTCTTCATTGGCTGCTTTTCCTGAGCTTGAGAAAATGCTTCCTTGCCTGTTTCCACCTCGTCCGCAGCCACAGTAATTAATTTAATGGACTCCCCACTTCCCAGATTCTCTTCAGCTCCTGCTCCCGCCCCTTGGCCAGGCTGTTTCGGGGCGCGGCGTGGGTGCTGCTGCTTGCCGCCGTCGGTGCTCCCCGCCGGTCCTCCTCCTCCAGCCTCGGGCTGCCCTGGGGTCCTGCCCTTGTCTTCTTCCTCTTCCTACCTGCAAATGCCGGGAATTCTTAAAAACTAGGTGAGTTTCTCTTCTTACGCCTCTCTGTACCTTGTAATCATCCCGTTTGCCTAGGATCTCGCGCAGTCTGGGTGCTAAGGGCCCCCAATCTCTTGCTCTGGGACTTGTGCCCGACTCAGTAACCTGCCTGTATTTCCAAACATCGCTTGGCTGCCTTGTTACAGGGACCCAGGGACCATACCATAGTCTGCACATCTCAAATGGAATGTATCGCTTCCTCATTCCATCGGGCTCCTCATAGAAACTTCCAATGGGTCACACCTGCCCCAAGCATCAGTGAGCTAGGAGTCTGTTAAGAGGTTAACTGAGGCATATTAAAAAGTTCAGTTCATCGGAGCACAGATGAATTCGAATGGGGCAGCATCCAGTCTAGCAGGCAGAAAGGAGCTCCGAGGAGCTGTACAGAAGCAAAGACTCAAGCCCTAAGCCGAAGGGAGTGGTAACAAGGAAGCCCTACTGGCCAGAGGGTTGGTTGTTGCAAAGTTACTTCCCTTTGGTGGATGGCAGGGGTCTGGCAGGCGGTTGACCTCACTAGGGCTGGTCAGGCCGTTCCTGATTGACTGGTTTAAGATTCCATTTCGGGGAGAGCCGAAACTGTCATTCAGTTAAGGCTCTGCATCTGGGGCTGAGCATAAGCAACTCCATCTGGGGCCTGGTGTCCTGTTTTTAACCAGCCTCCGCGTCCTCCCTGACTCTCCTTGCTCCCTGTCCCTCCTGTGATGGGTCACCCTGCTGCCCGGCAATGCCACCTTGCACTCGGTTCCTGCTTCCTCCCTGTCTGGCAGCCGCCGAGCTATGGCGGCCAGCAGGCTCCCCGGCCTTTTTCCAGGCTCCGTGGAGAGCCACTGCGTTTCCTAAAACCCAGTGTGCTCCTATAGAACATTTTGTTTAAAAACCATAGCTGCCTTTCCGGACCATAGCTCAAGTTCAGACTTCTTGTCCAAGTGCACCCGTGTCACCCAACCACAGAGACCCAGCCCCTCCGCCCCACACAGACCTGTGCCACCTGCCACGGTAGGTCTCTCTCCTGCCAGTCCCACCACTGCCCCGGGGCACTCACCTCCCCTTTCACCGCCTCACACACACTCCTGCCCAATGCGTGAAAGCCAGCTCGCCCCTCACCTTCTGAGCTTCTAAAGAGAATTTATTCCGTTTCTCTGGGGGCTTCCTTAGCACTTTGTAAATTATCCGGTTACAGAGGGTGGGGCTGGCTTGAAACCTACACACTTGTGTTTGTGTCTCCCTCGGGTGGGAGTGCCCCGTCAGGAATTATGGCCTTTATTGTTCATTTGCTTCTCTAACCCATATAAGGAAAGTTCTATAATAAATGCTCTTTGTATAAGTTCACTTCTGGAGGTGTCCGTGGGAAGGCGGAGTGGAGCGGGGAGATCACAGGCATTCGGGGGCCCCAGGAGGAGAGCAGTGTCTCATCCTTGGAAGCACAAGGCTTCTGCTTCAAGACTCTGCTGCTCTTACTATGAGACCCGAGGACAGGCTTTCATTGTCCTGACCTCATTCACCAGTAAAAGAAAAACTAGCGTAATGCCAATTCATTTTATAGGCTGGAAATCAAACCTTTCCACATTGTTGTGTTTTTATGACACAGTGGAATGGTGCACTGGTACCCAGACGTATTGTTTCGTATTATATTGAAATTCAGTCCTTTTATTTTTATTTATTTTTTAAAGATTTTATTTATTTGAGATAGAGCAAGCCAGACAAAGCCAGAGAGAGCACAAGCAGGGGGGAGGCGGAGGGAGAGGGAGAAGCAGACTCCCTGCTGAGCAGGGAAACTGACGCAAGGCCAGGACCTGGGATCTGAGCCGAAGGCAGGCGCTTAACTGACTGAGCCACCCAGGTGCCCCGAAATTCATTTCTTTTTAGATTGATTGGGCAAGTTCCACTTTGTTTCAAGTACAACCCTCTCAAAAGCTTAATGTACACATGAGATTGGGGCACCAAGAAGAAGTGGGGGAAAGAGAGTCATTCGGTTATCCTGTTCAGCTCCTTTGCCTTCACGGGTGTGACTTGGGACACACCCCCGAGGTGCCGGAGTGGTGAGTGTGTGCTAGGGTGTCCTTGCTAGGGGGCAGATGCTGGGGGGAAATGCCATGACCAGCACCTGCCCATGTGGAAGTGAATTGAAGGAAGAGGAAAGGTGGAAGAAACCAGAAGTAGGCATTTGACATTAAGAGCAGTTAAAATGTAAAGTTGGAATTGATGTGATATTTCAGTACACTCCTTTGCCTGTTCAGGCAGGACAACACAGACACACACAGACACACACACCCCACTCACACTGAACAGCCTAAACTTAGGCTCAGGTAGGATCAAATCCCGATGTGTGTGTGTCCCTCACCTCCAGGTTAGTGAATTCTCTCCTCCTCTGGGTCTCTTTGGTGCCACCTTGTGGTAGGCCCAGTGCCGTGCAGTTTGCGTCTCCCCCTGGCTCCTAGTTGTTTGTTTTCTGAAAAGTCCTCCAATGCAAGGCAAGGAAATGTGGGGGGAAATGTGGGGCCGGAGGTGGCCTGCAGACGGGCTGGATGCTGCTCTCTCTCGTGGGACTTGTCCACTGCAGACGCATCGGCTGTCCCACACCTGCAGCCCTTGGGTTCAAGCCCTGCAGCGGAAGGCTCTGGAGAGGCTTCTCTGGGTGAGGACAGTGAGAAACTTTCCTTTTTGTCCTCTAAGAAATAACCTGTCAAGTATAGCATCCTGCTGTGCAAGCTTTGTCACCATTGTATTCTCTTGGTTAATGTATGTTTGTTTATTTATTTATTTTTAAAAGATGTACCCATTTATTTATTTGAGAGAGAGAGAGAGCATGAGCAGGGGAAGGGGCAGAAGGAGAGGGAGAGAGAGAATCCAGAAGCAGACTCACTTCTGAGCAGAGCCTGACACGACCACGTGGGGCTCAATCCCAGGACCCGGAGATCATGACCTGGGCTGAAACCAAGAGTCTGCTGCTTAACCTCCCGAGCCCTCACGTGCCCCTTGGTTGATGTTTTAAATCATTTCTTTTAAACCTGAATTTGCACTGGTTGTAGCTGTTGGAGAATCTGTATTTAGTGTGCAGCCTTTATACTTGTTTGACATCACACTTTTTTTTTTCTTCCTAAATCAGAGACATCTTATGTCTTCTGTTGAAAAAAATATCTCAGGAAGGAGCTTTCAAGGAACCAGTCAACCGTTGGAGAGGCTCTGGTTGAAATAGTTGTCTCCCTGTCCTCTTCCCACCCACTGAGCTCCTCTTTCCTCTCCTGCCCGTGAGAAATCCAGGAGCCCCCCCGCCCCGCCCCCGCCCCCGCCCCCGCCAGGCTAATGAGATACAGTTGCAAGAAGGCTGCAGGATGTGCTGCTAGTCTTCCCCGAAACTGAGAGAAGAAGTATCACCTGATGATCCACTGGTTCATAAAAATGAACATAATGCATGATGACCCTTATTCTAGGCGAAGATTCCAGTACTTTTGGTATTGCTTATTTGCTGATTTTCCAAACTGGAATCTGTTTTTCTTGTGTAGCTTTAAAATTTTTGAGTTAAAAATATATTTGCAAATAGAGAAAAAAAAAAAAAAGGATAGCTTGCAGGGTCATGGGATTATGGGTGACTATTTGTCCTTTTATTTTCTAGAATGTTTTCAACTGGAGCAGCAAAGAGACTCAGGGAAACCAGTGTCTTAGTTCCCTGTTGCTGCTGTAGCATGTTACTGCAAATTGAGTGCCCGAACACAGTAAAAATGTATTCTCTTATGGTTCTGGAGGTCAGAAGTCCAAAGTAGGTGTGCACAGTTGCATGTTTTTCTGGAGGCTTTAGGGCAGAATCTGTTTCCTTGCCTTTTGCAGCTCCCGGAGGCTGTCTGCATTCCTTGGTCCATGGCCTTGCATCATTTTGACCTTTCCTTCTCTTGTCACATCTCCTTCTCTGACTCTGAGCCTCCTGCCTTCCTCTTAAAAGGACCCAGTGATTACACTGAGCCCACCTGGATACTGCAGGAAATCTCCCCATCTCAAGATCCTTAATTCAGTCAGTCACATCTGCAAGGTCCCTGATGCCGTGCAAGATAACGGAGGTTTGGGAGATTCAACGTGGGTGTCTGGGGGGGAGCAGGTATTCCTGTGAGCACCCCCGGCGTCCACTGACCGGTGCTAATGGCCAGATGACGTGACGGTGGGCGTGGCTAATGTGCCTCCGTGTTGTGCTTTCCATACAGACCTTCCCTGATGGAGGATCTCCATGAAGCAAATGGCAGGTTTGCCATCAACTTATTAAAAATGTTGGGTGGAGAGGACAGCTCCCGAAATGTGTTCTTCTCCCCTCTGAGCGTCTCTTCTGCCCTGGCCATGGTCTTCATGGGGGCCAAAGGAAACACTGCCACCCAGATGTCCCAGGTGTGCATGCCAGCATTCTGTCCCACAAGAAGTCCCCAAATTTCACCTTTGTTACATTTTAAGTTTTGGCTAACGTTATATATCAAATTGAAATGCAGCTGTTTGAATGGACTTGCTGTTAAATGGGTTCTTTCTAGTGTATGATTATGCACTAGAAGAAAGCAGCACAAATGTGGACTTCGGTCTCTGGAATTATTGAGAGGGAATGTATGATCTGATTGATCTGAAACGGGTTCTGTGGGACCTGGGCTACAAATGAAGTAGTGGCAAATACTTTAGGGGAGTTGTCTTCAACCTCTTTGTTATCTTAAGTTTCTTTGACAGTCTTGTGAGTGTCCCAGGACATTGCCAATGCACATGACCTCCCCATCGATAGCAGGGGCGCGTGGGAGCCCTCTGGAAGTGCCTCTGGCCGTGGTTTCTTCCAGCTTGCTGGAGGAGGGAGGCTTTGGACTGGGGCCATTGGGAGACAGAGGAACAACCTTAATTTCCGCTCTGACTTGACATGGAAGTCCCAGTCTGGTCTGCAGAACTTCTATGAAATTGCTGCTGAAGTATTTTCAGTTGACTTCTGCTCATTCTCGTATTCCCTAGGTTGTGTTAGATTCATTCCAGCTACCTCTTTGCTCTGTTCTGTCTCTCTCCTGAGTTCTCATACCCACCTTTCTAAGTGGGTTTACACCTGGGGGCGACATTGGCCACTGTCCCCACAGCTTGGTTGTCTGAGAGGTGCTACTGACATCTAGTGGGCAGAGGCCAGAAATGCTGCAAAATGTCTTAGAAGGCGCAGACTAGCCCCAGCCGCAAAGTGGCCCCAAATGTCAACAGTGTCCCGTGGAAAGGCGCTGTGGGAGGGTTAAACCAAAAGCCTTTCAAGATGGGATCCTTTGTGATTTTCAGCACAGGGGTCGTTGGAGATAACTCTTTGTGGGAGCAAGATGGCAATGTTACAAGCCCGTGTCCTTGTCTGTTACCAGGCACTTTGTTTGAACAGAGGCGGAGATATTCACCAAGGTTTCCGGTCACTTCTCACGGAGGTTAACAAATCTGGCACTCAGTACTTGCTCAGAACTGCCAACAGACTCTTTGGAGAGAAGACGTGTGATTTCCTTCCTGTAAGTGGAACTCGCGCATGGATGTTAAAAAAATGGCAAATAAGGTTGAAACTGCAGAAGAACAGAGATAAAGTATAATTCTGTTGCCTTAAAAATGTGCTTAGAGTTGTACTTCTGTAATTATGATTTTGAATTTTATGATTGCCTCTGAATTATGTCCTTTTTAAAGCTGTTTTTTTTTTTTTTTTTAAGATTTTATTTATTTGAGACAGAGAGAGAGAGCACACAAGTGGGGAGGAGGGCCAGAGGGAGAGGGAGAAGCAGATTCCCCGCCAAGCAGGGAGTCCGATATGGGGCTCGATCCCAGGATCCTGAGATCATGACCTGAGCCCAAGACAGACGCTTAACTGACTGAGCCACCCAGGCGCCCTTAAAGTTGTTTTTGATAGATCCCTCCCAGATATCAATCTCAGTATGTCCTTCTTCCTACACCCAGACCTGCCTCTCCCCCTTGATCCGCTGTGCCTCAGTGACCACATCGTCCCATGTGCGTACACGGCTGTCCCCAGGCTCACCTCTGTTTGTTGGGTGGTTCCTGCAGAGCCTGTCTCTCAGGGCCTCTTAAATTTGTCCCCTCTTCTGAATCACCACCACCACTGCCTGGGTCCACACTCTCACCGGATCTTCTGCACCATTATTTTAATTCTTTCCTGATGGATCTCTCCACGTCCAGCCAGGTTCTTCCACACTACTGACAGAATAGTCTCTTGAAAATTAAACTTGGGCCATAAAACTGAGGTTTTAAATCTGTGCACTTCCTATGTACCGAAGCATATAATTCTCAAGGTCCCCAGTCCAGTAAAAGCCTGTCATCGTGCAACGAGTGAGGGCCGAGAAAGTATGTTGCACACCATGCAGAGTGTCGCTACCTCAGGTTAATGAAGGGATCTGGGCAAACCCGGCCATCTTCCTGGCTGGCAGTTCCAAGGATTTTTCTGTGAGATTCAGATACATCCCTGTCCTGGCTGCTGTTGGGTGTGACCCCATGGAGGTCGCCTGCTCTGGGCTTGAGTATCACTGGAGATAATTCTGGGTCTTCTAGGATGAGCACCAATGATCCCAGGAATCTTCCGCTTAACTGATGTTCATTTTTGAACATCAGCCTGATCTTTGAGGTTTGTCACTGGGGGGGTATTGGGGACACAAGGAGCCACCTTCCCATTTTCTCAGTTGCTCGGCTCCTCTTTCTGTCTACATTTTCTCTCTCCTGTAGAAGCTAAAATATTTGAGAACAGGAGATGGGCGGAGGATGGGAGCCAATTGCCAGGCACATTATGTCTGACACCAAGTTTTTGTGAGGTGAGTTGTCTTTGGGTTTTCATGTATTGGGTAAGGCACTTCCTGACTTGGCCCCAGCTGACATTCCAAGGCTCACCCCCTCCACTGTTTTCCCTGATCCCCCCCCAGGACAGCGCCCCCAGGCCTGTCACATTCCACTCCTGGGGGGCCCTGTAGGATTTCTGGATCATCTGGTTCCACTAGGGAGCCTCTCACGCATTCACAAAGCTCAGACACTGTGGTTGGCGGTGGTGATACAAAAACGGGTCCAAGCCGGAGTCCCCGGCAGACAGACAGACAGAAAATCAAACAGGAAGTCAGCGCGGAGCGGAAGTGTTTGACCGGGAGGCCCGGGGCGTTCTGCGCATGCCCGCCAGCCACCGGCCGCCGCGTTCCGGAAGCCGTGAGCTCTCGGGTCCCTGCGCGGCTTCTCGCGGCTTCTCGCGGCTTCTCCCGCAGCCCGTGAGCCGCCTCGGGCCGGTGTCGGCGTCAGCCCCGGGCTGCGGGCGCCGCGGGGTTTGTCCGTCGCGCGGATGCGTCTGCAAGTGCAGGATGCCCCGTGCGGGCGACAGTTGGCGCTGGGAATAGGTCCAGAGGGAAAATAAGTGTTTCCCACCGGTGCGAACTTGGGGGCACACTCGGTGTCTTGTGTTCGCAGGCCTTTAGGGAGTCCTGCCAGAGGTTCTACGAGGCCGAGCTGGAAGAGCTGTCCTTCGCTGAAGACACGGAAGAATGCCGGAGACACATAAATGACTGGGTGACGGAGAGGACGGAGGGTGAGGCGTGTTCACTGCCTGGACTCGGCACGTGGCAGGGGGACAGCCGGGGCACAGCCGAGATCGCGGGGGCGTGGCCTCCAGGCTGTCCCCTCGGGCCCGTAGCCAGTGGCCTGTTGGTGTGTGTTTGCTGCATTTCTAGGCCAGCAGCGCAAGTCGCTTCTTTCTCTCGGGTTTATGAGGTCACCGAGTGGTATTTCTAAAAACTCCATAAACCTAGTGTAAGGATCTCAGACCCACTCCCCTCCGGACTGTGCTGGAAAATCCCCGAGAAAGGCTTGCCGTTTGGGGGCCCATCAGTCTTCTATCTGAGGGGAGGGGGTCGGGGTGGGGGAGCCCTCGTCATTCAGTTTAGGCTGCGGCCGGCTGAGACACTGGGCGACAGTTCCCCTCATCTCCCGGTGTAAGTGGTGGTGAGGACAGCTGGTTTTACCTGCAGGCCTCTCCTTCCTTCGTCCGGGGGCTGAGGCTGAGTTTGCATTCAGAGCGTGATCTTTGTCCCAGACCCTGAAAATGCGGTTCCCGCGGAGCCTGCGGCCTCCCCTGTCCAGACCACGCTCTGTCTCACCAGGGATATTGCCGCCAGTGCTTGACTAGAGTACAGAGAAGGGCGTGCTTTCAAGCACTCGAAGTACCTAACACAATTGAGAGACTTCCAGAAGTGTGTGTGTGTGGGGGTGGGCAGGGAGGGAGTTAAAGGACTGACTTCTCCTGTGCCCACCTAGCACGCTTTAGGGTGCACCTGCTCTGTGCCCGGCAGCGGCAGGGCCCACGGTTATACTGAAAGCCAATAAAATAATGGCAGTTGGCAGGACAGAGCCTTTCACGTTTTCCTACGTTGTATGTGCAGTGGTCTCTCGTTCTCCAGTCGATCCAGCAGTACTGGGTCACTCAGGGAAGCCAGAAGCTTCTCTCTACATCACCCTCCCTACATCACTCACTCCCTCTTCATCAGATTGACTGCCAGCATGTTTCCCCCAAATATCAGAGCCGTAGGGAATATTGGGGATCACCTTGTCCCCAGTCTCATTGGAGAGCTCAGTCTGGGTCCCTGTATTGTACCCCTGAATTCCTTCCCCCATCCTCTGCCTTCAGGAGGACTGCCTCACCCGCTTCCAGGTGCGTATTCCTTCATCCTTAGAAGCTTCTCCTCACCTAAATGAGATCTGGAGGTTGGCGTGGAGCAATGATTCTCCGCCAGGATCAGCCCCTAGGTGACATTGGCCAGTGGCTGAAGACATTTTGGTTGTCCCAACTGGGGAGACGCTGCTGGGGGGACATCCTACAACGCACAGGACGCTCCCCACAGCAAAGAATGATCTGGCGGAAGATGCCAGCAGCAGCGTGGTTGAAAAATCATGGCACCAAGGTTGGGCAGTTTACAGTGAGAAGCAAGACTCTTGTCTCAGTTCAGCCACTTGGAACCTATGTGACCTTGGCGAAATGTCAGCCAAATGCTCTGACCTAAATTTCTACATCTATAAATTGAGGGCAGAATGAGAGTTGACCTGCCCGCTTCCAGATTGCTGTGTAGGGACGAGCAGGGTGTAGATGCCACAGGGTGTGAGTGCTCGGCGTTACATCCCATCACCCTGTTCCTCAGGCCTCCGGGAAGACAGGGTTCCAGCCTGGTTCAACCACGCCGAGCTTCAGATGTCAGGAGTGTTGTTGTTGTAAAAGAATGTTTATTCCTCTCCCCTCTTCCCCAGATGGCTATAAACTTCTCTGATATGCTTGGCAGGTAAGATTTCAGAGATCCTGGGTGCTGGGACAGTTGATCCGCTGACTAAGCTGGTTCTCGTGAATGCCATCTATTTCAAAGGAAAGTGGAATGAGCAGTTTGACAGAAAGTACACAAGGGGGATGCCCTTCAAAATCAGCCAGGTAGGGAAATATTTTTCGGGGGTACTGCTAACTTTCTTAAGAAAGTAATGTGCTGGGAAAGATTGTGAATGAATGGAAAAAATAATGTATTTCATACTATATTTCTCAATGAATTTCACACCCCTTCTATATCTTTTATTGGAGAGGGGAAGAGAGAAGCTAAAATCATTTTTATATTGATAGTTTTGTGTTTGCATCCTGGGTCAAACTGATTCTTCTCTCTTTGGCCATATTATTTGGATTGAAAGAAAATTTCTTCTAACCCTTGGAATTCTGTTTGTGTTGACACACTGTGTTTACCCAGACACGTTCTTACAATGTCAGTGACAACTACGCCTGTAGATTGCCTTATAACTCCTAGCCATATAGTTCTGAACACAAGAAAAAAAAGGGTTAGCAGATGTTCAGGCTAACTTTGTCTTTATTTTTGGATCTTTTTAAATAATTGTATATAAGGTGTGTGAGATGATGATTTGATGTAATTCACATAGAGAAATAATCGCTTTGGTCGAGCCAGTTAGCATACACTTTTCTCACGTGGTTATCATGTTACTTTTGTGATGAGAGCACCTGAAATCTACTCTCTTAGCAAATTTCCAGTATTCACTACAGTATTCGTAACTGTGGTCATCATGCTGGGTGTCAGATCTCTAGACCTAAAGCCTAACTTTAACAACACTTTGTCCCTTCACTTATGGGTATGATGATGGTTGGCATCAGTCATCAGTAGCAATTAGCTTGAAATTTGGCTTCCGTCAACTTGATGATAGCATATCACACACAGATTTATTTATTTATTTATTTATTTATTTATTTATTTATTTATTTATTTAAAAGATTTTATTTATTTGACACAGAGAGAGTGACAGCGAGAGAGGGAACACAAGCAGGGGGAATGGAAGAGGAAGAAGCAGGCTCCCCACTGAGCAGGGAGCCCGATGTGGGGCTCGATCCCAGGACCCTGAGATCATGACCTGAGCCGAAGGCAGACGCTTAACCACTGAGCCACCCAGGCGCCCCTTGCACACAGATTTAAAAGTCTAGAATACATCTGATGTAAGCTTTAGAAATGGTGGACATTACAAATCTTGTCAAGGTCCTCTCTCCAAGAAAACCAAAGCCATGAAGCCAGTTATATAATTGAGCAACTTTTCAGAATAAAAATATAAGTCTCTATGGCCTATCCATCTTTTCTAACCGCATCCTTCAGCCTCCAAACCTGAATATTAGTTAATTCTCCCCTTAACTTGGATAAATAATCTTTAATTATAAGGTCCCTGGGAGTGCTCTTCTCTAATGCATCTTCTCAGAAGTGAAAAACACAACTTCTTCCAAAAATAATGTAGGGTTTTATGTCTACGTTCGTCAGTTTTATTCTCTCCCACCTGGTAATAGTTGATCTGCTGGGACAAGAGCAGGTGGTATTCAATAGTAATATGTAGGGGCGCCTGGGTGGCTCAGTCGTTAAGCGTCTGCTTTCGGCTCAGGTCATGATCCCAGGGTCCTGGGATCGAGCCCTGCATCGGGCTCCCTGCTCTGCGGGAAGCCTGCTTCTCCCTCTCCCACTCCCCCTGCTGTGTTCCCTCACTCGCTGTCTCTCTCTCCCTTTGTGTCATATAATAAAATCTTAAAAAAAAATACTAATATGTAATAATGAGGTTTGGCATCTATCAGCATAATGCGCAGAAATAGCAATTCTCTTCCATGGACCTAGAGGTTCTGCAGATGAGATTTATCTCCTTTTTCCTAAGCCCTGCTCATTTTTCAGTGATCTGCTTTTAATTCCGTATTTTTCATTAGGAGAAAAAGACCGTGCAGATGATGTTTAAGCTCGCTAGATTTAACCTGGGGTATGTGGATGAGGTGCACGCTCAGGTGCTGGAGCTGCCGTACGTGGGGCAGGAGCTGAGCATGGTCATCGTACTTCCGGATGACAACGCCGATCTCGCCTTGGTAAGCCCTGGCCAGTGCGTCTGAGCGTCTGTGGAGACGGCCTGAGCGCATTTCTGTGTGTCCGTCTGTCAGGTAGCACGTGAGGAATTTCCAGTTGAGGGTTGTTAGGAGTCCTGGGCGAACAGCATCTCCTGTCTGGAGTGACCTTGTGTTTGCTTTTCTGCTGAGCATGTATCCAGGAGTGGATTTGGTGGTGAGGACCCATTCTCAGGAAGCTAAGAGGCGAGGCTTCCAAAATTATCAGAACACTCTGCTTTATTCTGAAAGAGGGGCTAGTCGAGTCCCAGGAATTATTGAACAAAAAAGTACTAGGCAAGGAGAGTACTTGCCATATTGAGAAACAGTAACATGCGTAGGAATCGCTGGGTGGCTTGTTAAAAGGCAGTTTTTGATTCAGGGGGCGATGGCCTGAGAGTTTGCATTTCTGATGAGGTTCCAGGTGATGCAGATGCTGCTAGTCAGGGACCACACTTTGGGTAGCAGGAGTCTCAAGGACAGGTGACGAATTTTTCTTGGACGGGAGGAGAGGGCCTTCTTCCCAGGACAGAAAAAGAACAAAGTTCAGGGGGGGAGAAAGTAAATTTGTAAGGAGGTCAGGACGAGTAGTGGGCTTGTTATCTGGCTGTCTGGGGGTGGGGAACAACCTCTTTTCTGGCGTCTGGCTGAGTTCAGGCGACTGAGGGTTTAACAGTGGACTCCTGCCAGAGATAGAGTCCAGCTCCAGTACACCAGGGTGCAGGACGCTGAGGGTGGGGCTGCCCGGTGTCCCTGGTTTCTCCGTGGAACCGGAAAGCTATTGGCATGAGTCAAAGGTGAGCTCTGTCATGGCTACTCAAGAAGAAGATGAGGAGAGTCTGGGAATTCGAGCTGATGTCCACACAGCCGTCACTGGAGAGGAACATTCGCCTGGGCTCCAGGTGGTGAAGAAAAGAGGGAGAAGCAGTGGAAGCTTCTTCCCTTTTTTCACTGTGGACACACAGACCGAGTGATGGGTCTTGGAGGCTTTGAGGCGAACGCCAGGGCAGGCAGAAGATGAACAAGAATGCCAGAAGCCACAGTGTTGTCGAATTCTCCATTTCTGTGCTCCCCTCCCCGGAAGCCACGTCTTCCTTCCTGTTTGGAGGATCCCTGATTTTCCTGCTCTCGCCCATCAGAATTCTGAGCCATGCTCTCTTTTTTGTCAAACAGTCTGTGATTCATACTAATGTGCATCACATGGATACAATCACTTGGTTATGAGAACTTTCCAAACTAAAAAACATTTGAAATGAGTTTGGTGCAGATAGTTTAAAAAAAAAAAAAAAAGCATCTCCCCTCTCTAAGTGTTTTTTAGCTATTTTTCCTCTTATATCCATAAAACAGGGGAAAAGATGAGAATTTGAGGGAAAATGTTGGTGTGGTACAGGAAATCTCTGTAGATTTTCTTGGACAGTGTCATGGAGGGGAGGGGGGCTGAGTGGGCAGGGGAGCACCAGGCTGTTGTCCATTTTAAGATTCGACTCCTCCTTATTTCAGGTGGAAAAAGCCCTAACATACGAGAAGTTCAGGGCCTGGACAAATCCAGAAAAGATGACTAAGGATAAAGTTCAAGTTTTCCTTCCCCGATTGAAGCTGGAGGAGAGTTACGACTTGGAGTCTTTTCTTCGAAGTTTAGGTATGACTGATGCGTTTGAGGAAGCCAAGGCAGACTTTTCTGGAATGTCGGCGAAGAAGAACGTGCCCGTGTCCAAGGTGGCGCACAAGTGCTTTGTAGAAGTGAACGAAGAGGGCACGGAGGCGGCGGGGGCCACAGCCGTGGTCAGGAACGCTCGGAGCAGCAGACCCGAACCAAGGTTTTGTGCAGACCACCCTTTCCTTTTCTTCATCACACACCACAACACCAAGAGCATCTTGTTCTGTGGCAGGTTCTGCTCCCCATAAGGAGGTGCACTTGCTGTAAACACACTCCTTTCGCTTCTGCCCACCTGCCTTAATGCAGATTCCTGTGACCAAACTGGTGGGATGGTTTGAATGCCCAAATAAAGCGTGTGCGCCTGGGAAGTCTGTGTGAATGTCCTGAGCGAATATTCCACGGCCACTGAGAGACGCATCACACGTGCGCAGTTTGGGGTGAGCAGGCTGTGCTTGTTCGGGGGCTTCGGTCAGCTCCTCTTTCTCATCGACTCTGCCCTCACCTCCTATCAGAGCACGGCCTGCTCCTCAGCATCTGTTCTCACTGTTTGTGGGCGTCTTGCGGAGCGTGTCCGGGATTCACACAGCAGCCCTCCCTACGCGTTCCCATCCTGCAGTGACCTCCGGGCTCTGCCCACTTCCCCTGCCGGGTTCCCGGGGACAGGCCAGAGCCCAGCCCCACTGCACACACAGCCAGAGGCGAACACCACGGAGTAAAGCCTGCGGCCACCCAGGCTCATAGCCGAGATGAAGTGCCTCTGCCCCGGCAGGATCACGCAGACCGCCCTGCGGGTCGCACGTCTCACACAGGCCCCCAGGAACACGACTCCTTCACATCCTCTCGCCATAAACCTTCAGGCCTGCGCTAGGAGGCCGAGCTCTGAACGTGCCACATAGTCTCCTCCATTCCCTTTTCATCGGAAGCTGCCCCCGCCCCCCACCCCAGGACCTTCATGTGAAGCAGCTGTCAGGACAGCGTCCCTCTACTTAACCACATACGCCCACGTGTGGCTCCAGCACGTTGTGCTTATGCACGGCCCTCCCTGCAGTATTTTTTTGACTTAAAAAAGGATTTGTATTGTGGTAGCAACTTGGAAACTATTGAAAAGTACTAGAGAACACTGAAGTCACCCACAATTTTACCACTTATGAAATCACTATTTTTTTTTTAAAGATTTTATTTATATGACAGAGAGAGCACAAGCAGGGGGAGAAGCAGGCTCCCCACTGAGCAGGGAGCCCGATGCAGGACTCGATCCCAGGACCCCAAGATCATGACCTGAGCCTAAGGCAGATGCTTAACAACTGAGTCACCCAGGCACCCCTGAAATCCCTATCAATGATGTATATCCTTCCCAATTCTATGTATGCAAATACAAACATATTTTAGCACAAGTTAATCATAGACTTCTGTAGCTATTTCTACCCTTACTTGCCATAAACTCTCCTCAAGATAATTATCTATGTCATCAATTTGATGTGTCAAATTGTATGGCTCTCTATATTTTCTATTATTAGATCTACTTTTAGACAATTTAGGTAATTAAAATTATATACTATACTCTTATGAATGTACTAAATATTTGCTCACATCCTTCATATTTTAAAAGAAATACTCCTAATAATTGTACTGTCAAGATAAAAGTTGGGCACATTTTGAGACTTCTTCCAAATTGGTCTCCAGAAAGTCGTCCTGGTTTATAACCTCCCCCCACCAAAAAACATGACCATTTACATTACCGCTAACTGCTGCTGGCCATTTTTTTTTTTAATGAGTGGTTATTCCTGACTCTGTTTTGGATTCACAGTTCACAGTTACTTGAACCATTCATATTCAAGTTCTTACTTAAAATTCATCAAGCTAGAATATGTTTTCTGTTAGGCCACATTCATGTCAGGGTCCCTACCTTCTGAAGAAGGCTTGGCCAGAAGTGAATCCACAGGACTAGAAAGCCTGCATCTTTTAGCTTTAATCTCATATCCACCTCTTATTTTAAAAAAAATCTACACCTTTATTGAGGTATAATTTATACAGAATCAACTTTACGTATTTAACATGCACCGTTTGGTAAGTTTTGACACATGTATACCCATGAAACCAAACCAAGGAACCAGTGGGCAGGTGCCAGGCCGTGGGAGGTCGGTCAGACAGCCTCTGCGGTCTGTACACTGAAGGAACCAGTGGGCAGGTGCCAGGCCACGGGAGGTCGGTCAGACAGCCTCTGCGGTCTGCACACTGAAGGAACCAGTGGGCAGGTGCCAGGCCACGGGAGGTCGGTCAGACAGCCCTCTGCAGTCTGCACACTGACCATGAGCTAAGGACACCCGTCAGCCTTTACTCAGACCTCTTGGCTTTCCAGATAAAGGAGACCGGGGGTCAGGCTGAGATCTCTCTGTCCCCACAGGGGACCAGAAGCAGTATGTCAAGGTCAGGGTTCAGTGATCTCAAAATCTCTGGGCCGGGGGTAGCTCAGGAGTTCTCTAGTGAAATAGAAACGTTCTAGACAGCTGAAACCCGGCGCAGATGGGGGTCTCAAAACTGCAAAGGTCCTAGGAGGGCCCCTCTGCATCCCAGTCCATAACACCCGAGGAACTAATACGAAAGTGATTATGATAACAGGACCCACTTCGTAGAGTTGTTGAGAGGACTGAATGGGTACATAAAGAGGTTGGAACAATGCCTGGTAAAGAGGTTGGAACAATGCCTGGTGTAGCAGTACCCAGCATGTAATTGGTTAACTATCATTATTAGACAAGACTCAATTGCATTTTCATGCATTTAAAAAGCAATAGCTAGAAAAGGTAGTTAATTTTGAATTAAAAAATATAATGTTCTCAGCAACAATAACTTGAGATAAGCAAGCCTGTTGTGTTGAAAATTAAATGCTATTGAAAGTCATTAAACATGGCCAAAGGAAAGGGAGATATTTCATATCATGAATAGAGAGACCTGGAGTTGAAAAGTCATCAGTTTTCCCTTACCTGCCCTATAGATGTAATGTAATTCCAATCCAAATTCCAGCAATGTTTTCTGTGGAACTTGACAAGTATATTCATTTAAAAATTTATAGGAATAAGCAAAGGGCCAGAAATACCCAGCACACTTCTAAAGAAAAAGATCATGTTGCAGAGTTCTGCTCTACCAGATATTGAAGCTTATTATAAAGTTTTAATAATATAGTGTGGTGTTTACACAGGGATAGACCAACAGATTAATGGTACCAAAGAGAGCCCAGAAGCATACTCATTCATATATTAAAATGGGAAATGGGACAGAACTGGCATTAGAGGTCATTAGGGAAATGATAACCTAATATAGTATGCTGAGACAACTTCCTTATAGAAAAGGAAACAGAGTTAATTACTGAGAGATTAAATACCAAAATATGAAAACCAAATTTTATAAGTTTTACAAGAAAATATAGCAGAATATTTTGTGACTTTAGGGAAGGGAAAGATATCTTAATATATAAAAAGCAAAACAAGGCAAACAATTGACAAAATCAACTACATTAAAATACATGTACTTTAAAATACATTTAAAATACACCATAAAAATTATAAAAATATAAGCTCAAGCCAGGAGATGAGGACTTAACACATTTAACTATTAAAAGATAAATATCCAAAACAAAGTATTTTCATCAAAGAGTCTGTAAGAAAATGGCAAGCCGATGGAAAAATGGGTGAAGACTTGAAGAGCTACTTCACAAAGAAGAAAACAGAAAAGGTCAATAAATATATGAAAAGATGCTCAATATCATTAATGAAAGAAAGCAAATTAAAGTAGAAATAAGAGCTCAGAGGGAAGTGCGACCATGGATGAAGGGCAGAGCAATGTTGTTGGCTTTGGAAGATGGAGGAAAAGGGCCTGAGCCAAGGAATGTGAATGGAGAAGCTGAAGAAGGCAGGGAAATGGATTCTGCCCTAGAGTCTCCAGAGAGGAGCATGGCCCCGTGGGCACCCTGATTCTAGTCCACTGAGACCTGCCTTGGACTTCTGACCAGCAGAGCTCTGACATCATGAACTCATGCTTAGAGCTTATAATAATTTGTTACAGCATCGACAAGAAACTAATAAAGTATTCAGCACAGATGCTTTTCTTCTGCAAATGATAGAAACACATTTCTGTCTAACTTAAGAAAAAAGCAATTTATTATCTCGTCTCAAGCTTAAAAAAGTACCTGAGGAATAACTAGGACTGTAGACTCAAGTGTCTTAGGCTCACTCTCCATTTCCAGCTTTGTTGTTTCTCTGAGTGTTAGCTTCCCTCTCTTTCCCCACAGAACTTGAGGTGGATCTCCACCCCTCTACCCATCAACCATTGTCTTGGATTGACCCTTTTGTCACTTAGTTATCATAGAACAAACAACAAGGACAAAGGAGCTAGGACATACTGACATCCTAGCTCCTTGCGAAACTGTACGGATGAACGAAAGGAACTTATAATATGAAGCTTGGAAGAGCATCAGGTGTCTGTTTTCTATCAACCTGCTTTGGCCTTAATTGAGCAGTGATAAGTCTTAGTTCTTGGCTTCCTTCCATCAAAGACAAACACAACTAGAAAAAATTAATTTAAAATAACATTGATCTGGTTATTTAAAAGCATTTGGACCAACAAAATTATCACAAGCAAGCTCACCTACTCTGTTGGTTTTCTCTTGTTGCCTTGATGGGTTACCCGTGACTCAGAGGCTTGAGCAACGTGATTTGTTGTTTCCCAATTCACGGTTCAGTAGGTCAGTAGACTTGGCTCTGCCCAGTCTTACAAGGTCAAAGTCAGAGCGCCAGCAGGGCTGCCTCCCTCCTTTGAGGTGGCTCTGAGGTAGACTCCATTTCGGGGACATTCAAGTTACTGGCAGCATTGAGCTCTACATGGTTGTAGGTACAAAGTACCTATTTCCTTATTAGCAGTCACTGGGGTCTTTCTCCTTCTTCCATTTTCCAAGCCAGCGATAGAAGTCCAGTCCATCTTATGCTTTCGTAGGGCAGGAAAACTTGACCTCCACCCATCTTAGGTTTTCACTGAGACTCTTTAACAAAAAGACAGATTAGCAAGAGAAAAACAGCTCACTAATGCATGCATTTGTATATACTATGACCAGATATCCCACTCCTGCTTCGCTACTAGAGAAACGAAATGTTCAAAAGACATGTGAAATAATGCTCATAGCAATATTGTTTCTCATGGCAAGAAAAAACGTTGAAAAAACCCCTAGGAAAAATGCTGAATTATTAAAATGAATAAATTATGTTGTATTCATACAATGGAATCAGGGTCATCACCTTGCTTAGCTCTGGGGCACTATTCACATTGTTAGCACCTTTCATATAGATTGTAATGTACTGGTGTCTTCCGGAGGTTGTACAAATTTGTATGGAATACCATATATTGGGAAAAATGAATTAATCACAGCTATCAGCATAAAATATAATGCAGAGCAAAAATAAAAAGTGTCAATTGCATTTGCACAAAGTTAAACAGTAAGCAAACTGATCATGATGCTGTTAAGATATATATACATCTACAAGTATATACAAAGCTATAAAAAATACAGGAATTTTTAATGCAAAATACAGGATACTATTAAATTCAGGGCAGGGAAAGAATGTGATCAGTTAGGTCAACAGGAAGCTTCAAAGTTATTCATGATACTCAGTTTCTTAAGCCAAATAGTGGATATTAGATGTTTATTAAATTTACTATTAACCTTTAAATATATCCATTGGTATCTCTGTTGTGTTGTATGCATGATACATTTCACAGTAAAAAGAAATTTAACCAAAGAATGGAGAAATCATGGTATAATATAGTGTGATAAAAATGCAGTTAGCTAAGAAAATAGGACTAACTGTTAAGTTTAATAATCAAACTAAATGTAACTTCCCTATTAAAAGACAAAAATCTTTCAGATTGAACATAAAGAACAGTATTTTGCAAAATGTGGTTTTCAATAATCATCTCTCAAATAAAGTGACGTAAAATGAGCAAAGATATATCAGGCAAATTTAAACAAAAGGACAGTAGGTGTCGAGCTATCAATCTCAGAAAAACTAGACTTTAAGGAAATGAATGGAAAGGAAGAAATGCTGTCATTTGATACAGAAAAGGATACAATTCACAGTGAAGATAAACTTCAACGTGCCTCTTTCAATACTGGACAAATGAACACAGAAAAACAAATAATAAAAACCAGACGGAAAAGCTCAATAGTACACTGTACTTCACACGAAGAGCCAGTTTTGTACATCTTTACATTTCCGAAAGTAAGGTGTGTCTGGATGTCATTGTCATTCTGTACCTGTTTTTAGTCGTAGTTTTTATTTTTTTCACGTCAAGTTATTGGTGCTATATGTGTTGCGTATAGTTGCCATTAATTTTTGAAGATTATGTTACTACTTGGCACGAAAAAATTACTGTGAATGCCAAAAATTATTAAAGTGGAACTGTGATGTGAAATTTGATTTTAGAGAAGTGATTCCTTATGTTTGGTGGAATGAGTAAAAATCCCCTATTCTGTTGCAAAGCAGTGACCACGATTTATAAAACCTAAGGAAGGGCAAGTAGAAGAAGCTGTGCTATAGGATTACCCATCAGCTGCTGACATCGAAGCTTGCAGAAAGGGTGTCAGCAGCTCGGAAGAGAACCCTAAAGACACTAGCTAGTGCTCTGTCTGCTCACGGTGGGTGGGGTTTGGTAATGGCCACATACCAAAGTGTCTGATGGCGCAATAAACAACACCGTGACAAAAAACCACGAACATCTATGCTTTTAAGCCCCATAACTATTTAAAGAGTCAAATTCTGAACAGGCTTCAAGGTTATTTTGTAATTTATTTTGCAAATATCTGATTTTATGTTTGAACAAGAAATAATAAAATACACATCTAAATACACCTAAAAGAACTCTCAACATTGTGGTAAAATAAAAATTCAAGTGAAATAAGTTATTGTATCCTAATGCGATTGGCACAGCCTTTATTTCCTTAGCAATACATGAAATAATAATGCATTTTAGAGCTGAGATCATCTTGGAATTGATGAATTGTGGTACAATTGATGTGATTATTTCTTCCTTTCCTATCTTCCTGTCTAGAGGACATCAACATCTAGTGTTGAACTCTCTGAATTGATCATGGACAGCTCAACTTTTCTGTTTTCCATTCTTAAAACCAGAGAGATTTCCTGAATATTTTATCCTAGTCCCTCTATTGATTTTTTTGGGTAATTATGTTTTAAATTATGAAGGCCTTTGCTGACAGTTCTCCAAACAAACGTTCTAGCCTTTTGATAACTTCTTTTTCATATGAGTCTGTGTGTGTGTGCGCATGCGAGTCTGCGTGATGAATTCTTGAATTAGCGAACAATACTAATTGGAATTTGTAATGTTCTTGTCTAAATTGTTTCCTCCAGATCAACTCTTCTGAGAGTTGATCAGCACTGTTCTTTCTATATTAAACCAAGGATATTCTTCAAAGCTCGTTGTAAAGTTTGTCCATTCCTATCCAGCAATGTATAATTTTGATTATTGGCAACTCACTTCAGTCATCTCTACTGTTCTATGTGTCTAGGTAAATCTATTTCCTCAGTAGCCCTCCCTTTAAAAAGTGTGTTTAGTTGAGAGGCCTCCTGTTTGTGGAAAAGTGTCCCAACTTGCATCTGTCCCAGAGAGCATATAGGCAGAGAAGCCTGGCCTGGCTGCCCCGTTTCCCACCGACTCCACTCTCCTGCCTCCTACCTTAACTCTCAAAGTTCAGAATCAGACGAGTTCTCTTGGACTCTAGGGTCCGTATTAAAATCTCTCTCGGGCCAGATTTTCAACATTTCTTTACAAAGAAGTTCACACTATTCTGTATGTCCCAGAGAGCAGTTCTAGATTGCCCATCACTTCGTAGCAGGAAGGTGGGGGACAGCTGCAACCGCTGGAGCTCCGTCTCCCTCGGCCGCCTCTCCCTCAGTATCCGCTGACTCACTTACCGAGCCTGTCTGGGCCAGTCTGTATGTGGCTCATGAGCACAATGCAGAGTGGATCAAAGACAGCGAGGCCCATTCGAGGTCCCAGCATCTGGTGACCTTGACCTTCAGCCCGGATCGGGGCCACCTCAATAACTGGGCAAAGATGGCTTTGCAGAGTGAAGACTCCAGAGATTGGCTCCATGGATGTAGAGGAAACATTGCCAACAGTTCAGAAGTTACTAACGAATTATATGACCTTGAGCAAGTTATTTCGAGTCCTCTGTGTTCAGTCTCCTCCTTTGTAACGAGAAAGGGTTTGCCCAGACGATCCCTAAGTACCTTCCACCTCTAATGTTGTCTAATAAGCACGCAGCCCAAGACTACTCGGGGCCATGCGCTTTACTTTCTTCATTGAGATTTTTCATTACTTTGTAAGCTTTTGTTATTTCAAAGATGACTCTCGTTGTTAGAAATCTAAGTTGGCTCTAGTGTGCTTGTTATATCGACACATTTTTCATTTCACTTAAAGACCCTGATGACAGTTTTCTAGAGAGAGCATGGCAAAATAAAACCATGTTTTCTGTTCTAACATTTGTTTCATCTTCATCTTTTGTCAGCGGAAATATTGCTATTTGTCATTTCAACATTTTCCAGTGACACTTCTTTCCTCATTTGGGGCCTTTGAAGTTTCTCTCAACAGGATGAAGGCCTTTGCTGACAGTTCTCCAAGGCTGCTCCTAACAGAGAAAGGGGTTCCGGCAAGCCTGCTCATGTGCTAATCAAGGTCTCTGGGCAGTCTCCCACTCTTTCTGATAAATAGAGACGCATTCAATTAGAGGACCAGGGCTTGGAGGAGAAAAACTGCCTGGGGCTTAGTCTCCTGTTGCTTTAGTGTTGCTGTTTGGAAGTAAGCTTATTTATATTGACAGACCCTAAACGCATCTTCCCCAGGAGAGGCTTGGGGGTCCTGGGCCTGGAGGCAGAAGGGACAGCCGACCTGGTTATCTCTTCCTGACAAGCACAGCTGGTGAGCAAAGCAGGCCATTAGAGTCCTTCAGCATCAGGACGCCTTGCTGATCCAATGGGTCACAAAGTGTTCCAGAAGGTGCATAGAGAAAGCTTTCTAGCTGCTTCCACTTAGGTCATCTCCCCCCAGATGCTGAACTGGGGCAACTGTGTTTTCTGAGTAACAGGTTTGAAATCAGGTTTTTTTCCTGGTTTGAACTCAGGAGTGTTCTGGTTGAAATCAGGTTTGTTCGGTTTGAAATCAAGTTTGTTCTAGAACACCCAGAACCGCCGATACTTCTGCTTTCAAGGGGAGATTGAAGTAAGGATAGTTTTCTTACCTTTTGGTAGAGAGCAGAGAGCAAGGGGTAAACAAATTTTGTTATTGGTAAGGGTGACAAGTGATTAAGAAGTGATTTATTAGAAAGTCACAGAGAGGTCGCCTGGGTGGCTCAGTCTGTTAAGCATCTGCCTTCGGCTCAGGTCATGATCCCAGGGTCCTGGGATCGAGTCCTGCATCGGGCTCCCTGCTTGGCGAGGAGTCTGCTTCTCCCTCTCCCTCTGCCCCTTCCCCTGCATGTGCTCTTCCTCAGTCTGTCTCTCTCAAATAAATAAATAAAATTTTTATTAAAAAAAAGAAAGAAAAAAAGTCACAGAGATTCAGCATTTGAATAGGGAGGGATTTTAGGACTACTCTAAATGCTACCTCTGTTCTATGGAATCTAAGACCCAGAAAGTTTGTATGCCTTGCCCATCACACTGCCTTACACATTATAGCAGTTTATTAAACAGTTTTGGATTAAGTGTCCGGTAGCACAAATCCAGGTCATGACAGCCCTCAGTTATGGGGTGTGGAGGGAGCACAGGAAGTGTGAGAGCCCCGGAAGAGTCTCTGATGTTTACCACTCCTCCTTTCCCATGGCTCGTTCTGAGCCTTGCTCTAGATCGTGAGACTTTCACCTTTAGAAATAGTAACAGAGAGCTGTTTTTGCACCTCTTTGTCTGTTTATAGAACAGACACAACAGGAGAAACCTGACCAGCATCCCTGATTTCCACCTCTCCGCTCCCCCCACATTCAATCAATCCAACAGCCTGCACTGCACCTGCCGTCCTCCCAGCCCTTCCCTAGTTCCTCTGCTCCAGGCTCATCCCCTCCTTCCCCAATGGAATCCTTAAACTGTTATTAGGGTCATAATTTTAAAAAAAGTAAACACTTCCATACCATTCCCCACTTTTCAGGGCCTTCATGATAAAATCCAATCTTGTTCAAGTGACATGGCCTTTTATGATCTGTCCTCTCACGACTTTGTTATTCGCATTGCTTCCCATTCTCTCTCACGTGTACGTGAACCCCGTGATCTGATTTATATTCTGTGCTGCATCATATCCTCGCATCTGTGGATGTTGGCCAAACAGGGTGTTTCCTCTCTGCTTCTGGCCATGATATACTCGCCCACTGGAGCACTTTGCAACCTGGAGGGCCTGGCAGGGGGTCCCCAGGTAAAGGTGAGACCAGAGGAGCCTGGCTCTCTGAACGTGATAACGAGTCCTTCTATAACCAGGCTCCCCTCATACCAATGAGTTTAGGTCTCCCCATTTTAGAGATGGGAGGAAAACTTACTAATGAGAGATTTTAAATAATGGGCTGCAAATCCTATACCTAATAAGCAGCAAAGAAGGATCTGACGTTACTCAATTAACCTTCCCATCATAGCGCTCATCATGAGGGGCAGCAGCTAACCCTGCAGAATACACAGCACCCGCCTCCTCCTGATTTCCAAGAAGACAAGCTGCATTAATTACGCTCATTTCTATACTGATCATGGTGGCCCCTATGGAATTTTCTTTTTGACTCTGAGTCTGGGCTGGAGACAAAATTTTCAATATAGAAGCACTGGTGGTAATTATAATTGAAAAAACTCCATCCATTTAGAGCCAGATTACAGATTATGCTGGTCACAACAACCATATTGCCAGGTAATTTCTCTCAGATGTTTAAAAAAGTCTAAAAACATTTCCAACATGGTACCACTTGGTGTCGCTATGAGTCTGTATGTAGTTGACTGACCAGCGATTTCCTTTTCATGAATTGTAGACAAATGACAACTTGTTTATTTTGAAGAAGAACTTCCGGGCTAAACTGGAATAGACCTATCAGAATTCAACTAAAATTCTGGATTTTCAATTTTATTTTTCAAAACTTAATGTTATGCAACTTTGGGTTTATTTCAGTGGACATACTCCAACAAACAAATCTCGTATTAAAAATAAAAAGCCTCATCTTGGTGCACTGAACAGAAATAACAGAACCAGAAGGAAGCCCTTAAAATATTGTCAAGGGCAAATCAATGCAAAGTGAATGGAATTTTTAGAATTGATTTCTCACAATTAGTAATCTGATTATTAGTGCCACTCTGGTTTTATTGTGCTGGGGATGCTGGAGGCACTTGGGGCCATTGAAATGGGTAAGACAAATAATATTGATCGAATATTTGTGGTGTGAAGACATTGTGTTAAATGATTTATAAAATCTATAAAGTGTATAAAGTCTAATCATCTTCATCACTGCGACCATTTAAATGCTTTACTTTTATGTAACGCTTTGCAGCGTGCAAGACACTTTATCTTAACGACTCCCATGAGGCAGAGGGCAAATGTCAAAAATTACTCAGGGAAACCATTAGAAATAAAGGAAAGATGGGGAAGCATCTGTGAGTTACCTATAAAAGTATATCAGCGTTTATTAGACACATCTTGATATTGGACCGCATGTTTTCCATAGTACTTGCGGAGGTCATTAGCTTTCTTCATGGCTTAAAAGAACATTAAAAACAAATAAAGTCAAAGAACAAATGAACGGCCATAGGATTAATCGTCATTCAGGGTCATCCCCTGGCTGGGAGAAGAATCAAGGCCAGCCAAGTTGTGTGTGTCCACTGCATTCTGATGACCATCAAATCTTTGTTACACAGATTGTACCCTGAGGTCTAGACCCATATAGTAAGCTGCTTGTTGGAAATGGTTTCTCAGATGTCTGCAGACATCCAAACTGCCCTGATTTCAAAGTAAAGACATTTTCCATCCCTGCATCCGCTGCACCCCACCCAGCGCCTCCTGATTTCCCTCGTGTGATTCCAGTCTCACCAGATGGCACCGCCTTCCCACCCCTTTCTCCATGCCAGAAACCCGGAAGTCACCCTAGACCCCCTCTTTCTCTTGCCTCCCACATCCAGTCACTCACGCCTTCTTGTCTATTTGTCCCGTGAATACTGATGTCTCATAATCTCTCTTCATCTCTCCATACCCATGGCCGAAGGTCTAGTTCAAGTTCTCATCATCTCTCTCAGAAAAGGGCTACTTCCCCAGCTTCTCTTCTCCCCTCTCCTCCACACTGCTGCCAGAACCAGTCAAGAAAAGCAAATCAAGTCACCCCGCAACCCCAGCCTCCAAATTTTCGAATAGCTAACCCTTCACTACAGGATGAAATCCTCTTTTTCATGTCATGTAAGATCTGCTCCCTATGTATTAGCACAGCACCTGTTAAGGCTTGAGCCGCAGCAACACTGAACTCCCCAGCAAGTGTTCAATCAATTTCGGTTGAATTAATAAAGAAATAAGTGACAGCATGATTGGATAGCTAATGGACTTGCACCTTAACCTGCCAATTGTCACATCACTATTAAAACTTTCTTTTTGGGGTCGTGAAGTTTTTATTGGGTTCAAAAATCCTCAAAACGAATGATCAAATGAATATGTGAATGCATGTGAAAAGATCTGGGAGTATCAAGATGTAATTTTTTAGTTTATCCATGAATTTCTGGTTAGCCAGCTAAGTAGCTTCACTGCGCAGATGAGTCCTGTGTTTAGAGTCTGGGGTGTGGCCAGAGGATGCTCCAGGTACCCTTGACTTTCTTCCCAAGGCGGCTTGGGGCCGTTGCTGGGAGGAACTCTGCTCCTGTAATTCTGACTGCTGACTAACCTTGGGTAAGTTATTCTACTTCAGTTCCTCCTAAGCAACGTTAAAATAGCAACATTAACCTACCCCCCACAGGCATGTTAATAAGTACATTTTCCCCCAAAGTGCAATGTATGAATTTTCATTCGTCATAGGGCTACAATAATAGTTAATCGTCCCTAGTTCTCCTTGTTATTTACTGCTCACTCAAGCAAAAGGCGTTACTGAAGGGACTGAGTGGGGGGAAGTTACAAAATATGCTGATGTACCAAATAAGTTGCCAAGAGAATAAAAAAAATGTAATCAAGACTGCCGAAGAGCTTCTGATTTCCATCCCAACGAATCATTAGAGATTCTGTTGCAAACTCATTTTCTTATCTCTTATCTCTAAGTCAGCTCCTCTGCCAAGGGCTTAAGGACTCAATTTATCATCTCCCTTAACAGGTACCTTGGCTGCCAGTGCGCCTTGGCTCTGGATCTACCCAACTGATTTACAGCAAAATTGATCCTGACTCAGAATATTTGTGCTCTGGGTTTTAAACGCAAATGCCTAAGTGCTAAAGTAATAGACAAGCAACAGACAACCCTTATCCTATGTATATGTAACTTTTATTCCATCTCCTCTTCTGAAAGAGGAAAATTGCCTTTAGAATCAACCAAGTGTATCATACCACAAAATATCCTTCCCTTCTTTCTCCTTCTATCAGGACATGCAAAGAAAAAAATAAGGCAAAGGAAACTTTCAGAAGGAAGAGTCTCTAGAACATCAAAAATCAAAGCAGTTTACCAAGGTTTATATCTCTGTTGACTGACTCAGTCTTTCCAATAGACTTATTGGTCAGTTGACAGGACAACAACACTGAAACAAATCAGTAATTGTATTGAGCTTCTCAATAGAGATGAATCATCATGGCATTAGAAATATTAGAAAGTCCAGAAATAGGCCATTAAAGAGGCTCCCACATTCCTCCTTTTAAAAGTATAAACCAACTAACCATAGCGTGTATCTAGTCCAGATGTAGACTAGACTGGACACATGCCTCACAAGCATCTAGTCTGGAATTTTCCTTTTCAGCTCACTAATATCTCCCTTATAATATGGGTCCCTCCCTTGATGTTTTATTTCTCAGTCAGATAAACAGCCACCTCAAGCATATTTTTGCTCTTTTCCTCTGTTGCAAATTGATTGAAAACCCTCAGGATACAGAATCATTAATGGGTGAACCTTTAATGTTGGGATAATACAAGTAGTGATTTTGCAAATGAGAAAACTGAGACTTGGAAGGGTTTGCCCAGGATGCATAGTTAGCACCACAAACTGCTATGAGAGTCGTTCAAGAAAAATGAAATCAAATTGGAAGGCGCAAGTTCAACATTTGGAAATAGTATTCATTCCAGCTTCAGTTCAACATAAAATACTGGCCTATTTCATTTATGTGTTGAACCATATGAATGAATGTTTTTGTAGGTTGAAGATACTGTAGTGTGATATGTATATTCTGCCCTGAGGTGCGATTATCAGAGAGCATGAGTTCTTCATCGTAGTTGAACATTACAAAGATAAGGTATCAGATATCGCTTATTTATTTATCACCTGTTCATTCAACCTACCTTAGAGACATCTCTGACTTGTCTTCCTACTCCATGTTTAATCCGTCACAACCTGTCAATTTTAGCTCCTTGATATTTCTGCAATATTTCTTCTCCTTCTTTCCATTCCTAACATTTTTTTTCCTTAGATCAAGGGCTGGCAAACATTTTTGGTCAGTGACTGATGGTAACTATTTTTGGCTTTGGGGGATAAACAGTCTCTGTCTTGAGCACTCAGCTCTGCCACTCCCATGCTGAGGGAGACATAAACAATACGTAAAGGGATGTGGCTGTGTTCCAGTAAAACCTTGCGAACACTTTGCTACGATATTTCATCTGCATTACTGCAATCATTCTAATCTAAGTCCTTAATCCAGTCCTTAGTAATGCTAATCTGATCATGCCATAGCACCGAGGACAGCTTAAAACCCTTAACAGCTGCTGTCAGCCGCTGGGAAAAGTCCAGATTCTGTTGTATGTTGCATGATCTGTTGTATGTTGTATAAGACCGTTCAAGATTTGGTTTCCATAAGCCTTTCCCGTGTCATCCCACCTTACCTATAGGGATACACTATTCCATTGATCTCAACTGGACTGTGCACAGCTCCAGAAATCTTCAATGAAGGTCTCCTCTGGGTCTTTGATGTGTTGTTTATTCTGTCTAGGTTGTGCTCCTTCATCAAAACCTTCTCTCACTTCTCTGAACTTCATACATCCTCTAGTTCTCATCTTGGATGTCACTCCCTTCAGGAAGTCTTCCTTGACCCAAGACTGAAATAAGTGTGTCTTCCATGTACACCCATTAAAGACAAAAATTATATCCATTGTCATATTGTGCTGTAATATCACTCTCTCCCTTGGAATATCAATTAGAGGGCAAAGAAGTGTTTATTACAGGAGCACAGGATTGGGAGGCACAAAAATGTTTGTTACATGGGTGCATGTATATGTTAATACTTTGGGGAGGGGTATAAATATGATCTAGCCAGAATGTGAGGATAGTAACTAATGCATATTGCATGTAAAAATTTAAATTACTTATGTAATTAATCTTCTCACTCACCTTGGTTAAGAAGATCTTTCAAAGAATCATCTTTATTTTACAATTGAAAAACAGAAAGGACTCACTGAAATGAAAAGATTTGTCCAAGATTAGAGGATAAGTGAACAACATATGCATGTTTTTTGTTTTGTTTTGTTTTTTGTAGAGAAAGCCTTCTACTTTTCATGGTTTGGAGGTGGGAAGAAAGTTACTATGAGTCTTGAAACTCACAAGAATGTGATTTACTATTATGCAAGGTGGCAATGTGTTCATCAGTCCATGCCATCTGGGTCCAATTTTCTGCTTACATACGTGGACATAGGATTCTGTCTATTTCGACAATATGAAGGTAATTCCCCCAAACCTGCCACAGTGTGATACCCCTGAAGCCTGGGCCCAGGGTGCAGGAAGTCAGGTCTGGGCACGGTCATTGCCTTGCTAGTAACCCAGAGCCTGAAGAGGACAGCTCCCAGCAGGCCCTTGCCTGGTTCTAGTGAATAATTCATTAGGATTGCCACTGGCTGGGGAACATCCTTCTTCCACTGATTACTTGCTTTTATCCACCCATTTATCTTCATTAAAGACTTTGTTTCCTCTCAAATACTTGTCTCCAATTTTCCCATTTAAAGCTATTCTTCCCCCCTGGCTTTGAGGTTTTAGATTCACTCTTTACTCATACCAATGCTAACCACAAATTCCCAATGCAATGAACTTTTAAATCCTAAAATTGCCCTCACTGTTGAGACATAACCAAATTTCACAATGTTCGGTCTTGACATCATTAGTATTGGATATAGAGCTGGTCAACTATTGTGACCCCTCACTAGAGACTTGTTTTATGTGAAGATTAATGATCAATTTCCCTTGCTGATGACAAGTTTCATTTTACATAGCTGAACTTCTGAATAAGTCAATTAAAAGTAATTTGGCAAGTGAATGTTTGATTTCTCACATTCCAAAATTATTAACAAAATACATATTCAATACTCAATGTCAATTTTATTTTTTCCCCTCTGTATTTCTGTGATATTGAGGGAAAAGGAATAAAGTTGGTTTTGTTTTGTGTACTTTTCTTTTTTAATATGCTTATGATTATTATGATTCTGGTGCCGCAATCTTTCTGTCATGGGCTGAATTTTAACCTGATGATTTTACTAGTAATTAATATGATTAGTGGAAAAATTACCACCTGTTAATTTCTGAGCTCATTCTTTCTAATCTTTTTCTGAAGATGGGTACCATGTTGCCAGTATCCAATCTATTATAAGAGTTTTGAAAAATCATTGTAAGTTAATTAAGTTTCTTGACTAATTTCCTTAATAGCCTAGGGCATTTGTCATTCAGACCTATTGCTTAATACATGTCCATGTTTTCCAAGCATTTTTTCACTTATTCTTTGAAAAGAGCAATTTTTACAAAGTCTTCATTAGTTCCTAATTGTTCAAATTTATCTTCTTCATTACACCTGCTAAAGACCAATTTTAAAATGAGTTCATTTTCCCTGCTATTTTAGAGTTGTTTTTATATGTTATATCCTTTGTTTATTGCAGGATTTAAATTATTCCAGTATATTTTGCCTTTGGTTTTGGGAACAGCTAAAAAAATCCTTTGTGTGTATTCAGCATAATTCGTAATAACTAAAATAAGGCATTTTGAAAATAAAGGTTTTTTCCTTCATTAAAAGAGTTACACAGGTAACATTTCTTCTACTTCTTGTTAAATAAAGCATTAAACAGTTTTAGCTACTGAAGCTTGTAACTCACCTAGCTTTTGTTTTAAACATATCTTACTACCCATCAAACCGAGACGGTTTACTATAGCATCCCTGCTAGAGGATTTTCTTACCATGCACCTAAGAAAATGTGGTCCTAAGTCATGACATTTTAATTTTTAAAAAGTACTTAGGCAAACAGAAAGCACAACAACGACAACAACAAAAGTACTGAAGTAATTTTCTTTATCTCGATGGAAAGTTTTTAGTATTTGGTATTTCAAGTTTTTTCATCTGTAACTTTTGTCTCCATTTTAATATTGGTATCCAAAATGCGTTCTGATATGGAAAAATTAAATATTGAATATTTTGAATTTAATAGATACCTGCAAATTGCTTTTTTACGTTCCTCTTATAGATTGTACCTTGCAGGGGGCAGGGTCCGAAGCCCGAAGCCCGACTTTCCATGTCAAATGAGTGTCTCCGGAAAGCTCCGGTGTGTCATCAATAAGGTTTTTAACAGTGCTGAAAACGACGTGAAACATCACAAGTTTGAAAACAGAATACAAACGGAGGATGATAAAGCAAAGAGACCTTTTTTCCTATGTTAATTTTACGTCTCATCAACTATGAATGAGGAGGCTGGGGCCAGGCTCCATCCTGCAATTTCAAGCCTAGGCTGATGGTTCTGCCTTCCTGCGCAAGATTCCTTCCCTCTTGGGGTCCCAGATTCACGCCCCTTTTGGCTACAAGTCAAATGTAGGTCTTACCCAGTGCTTTTGCCGGAACACCCAGGGCCGCATGATTTCTATTTGTACCGGCGATTTCCAGCACGCACCTGTCCTCCTCCCCCCGCCCCCCAATTCCCACCTTGTTCTCCTCCTTCTCACGCCCACAGAGCTCCTGGTGCCTGGTCCAGCCTTTTCCATCTGGAGGAGCAGATTCTGCTTCCCTCACAGCTTCTCTCAGAATTGACAGTTTCACTAAAAACAAACAAAAAAGCCCCAAACTAAAAACAAAACAAACAAATAAAACACTTAATAGTTATTTCCTCACAGGGCACTCTGCAGGACACATCCAAGCCATCCTGCGTGTTGGACCTGTTGTGTTTCTCGAAGGCTGCGCACATCATGTGATCAGTGCAGCCAGGGCTGATGAAACGTGGGGCCCTCACTGTCTTCTCAGTCGTTCACTCAACAGCTGCTCAAGACTCAGCTCTGTGCTGGGATTTAAACACACCCCCTTCCCCCATTCCCACGTTCCCACAATCACCTCTGACTCTCTGCTCCAATCCCAATTCTTTAGGTTGGCACAGTCCCAAGGACACCTTTAGTCCCAGAGTCCAGAGGGCACACGGGGTGTCCAGAGGGAGGCCATTGGAATTGAGGGTGTGTTTCTGTGCCCCTGGGTGGCCCCTGTCTATCTGCTCTTGCCTTTCTGTCACTTCTGCAGAAAAGCCGACGCTACCCAGTCGGGAGTGATGGCCAGTTTTCCTCACCGATTTCACTGGGAGCCCTATGGTGTTTTCTGTCCCTTCTCCTCATGCTTTTGAGCACGCTGCTGTTCCTCAGGGCCGGCCACTTGGTGACGATGGGCTGACTGCTGCTGAGGGCTGGTTTTTGCCTGGCTCTCAGGCCCACGTTCTCAACTGGCTTCCCAAATGTGGAATGAGGAATCCTGGATGAAACTTTACAGTCATTTATGTCCTATCAGAAGCATTTCATCTGGGAGCTCAGTGAACCTTGGTGTGGCCGAGGTGACTATCATTGCCCCCCAATCTAGGGCATGTAGGTTTGGCTATTCTGATCCGAGTTGACTATTCGTGGGGCTTGGCCCTTCGGGTCTTTGTTTCTCATACAAAATCACAGTCATTCATGGGGAGGCCAATCCTTCCCTGCCAGTGGGGAAGGGCTGTGTGGTCTGTGAAAGTCTGAATACCTATGTGATGGTAAAGAGCATGCCTAGGGTGCCATGCAGGGGTATTTTTCTGATTGCTAGCAATATCTTAGAGCGGTTGGCAGGTGTGTTATTTCCATAGATACCACAGGGTGGGAAGTGGGCTAGGTACTGTCATGCACACACCGGATGTCAATGCTGTTCTAAAATAGGAAAGCACTACTGGTGATGAAGCATAAAGTACTACCAGATGCAGAGGCTAATGTTAGTGGAAACCAGGGTATAATGTGGTAGAGAGCTGACTCTTCACAGAAAATAATAGCCTGCTCTGGATCTTATAAGAAAAACTTGAATTAGTTTTAAGACAGTTGCCTTGGAAAAATATAAATGCCAGGCTGGTATGAGGGTGTGTGGTGGTTGTCTCTGGGGGACTATTGGAAAGGGGGGTGTTTTGACTTCCCAGCACCTCTGAGCCTTCCTCCATCCAGAGTCACCCCGCCATGTACCTAGAGAACCCCACCCAGTCTTGTCAGTGATCAGTGAGAGAAACCAGAACTGATCTCTTGAACCCAATAAAGTCCTTTTCTCCCCTCCCTGCCTCAGTCTCTCTGTTGCTTTCTCTGTGTATCTTGGGTAAGGGTTATCTCTAAATAGAATATGAGGCTCACGGCCAAATTCTATCTAATCTAGTCATCCTGGCACCTTGAGTGTGTCTCAAGGAATGATTGTGTGTGTAAGCCAAGGGGTTC
The DNA here is from genome assembly GCF_004348235.1 of Phoca vitulina. Taxonomy (NCBI): domain Eukaryota; kingdom Metazoa; phylum Chordata; class Mammalia; order Carnivora; family Phocidae; genus Phoca; species Phoca vitulina. The sequence goes on along the minus strand of NW_022589730.1, from coordinate 12,577,500 downwards.
AAGATTCTAGAATGTTTTGGCCTGGGAAGCTCATGCCTATCATCATGAGGCAGAAAGACCATTCTCTTCTTCTGGCATCTAGAGAAACTGGTTCCAGGCCAGAAGTGGCAAGGAGTCTTTCAGCCACTATGGTGCCTGAAACTGCTAGTCACACGGGTCGGAGAAGCAGCTGTAATTGGGGAGCACGGGGTCCTCTGACACTGGGCATGCTTTTCATTTTCTCTCTTGGAGGGCCATCAGCCACATTGGCTCACTGGATTTGAGAGAACCCAAGGAAGGTGCTAATTGTCTAAGAAAGAAAGAAAGACATTGTTACAAAGTGGGAGTCGGAGTTCAGAAACATTTAATCAGAGTAGTGAATGGGTGGGCAATTCATTGTACTGCTCGAGACGTATCAGTGCCTAAATCGCTAAAACAATTTTTTTCCCTGATATTTTTCTTCTTGTGTCGTGCTTGCCAAAGAAACCAGATTATGTTATGAAAGAAGCCATAAAGTTTTAGTTTCAACATGTGGAGCTAGCAAGTTCGTGTATCTTCACACTGAGCTTGCCTTACCAAAATCTTTATGAATGTGGATTACCAAATGAAGTTGTATCAGTTAGTTCTCTTTTACTCACTAATGACAGAATACAGGAATCTGGCAAAAAAGAAAATCTATAGCTTGATTTAGGCTCTCGATTGACTTCATCAGAGTTCAGGTTTTTTCTCCATTTCTGGGATTTGACTTCTCTTGAGTAGCCTTCATTCTCTCGTTTCATGTGGTGGCTCCCAACGTTTCTTGGCTCATGTATGTCCAGTTTAAAGTTCATAGATGTGAGAGCAGAAATCTTTTCCAAAAGTCTCAGACCAAGCCTTATGGGGCCAACCGACCATGACTGGATCCATCACTGTGCCGACATTGAATGCTCCCATGGGCCACAGTGAGTCACATGCCCACGGTAGCATTAAAGACAGGTTGAAAGGGGAGCGATGTGGTTTCCCACAGAAAATTCAGAATATTCGAGGGATGATTTTCACCCATCACTCTGTTGTTTAGATGGGGTAAATTGAATGATGATGTAATGAAAAGTGGGAGCTATGAAGAAACAGGATTCAGCCCTTTCCAGCCCTTCCCTGCCCATCTTCTGTGTTCTTCACTCTGTGAAGGGCAGGACCTTCTTCATTCTGTGGCACAGCACATGGGTGTGATGGGGAAGATCCAAGAAAAGTAATCTTACAAATGTATTAAAATGAAAAACAAAAAAACATAAAACAAAACTGACTGCAGCAGGGGAGAGTCAGAGGTGAAGTTAAAATCCAGGAACTGGGGCATCAGCCCTGGAGGCCAGTAGCTTTGGCAATGTTGGTCCCAGCCCTGTTTGCTCTGCCCCAGGCTGGGAGTGAGGAATTTTTTTGCAAGGTTTTCAGACTCAGCACATCTGTCTGCCTGAGGGCCCCCTGTCCTGGGGAAGCAGCTTTGACAGGCTCTTCTTACCCTCCTGACTAACAGGAGCAGGGCTGCAACGTGAGGGAGCCAGCAGCCTGTTGCCTCAAGAGGAGCCCTGTCATCGGGACTCCTATTCCCCGCCATGGGGCAGCCTGGATGGTAGGATTTTATTTGACTGTTCATTTAAAATTGAGATGCATTCATGAGCAGGGGTCTTTCATGTGCAGGTGAGTGGTGGGAGCAGATGGGCCCCATAGAAATGAAGATTTATTTTTCATGTGACTGTCTTTAGTGATTAAATATGAAGGGAATGCCAGAGAGAGAGCTTGAGGAAGGAAGGAGGCTATGCTTTCTCTTTCTCTTGCACCCCTACAAGGGCAAGAGGACAAGCTGAGGGCCAGGGGCTGCCTTGCCGGCTGGTTTGGGTCCTAGCTTATGTGAGGAGATGTTAAGCCTGGGGGACTCTGTGGACTGCCAGGAGGACCAGAGGTCTGAGGAACAGGCAGCCCGTGCTGACTTGCTTGATGACGCTGCATGAAACCCGAGTCCCCCCAGAGTTTCAGTATATATATACTTTGACTAAGTGATTGCTAAAGTGCTACCTAGCTCTGAAGTCTTATGAGTTCTTCAGCTGGATCTTGATGTTGTCTCATCATTATCACCATTGTTATGTCCTGGGCATTGTATTCAACCTTTATATACGTGATCCCACTGTGCCCTCACTTCAACCTTACCAGGTGTATATTATTAGCATCATTTCACAGATGAGGCGACTGTATCCCAGAGAAGTGACACGACGTGCCCTAGATTACTTAGCTATGAAGAGGCAGAGCCAGGAAATAGAGCCAAGATCCCCTTTGCTTCTGAAGTCCATGGTCCCTACCCAGAGGAAGGCAATTTCTCTGCCAATGATGGATTCATTTTTTTAAATTCATGCATTAATTTACGATAATTTTTCAGTCAAGTCTATCTAAAATCAAACACAGATCATTATATTTTTGAACCTGAGACAATTGGCTCTTGTAACAATACCTATTAGCATATCTGTAAGAGGAGAATAGTGATTCTATTTGTACCGTAATTGATGAGGCAAGTTAAATTAGTTGAAGGGAGAAGCGTGTGGAAACTAGCTGAGCATTGTTGGTACTAAAAGTCTTCTAAGTTCTTTTCTCCCTTCTTTATTAAACAAGGGTAAGATCCTAAGGAAGAAGCCATCACTTTGCTATTGTTGCATTGAGTAAATTTCAATTGGGTTTCTAATAATCTTTTGTTAGGATTTGTGAATGAAAAAACTTAAGACTAGTAACAAGTTCAGTCTGAAGTCATCGATGGCTTAGATGTGGCTCTCCAATCAATGGCAGAGAATCTTCTGAAAGATTACATGTATTCCCTTAAAGCCCTAAGAGCACGACCAGAATGTATGAGAGGAAGCCAGAGATGTCAGCTCAATAAAAGAAACAACTTGCCAACAATTTAAGCTGTTCAAAGAATAAACAACAGTCTCAGAAGATAGTGGATCTTCTATCATCCTGGGTCTCAGGTGCACAGGGAAGATGGCGGCCCTTTGTTGGGTAGGGTTACACTGGAAGCCCTTTAATCACCCTCTCAGTGCTAAGGCTCTGTGCTTCAGAGATCCTCTGAATCTGCTAAGACGTAATGGTGCTAGTGATGTGGTTCGAAGTGCTGGAATCTGGAGCCGACGGCCAAGAAAGAATTCTTGAGATGTCTTTGGTGCAAAAAGGTGCTTTTATTAAAGCAACAGGGACAGGGGACAGAAAGAGCTGCGCTGGGATTGTGAGGAGTGCCTGATGATATAAGATTTCCATCCTGGGGGGAGGGGAGGGTGAGGTCAGGGCTCCAGGAAATTGAGACTATAGGTTTCTGGAAGTTTGGCAATTGATATGATTGCTTTTTTCTTATAAATCATTAAGACAGTTGCAAACTGATAGAGACTCATGTTAGGCATGACCTTGATCTCTATCAGTTAACCATTTGTTTTTCATGAGCAGCCAGGAGTGCCTGAGGAATGGCACCTGAGGGATGTAGAAGGAGGTTTGCGGGCTGTTAGCTTGTGCTTTGCCCTCAACCTGCCTTTTGCTCTCTCATCGCTGTGGAGGAGTCAAAAACCTCAGGATGCATTGTTTATGTATTTACTCACTCATTCATTGTGTGTGTGTGTGCGTGTGCGTGTGGGTGTGCGTGTGTGTGTGCGTGTGTGTGTCTACGGGGCCCTAGGCTAAGCAGCACAAGGGATATAAGTAAGATATATTCCTTCCCCGGGATGAGCTAATAGTCTGACAAGGGAGGGACACATGTAAAATAGAAAAGGCAATAAAATTTGACTGATGTTATGTTGGAAGACTCTATAAAGCATAATGGGATGCACACGTGGAGGTAATCAGTGCTTTCTATTTTTGGTTTAATAGCTTGTTTTCTTCGTTATTTGGCCTACTCTTTGATTTTGAACATTCTAATTCAGCCACTAGCTCTTTCTGAACCAGTTCTGGATATCAGCTCTGCAAATAGAAATCAAGGGGAAAGGACATTCCTCAATGCCACCCAAAAGGAAACGGACTGGTAAGTCTCCCTGGAGATACTATTTGTGATTTAGTAGTGTAGGTGGGGTCGGAGTAATGAGAAAGTGTGGGCTCAGTCTGGCATAGGAGATAAATGGATAAAAGAGAACCAAACAATAGTCAACAATAGTAGGGACTCACTGGTCCGTCTGTACTTTTAGGTTGTTTCGTTTCCAAGGATAGAATCAAAGCATCTACTGACTGTAGAATGATAAGGCTTTGGGGGATGCAAACCACAAGTCTAAAGTCACTACTCTCAATGTAACACATTATAAAAGAATCTAGAATGAGCTACTATCCCATAACCTGAGAATGTTGCTGTCGTGACCTCCTTCCAGTGTGATCCAATAGAAGAAGCTTCAGATAAGCTTTACTCTTTTACTCCTTCAATTTTTTGGAAACACTTTTATTTCTCTCTTTTGAGAATGTCCAGAAAGAGGGATTTATTCTTGTTTGTCCAGCATCCACTGCCCACAGGGTAAGATCAAAGCCCGAATGGCTTAGTTACAGAAGGCTGCAAAGTCTATGCCAACTTCTTGTCATTCTTACCCTTACACTGTCCCTCTGACATGCCACCCTTTCATAAATCCAAGCCTTGTGCACACTCTTCCCTCCGCCTAGAATACCCTTCCCAACTTTGTCATTAGCTCATTGGTGGAGGTTTCAGAAGAAATGGCATTTTTAATCTTCCCTCACCCTTTCAGGCACAGTTACGGATTGTTCTATTTTCTGTGCTCCTCTAATTCTGTTCCTTTTTGTGTTTTGGCCTTTACCTTGTTATATTGAAATATGTTTTTACATTAGCTCTGGCTTTCCCTTTTGATTATAATCTTCTGGAGGACTAGGACTGTAACATTAATTTCTACATCTCCATAGTCGATTATAGTGCTTGAGGATGGATATTCGATAGATGTATGAAAAATGAACAAGGTAAATTAGATATGTCTGGGAACTGGGTGAAATCTTCTCTGTACTCTCAACATACTTATTTATTTTCTGTCATGGAAAGCACCATATGATGGCTTTATTACACTGTTGTGGAAAGAACACTAGTCTAAGAGCCAAGTTACTCAAACATATTGCCATCCCTGTCAGCTATTTGTTGAGCAAGCTTCAGGGCGTCACTTAACTTAAAAAAACCCTTGGTTTCCTTATTGGTAGAGTCAGTGTCGAAGGAGGTCATCTTGAAAGTCTCTACCACCTAAAAATTCTGTAATTCTGTAAAGCGGCCCACGGCCCAATAATAATGTTAAATCAATGCTGTTAAATGTTATTATAGGGGCGACTGGGTGGCTCAGTCCGTTAAGCGTCTGCCTTCAGCTCAGGTCGTGATCCCAGGGTCCTGGGATTGAGCCCTGCATCAGGCTCCCTGCTCAGCGGGAACCTGCTTCTCCCTCTCCTACTCCCCCTGCTTGGGTTCCCTCTTTCGCTATCTCTCTCTCTCTGTCAAATAAATAAATAAAATCTTTAAAAAAAAATGTTATTATAGAGCAAAGGGTTTCGTGGTCATGGAGCCATAAAGCCTAGATTCGAATTCTGGATCTGTAGCTCAATGGTTGTGTGACACTGGGTACATCATTTAATATCTAAGCTTTAGATTGGTCATCTGAAAAATGGGAAGGAAATGATAACTTTACTTTGGGACGGTTAGGAGCATGCAATAAGATAATTCATTTGAGAGTGCATTTAGAATTTGGTTATTAATTATTTACCCCTTAGGTAGTTGTTAATTATGTCATGTCAGCTAAGATGAAGGCACCTTCATCTCCTGGCTGATCTACCTCAATAATCTCCTGACCATTCTTCCTGCTTCCAGAATAGAAATTTTAACAATTAAGTCTGATCACATGATTCCCTTGCTTTAAACCCTCCAATGGCTTCCATTTAAAACTTAGAATAAAATCCTAACTCTTTACATGGTCTATAGAAACTTATGTGTTCTGATCCCTACCTACTTCTTCAATGTCCTACCTGACCATTCTTATTCCCGTGCCCCAGGCCACTGACTTACTGGCCTTCTAGTAAATGAGCACATCCTGCTTTGGGTCTTTCTCTTTGCTCTTCCCTTGGCTGGGTTGTCTCATCATTCCGGTCTCTATACAAATATTAAATATTGAAAAGGTAGTTCCTGTCCACAGCACACCTCTTTTTACCTGGAAAAACTCTGTATCTCTTTACCCCTAAGACTTATAGATGTTTAGTGACTTGTCCAAAAATTACTCAAATGTTAAAAATTAGATCCCTCCAAAATAAAAAAAATTGATATGAGAAAAACCTACCCCCTCCCCAATTAGAACCTAGAGGTGTATTATTTTTTTTTTAAGATTAGATTCAGATAGATTGGCACCATTCTATTTCTTTAATATAAGAAGGGCCCACTTCCAGGTTTGCTGAGTGAAAATTTACTAATGCAGTTGCCCCTGGGGTCACCAATCATCATTATATATATGGGTGGTGCAGCTTTGGGTTTCACACTACTTTTCATATTCTGCAAAGCATGGGACACAGACTAGATTAATGCCTCAAGTGTGAAAGTAATATGAAAATTGGGACTGCATTTCCCAAATGGCAGGCCAAAGCAAAATAAAACCATGTATTTCGTAGTCACCAGATTTTACCAGCAAGCACGAATTTGTGTGTTTCAGAGATGAATGGCAGGAAAATACCTGACAAACACATTTCACTAATGATAATCTAGCTGTGGATAGGTAAATAGATATGAATTAACTGCTTTTAAATGATTATGGGAGATGCTTAAAAGGGCCACAATGGGCATAAATCAATATCCACTCTTCCAATCTTTTTCATAGCGGTTAGAGTTAAGAGACAGTAAAAGTACTTTTAAATTAGTGGGTGACCGGAGGGTAAGTAAGGAGCAAATGCCAGTATGATGATAGGGTCATCTGTCCCAGTTGCATGTACATGGTTGAAAGGTCCTACTGGGTACTCAGACTGACTTTAAAAATGTCCTTTGTGTTTGTCATTTCCAAAGTCATTAGTGTAACATTTAGGAAAGCAAGCAAAACATGGTAAAACAAAAATCACCGCCAGATATATATATATATATATAAAATTATATATATATAAAATTTTCCCCACAGTTGAAATTCAGGGACTTCACTGCACATGGGATTTGAGCTCCAGCACAGGGTGGGATTAATCTCACCTCCAATGACAATAGCAATATTTTGCCTTATTTCTAAAGCCCTGAAAGCCTGTCAAGGTTTACTCAATATACCTTTGAAATTAGGAAACTATGAGCGCTGTCCATTGTGTAGCTCAAGGAATGAGAATATAGTTCATGTGATATGAAAATGGACACCAGTCTGATGAGCGGCAGTGTGAATAGAAGTCTGGGCTGTTTCCCTTTCAGAGGACTGGTGTTACCGCCACATGCAATGGTTTCTTTTTTCAGAGTTCTTTAGGTTCTATTTCAATGAAGAATATGCCAGAAAGCCATGAGGATAAAGGGTATAAAGAAAATGTCTGCATCTTCAAAGTAATAGCTATATGCTTAATAAAATTTTCCGATAGTCACATTCCCCTAATTGTTGACAATTGTTTCTGGTGAAGTAAAATCAGTTAACTTAGAATTTTCTGACTCGTGCTCATTACTGTGATGATGCCCTGGGGGCTAGAAGGATATGCAGCCTTTAAAAGTTGCCTTTAGATAGAGTGGGTTTTATACAAGCAGGAGGAAAAAAAATAGTGGGTTTTGAAACTGTTGGCCTCAACATTTTTCAGGCACTGGAGTCTGCGGGAATTTTGTTCAAGTGAGTAGAGGTCTTTGGCATTGTGTAGTTACTTTACTTGGAAACTCCATTATCAAAAGTGGGCACTTGTGATTCACTTAGAAAAGAGCATTTTTCAGAATGTCTGATAATTTGGTGTGTCTACTGACATCCATGAGCTCACCACCATTATCACGTATCGGAGATACAGCGAGTATCAGCGAAACGTTGGCCAGCCAGCGTGGTGGGAAGTGCCATAAGGACCACAGGAGGATGCTGATCTGCTGTCTCGAATAACCTAGACAGCATTATAGTCACTTTATAGTATCTACAAAACACACAAAACAATGTTAGCACGCTTAAGGCTCACTATAATCTCTTTGTTAATTAACTAAATTTACAAATATGCCACTTACTTTTTATCAATAAATCTTGAATGTTTTATAATCCAGACGAGTTCAAGAATGAAACACTGGGGCTTTAATCTTAACCTGTACATAGTATATGATATTTTCAAGTTGTTTCTCGAGAGCTTTGAAAAGTGGTCATGAGGTTTGAGTATATTAAACTAGGCTTATTTTCAAAAGTTCAAGCTTTAATTTCTTCTTGAAAGTCTCTTAAATAGCAAGGAAATTTTAGTCGAATCCAAACATAAACTCTTTATAAACTTATTACTGTCTATAAAAATTATGAGTGCCGGTAGTGAAGAAATTGAATAAAGATAAGTAAATAAAACTAAAAAAAAGAAGAGAAATAATTATTCTTTCTCTTCTCAAGGAAGTAAAAGACCACTGAGAAATTCAGTCAATAAACATTTAATGAAAAACTACTTGGAAAGATCTCTTTAGAAGTTGTGAGAAGAACAACAATAAAACCCGTAAAGCCATTGTCAACAAGACAGTCACTTAAAATGATCGTACATGGATACACATCACAGCTACTAATTATTATTTGTCATCCACTTACTGCGTATCTACTGGGTACCAGACATTGAGAAGAGCGTCGGGAGCCAGCAATCACAATCATGATGGTCCTGCCAAGGCGAGGACCATCCACTGAGAGCCCTTTATGTGCCAGGCACTTATCAGGCTTTTCCCATTTTGTTTTAGCCCCATTTTAAAGTCAAAGAACAGAGGATTAGAGAATACAAGTGCTCAGAGCTGTTTACAGAACCGGCAGCTAAATTTTGATTGGTGTGGCTCAAAAATTGTTCGGCCGTATCATACTACAGGTCCGACACAGACACAGAAGCCACATCTGCTGTCCCTCAAGGGTCACAGGTCATGAAAGGGATGCAGACATATAAATAGTTACAAAACAATGTAATAGTCGCGATGATCAAGTATATCTATAATCTAATAGGCATTAGGGAGAAGGGAGCTTCGGTCTCTTGTGGCTCATTCACAGAAGAGAGGCGAGTGCCATTTTGAGTTTGAGTGTGAGCAGGAGTTCGCTACACAGTCAGAGATAGGAAGGCATGCAATTAAAGAGAATAAAAAAGAGCAAAGTGTCATTGCATGGGGGGAAGGCCACATGGTTCAGTGAGCCTTTGCAATGGAGTGAATTTATAGAATTGACCTGAACTGTGCCAGAAGAAGCGGGCCGAGAGCATGAGGAGGATCACACATGCATGCTAAGGAGTTTGCACTTCATTCTGTAAGCAATGGGGAGGCTTCTCCCTCTCCCTCTACCCGCGCCCCCGCCCCCGCCCCTGACTCGTGCTCTCTCCAAAATAGATAAATAAAATCTTAAAAAAAAAGATAGATTTTGGGAAGATACAGACAGTGACTCCCCACAGAGACACTGAGAGCTTTCTCTCCGGGGATGAGAGGACCTTCCCCTCCCTAGAGATGTTACAGGGAATGAAGATAAAGTCTCTCTATGGAGGGGAAGAGTGGCAGGTTTGCCAGTGGGCCCTATAGAAGATCACGATCTCCTTGTCTGGAGTTCCTCAACTGTGACCCCAGTCCATTATGTGTGCAGGCTCATCTGCATTGCCCCCATGGGATTAGGGGGACAAGGGGGCCCAACCAATGCGAACATGAAACCCAGGTCTTCCATTCTATGAATAACAAACTGTCTACATCCATCTGGATTCAGTGTATGGTTCCCGGCCTCATTCATGGAGGGGTGGCAGGTCACCCTACCAGCTGCAGCAGGTGCTATTGCTCAAGGATTGCTGGAGGGCTTGACAAAGTGAAGCCAAGAGAAGAGAGGCCACGTAGGGAGTAGGTTTGAAAAGAAAAGGGGACCTTGGTGGGTGTGAGGGGCAGGTGCGAGTGCAAGGAGGACACAAGTAAGTGCCTGGAAGTTATTAAAAATAGAAAAGTAGTCTGATACGGGAAGGATCTGTAGAGCAGGTGATAGCTAGACCCTGTCTTAAATAATCGCGGTGATTCGTAGATGGGTAATGATGAAAATGATGGGCGCTAATAAGTTGGCGAGCCAAGAGTCAAAGTGGGAGAAGGTGCCGAGTAATAGGCCAGGCTGGGTGCAGGAGAGCACGTGGAATGAATCGTGGGTTACGCGAAGCTCCAGGAGTTACTTATTGAAGAAGGAAGAACATCACTCACTGCTCATCCCATACCCCCAGCTTTCTCGGGGAAGAATGGCAGAGAGTAGGGACCTGCGCTGTGTTTCCATTGATCGTCTTCTGCGGGGATGTTGCGCCTGCCCCGTACACCTGAGCCGTCACTCCTGTCACTCATCGGACATCAGGAGCCCGGCCACGCAGGGAAGGCTATGTCTGGGCTTTGCTTTTCACCTTCGTGTGCCGCCAGCTGGGCTGAGGCTTCACTCTTTGGGACGATAACCACCATCTGCTGTAATCACGGAGGCTCATTGGTTTCTCCCGGTTTCTCTGCTACAATAAAGTGATGGTGGACACCCCTGCTCCCGTCAAAACAAAAGGGGGAAGTAAAAGAATATGGCTCTTCTTTTTGTGTGAAGTTTCAGGTCGTATTAAATGTGCTCTTTGAGATCCGCTAATGACTTCAGTTTCTGGCATCCTAACACTTGAGGACGTTAAAGGGATTTCCTGTGAAGACCGATCTGTGAGGAACAGCACTGCATCCGTGTTGGACCTCATTAAAAATGAACCGTGAGTGAAACAGCTAGTTAGGAGTTGGGATCTTTATAGGGACAGAGACATAGCCCTAGGGGAACAAGTTTACAAAGCAGCCTTGAAGCCAGAGAATTCCGAATGATTTCAAGGGTTGCTTTAATAAGAGAAAAAGTTTTCAGTGCTATTTTCTGGGTTAGCATGTGCTCCATAGCATTTTTTTTTCTTTTTATTTATTTGCTTGTTTGTTATTTACGTATCTGACAAGAATATTGTCCTTCCTTTAAAATCTTGGTGTTTTGTCTATTTTTCTAATTAGAGAAGTCAACGAGGTGGTTTGAGAATTCTTACTGCTTATTGATTTCTTATTGTTTATATGAATGTTAAACATGACATTTTAATTTTCACTAGGATACATATTTTCCTGAAAGGTGCTTTTTAAAAGAATTGACTTTGGGTTTGTTACATTTACTGTGGTTTAATTCTTCCCTTCATCTTATTCATCTTCTGGAAATGTCATTAGTGGTAAAAACTAAAAAGGCAAATGAAGATATCTGGGGAAGCAAGCTGCCCTTGCTTTTCCTCTGGATAAATTATACAACAAGGTTACTCTCCCAATTAGATAATGTCTTGGGAGATAACCAGTCACTTTCTAAATACAAGCACATTTGAATTTTAAAATGTAAGCTTTATAAAAGGTGATGCATTTTTAATCTCTGGGCTGAGTTTAAAGTGTAGTAGGACGATGTGGGTGTGGGAAATACTAGCATACAAGTCAAGAGACTTTTGTACAGTTAACTACAAATATACACAAACATACATGCGTGCATGTGTACATATGTAAAAATTTGCATAACCCTTTGAGAATATTTTTGATGGTTTCATTGTTGAGTTATTGTTTGAATTTATTTCTTTCTCTTGTTCTCCTGTTACTTTTTGACTACAATGATTCCTTTAATATTAATATTTTTGAGGGGGGAAGGGATTTGGAGGGAGCATCTTAGGAGTTTTGTCATTCTTAGGTTCTTAGGTTAGATGAAAAGATCTCGGACTGGAAATTTCTATTTTAACCTCTGATCTCTCCCAAAGGATACACACTTTTCATGGGCATCTAATGAAGTAAACACAAATTTTAAAAATCCAGTGACTAATATAGAAATATAATGACAAATATATTTGTATATTTAATCTAAATGCAAATTATCAACAAGACCCTTAACTTTTCAAGTCAAAAACTTTTCTCCAGCTGCTTTTGTAACTTTAACGAAGATACTAAACTACTTTGTACACTTTCAAAACTACTTTTTTTTTAATGTCATTTCTGGGACTATTTATATTTTTCAGCAATATAAATCATAGTTTCCATTTAGCCTGACACTGCTGGTTCAGGAATATGGAATACAGTATTAGTTTCTGTAAGAATGAATTGACTTCACTATGAAATAAGGCTTTCTCAGTATCAGGCCTACAGAAATATATTGGTTAAAGCTAAAATGTATGGTTATGCTTACGCTAAAACATACAGACATTACAAAACTGTATATTGGATTCGGTAACAATGTATTCTTTCCAATGGATTCATGTGGCTTACAGCAAGAATGTATTGATTTCATTAAAATGTGCTCCTTGAGATAAACAAAAATTCAGTTAAAATGCATTGGTTTCTGTTAAAGTTCATTGACTGAAGTGAAGAACATTACACTGTTATTGGGTAGCCTCAGGGTTTGGTAAGTATTGAATAGAGAAGCATACATAAGTAATAATAAAGGCTGGGGAAAACAAAGATATGATAAACTGTATAAAGATGTAAATATTCAACATGCATTATTAGATTGAATTTTCTCACAGGCAACAAGAATTGGCTCAGGTACTTTTCACAAAGTCACTACCACCTCAGCGTATTCTGAATTCATAGGAACTCAAGTAACTTAATGCATAGAAACTCTGGTTTTCCCTCTGTTTAAATTACTCCCCAGGAGGATATTACGTCCACTGGATGCTCTTCAAGTCACATAATGTCTGAAAATTTCCACTTTAAAAAGCGGGATGGTCTTTCAGTGAGTTAATGCATTTTTCCCTCAATAGGATCAAAAATATCTGCAGAGAATAGACCACTCTCTGGGAGAATCCAGTTGATTTTGCTTAATCCCACATTGTGTCTTCATACTTGTAGAAAAGGAAGAGGAAGAAGGAAGAGAGAGGAAGGGTAGGTACAGTTAACCATATTTCTTGTTTTGGTTTCTGAACAAAGAAGAACCTAAGATTCCTTGGGGTGAATTATATTTTAATAGTGTTAATTATAAAACTGTCTAGCTTTCATATGAGCAGAATGGAGGCAGGTGCATTTCATTTGGGGAAATATTATTTTCTTTATTATCATTTTATATTATCTGAGCCTTGTGAGGCTAAAATAGAAAAGTTTAAAAAAATTAAAATAAGCAGAAATAAAAATTAATTTAAATCACTCGATATTTTATCATTCATGAAAAAAATCACTGTTTATATTTGGTACCTGTTTTTAACAGAATTTTTATGCTTCATAACTATTGATACATTTATCTCTTTTAAAACCAATCTGATTTTAAATCGTATAGACTTTGTTCTAAACTGTTTTTCAATGTGTATAGGAGATTGCATAAAATGTAAATGTATAGCTAAGTGAATACTTATATAGGTAGCATCAGACCAAGTTGGCCTTGATATTCCCATCAACGGGACTAAAGACTATAGGCCCCTGACTTCCCTTTTCTTGGAGCATTTACTTTAGAAAACTTGTAGTTGTAAATTCTTTCTCTGCTCCTTTGAGATCGAAATCTTCTACCACCCAAGAATGTCAGTTCAGGAACCCAAGAACCTTCCTCAGAAACGTAGTCATCAAGAAAGGTGGGAGGTAGGAGCCTAATTGCTGTAAGTGTCAATCAACTAGCAAACACAGATGACCTGATCACATCAACCAGCCTCCCCACTACCGTACTCCGGTACTTTTTCAGGAATTCACTCTAGTGTTTAAAAATCCTCTTGCCTTTTCTTTTAGTGGAGTTGAAGTCAATCTCTCTCCCATATTGCAGTAGTCTTGAATAAAGTCTTCTTTGCCTGTTTAACTCCATTCAGTGCAATTTTCCTTTGACATACCCATGCATGGACCATTCACATTTGGGATTATAACATTGACTATGTTGAGCTCATGCATGCTTTTTCCTATCCAAATCCCTGCCCCATTTTCATCGAAGGTAACCACTATCTAGACCTTCCTGATAATCAATTCCTTGCTTTTCTTGAAACCTTTTCTTCAGAACTTTACCACCAAAGTGTGCATTCCTAAGCATTTCTTCAATTTAATCTAGCTTCGAATTGCATTTAAATGGAAACAGAGAGCAAATATTATTTTAGACTATCTTCTCTTGCCCACAACTGTGTTTGAGATCAATCCACACTGTTGCATATAGCTGTGATGTGTTACTTTTTATTATTGTGAAGTATTCCATTGAATGAATATGCCACCATTTATTTATGGTCTACTGGTAGACATTTGGCTGTTTCTTCTTGTGGCTATTACAAATAATGTTGCTATGGACACTTTTGTGTATTAATCCTCTATCATGTGTGTACTCATTTCTTTATGGTACCTATCTAGGAGTGGAATTGGAAGATCACAAGGTTTTTATATCTTTGATACAAAAGAAATGTGTAAATACTTTCTTCCTTTTCCTTCCTGCCTTCTTGCCTTCTTCTTCTCTCCTTCCTTCCCTTCTTTCCTTCTCTCTTTTTAAAAATTGTTTTATGGTCATTCATAATTGTAGTATGTGCAGTTGTTTCTTTGTTCTTGTGATCCAGTGAGCTTAGTGAATCTGCACAGTGGTCATCCATCAGGTTTGAAAAATGTTGTCTATTTTCTTTTTAAATATTCTTTCTGAAATTCTTATTTTTTTGTCATTCTCTTTACATTCATCTTAATACTCTTTGTTATATTGTCATGGTCTCTTAAATTAATGCTCCTTTTTTTCTCAAAGTTGTGTTTCTTTGGGCTTTATTCTAGATTTGTTCCTGATATTTATCCCATTTGCTAACTTCTTTTTCTTTGTTTCTAAGATGTACATTTTCAAACATATCCCTTGAGTTCTTAGTATCATTTATTTTTCCTTTTTAGAATTTCTATTTTGGGGGCAGCTGGGTGGCTCAGTTGGTTGGGCATCTGCCTTCGGCTCAGGTCATGATCTCAGGGTCCTGGGATCGAGCCCCATGTTGGGCTCCCTGCTCAGCTTCTCCCTTTGCCTCGCCGCTCCCCCTTCTTGTGCTCTCTCTCTATCAAATAAATAAATAAAATCTTTAAAAAAAAAAAAAGAATTTCTATTTTGTTCTTTTCCAAATAAGCTTTGTCTTTTTAGAAGCTATGCTCCGGTTCTCTGCCAAAATATTTAAACTTGTTTATCTCCGTGAAGTTAGTAAGCGTAATTATATAAAACTACTGCTTAATTATTATCTTGGAGCCTCGTGTGTTTGGTTCTTTTTGGTTTCCCTTCAATATTCCATTCCCTATCAATATCATCCTGATTAGCCTGCTTGTGTTTGGTTACAAACTACAAATTTTATTTGCAAATTTGTTTGTAGAAATAATTTGAGGCCTAAGATAACAGATATACATCTCTTTTTTTTTTAAGATTTTATTTATTTATTTGACAGAGAGACACAGAGAGAGAGGGAACACAAGCAGGGGGAGTGGGAGAGGGAGAAGCAGGCTTCCCGAGGAGCAGACAGCCCGATGCGGGGCTCAATCCCAGGACCCTGGGATCATGACCTGAGCCGAAGGCAGACGCTTAACGACTGAGCCACCCAGGCGCCCCACAGATCTACATCTTGACCAAGAGTCTTCATTTCCTCTCCTCTTGACTTTCCACATGATTTTTCCTCGTGGTTTACAATGGGCCTTTTCTCTGCATGTGAGTGATATTACTCCAGTGCAAGCAACCCAAGGAGAGGGAGATTGAGCCAGATGAAAGACATACCACTTTTTATGATCTAGCTATGATCACTCTCTATGATCTAGGATCCAGAAGTCCTATAGCATCACTCAGGTTATACTCCAGTGGGGTAGATTTCAAGAGAGGAACATAGTCCTGAGCTACCACTGGAAGGGATGTCAGAAGAACAGGTGGAATGGGATAAATATACAGATACTGTCATGTTTGCAAAACACATTCTGCCACAAGAGTGAGCCCTGTGCTATACCTTAAATTTTATATTTTATACATAAAATTTCTAATTTTAAAACTTAAAAATTTTATACATATGTATATATGCACATACATACATATACACATATAATATATATCTCCTAAATTAATGACCGGATAAATATTATAACCACTTTGAAATATATGTTACTATGACCTGTTTTATAAATCTTCTTAATGTTTGCTAATTTATGACCTCAGGGTCTACTACCCCTTCTCTTGTTAAATCTTAGTGGTATTGTACCATGTCTCCTGTCTGAGGGTCAAACATCACCGCTTTCTCTACTGACTGCAAAGCAGTTCTTGGTGGGGGGTGTCTTAGTTTTTATCTTTATTAAAAATTTGCATTTTTAATTTATTAAGAAACCTGGGATCTTTGTTCTCTGTTTCTCTTGGTAAACACAGCCCTTTTTCCTTTGTGATATATATCTATAGATATATATATGTATGTATAATTAAAAACTCTGCCCATACCAAGTATTAGCAAGGGTATGGAAAAACTGGTACTCTCATTCATGGATGGTTGGAACGTAAAAATGTAAAATGATGTAATTGCTTTGGAAAAACAATTTGGCAGTTTCTTAAAAAGCTAAACATACACTGAACATATGATCTATCTATTCTACTCTACTCTTAGAATTTACCCAAGATAAATGAAAGCATATGCCCATACAAAACCCTCTATGATTGTTCATAGCCTCTTTATTTGTAATAGCCAACAATGGGCACAATTCAGATGTCCTTCAACCAACGAATGGACAAATAACTGTGATGCATTTGTATGATGGAATACCTCCCAGAAGTAAAAAGAATGAATTATTGATATATGCCACAATGTGTATGAATCTCAAAATAATTTTCCTTAGTAAAAAAAGCCAGAGCCCCCTCTAAAAAAAGAGATTTATTTACACAAGATTCTAGAAGATGCAAACTAATCTGTATTGATAGCAGATCAGTGGTTGCCTGAGGAAGGAAGGAAGAGCAAAAGGGAGGCTTACAAAGGGATATGGGATATTTTAGAGGGTTATTGTTATATATTCATTATTTTGATGGTAATGATCCTTTCATGGTATATACATAGGTCCAAATTTGTCAAATTAAATGCTCTACATGTGTGCAATGTACTCTCAATTATTCTCCAACAGAGCAGGTAAGCTTTTTAAGAAAAGAAAGTCACGGGGCGCCTGGGTGGCTCAGTCGTTAAGCGTCTGCCTTCAGCTCAGGTCATGATCCCAGGGTCATGGGATCGAGCCCCGCATCAGGCTCTCTGCTCTGCAGGAAGCCTGGTTCTCCCTCTCCCACTCCCACTGCTTGTGTTCCTTCTCTCGTTGTGTCTCTCTCTGTCAAATAAATAAATCTTTAAAAAGAAAAGAAAAGAAAGTCACAATAAATCTGTATCGAATTGATAAATCCCAAATTAGCTGCACCTTCTGCAGTTTAACTGTAGGCTAGGAGATAAGGTGGAAGGGTTCGTTGTCTTTCTTAGTTTTTTAAATACACACTTATACTAGAAGTAGTGAGTGCATATGTGTTATATGAAGATTTTCTTTAATGTTACGTTAATATACTTCAACTTTTGTGCATTTTTACTGAACCTCCTCTTCCACAAGTAGCTGGTTTCATTTTTGTATTTTTCAGTGACCTGTGGTCACCACTATAGTTTCTGGAAATGAACTTTTTTTAAAGAAAGCAATTTATTGGACTAAGGCATAATTCCCTTGTTTAATACACAACACTTAATTGCATTTTATTCCTACTACATAGGAGGGACTTGAAAATCTTCTGGTAAGGGAGAAAAGCTGGCATATACTAGATGGGAGTAATGAAATAGTAAAATTCGATCGTTAACCAATGGAATGAGGCATTTATGGGAGTGACGAAGGAGCAAAAATTTGCCTTAGCTAATACTTTTGCAGGTGAATACTTTTTTCTCTAAGCCTTTAAAGTTTAATTGGAAATAAATTTATTTTTCACCAACCGGTTCTCTTGTTCATGCAAATAATTCATATTTATTTCTGACTCTATTTATCACTGCAAAAGGAAGTATGAAAAAATTCAAACTTTCCTTGTCCTTTTTTGCACAATTTGGTAAATTGCAGTGATATTCAGGTTCCAGGCATGCAAGTCGCACGCCTACTGCACTATGCTCTGTGATTATAAATGTCAAGAGATCAGAGATTTTGCTCCTGGTCTTTGCAGAGTTGAAAAGCTTTCTGTTGTTATGGAAATATTTTGGTTTCTGAGTCAAAGGACAAGGGCTTCTGTTTTGTTCAGATTATGACAATAATCTACAAGAAATTGATCTCTCTGTTCACCCACTCAGCCTGCGAACACTTTGAGAACTATGTAGTTTGGGGTGCAGTTCAGTAACTTATCTGTGTATGTATTTGCTGCTCAGGTGGTGAGTCAGGGGGGATTCCCTCAGTGACTCAAAGCACAATAGCAATTGAAGAGTTCTTTGTAAGCCCTTCAACCTTCATGTCCCCAAAGGCCTACTCTCTTGGTGCATAGACGCTCCAGTAGGAAGATGAGTCTAGTAAAGGAGCATCAATGATAACCAGTAAGGGCACTTGGAACTGAATGGGAGTTCAAGCTCCTGTCTGATAACTGCCTACACCAGCTGTTGCTTAGCCAGTGAACTCTTGACTGGGCTGAATGTTTCCATGAAAGGCCCTTCTTATAAAATTTCATCAGCATTTAAACCCTTCTGAGGTTGACCCAGTTGCATTTCACTGCTTTGTCTTGGATTCTTGACAGTTAATTACAGGAAGCCTGAATGTTGAATCATGTGCCTCACAGACCAGTTCAAATTCTCCAACAAAATAAATTTAGCTTCACTTCATCTGAATTAAAAGATTGAAGCTTACATCAAGAAACTGGACTCTGCCCTCTGCTTTGAAAAATGAATCACACTTTGAGATGTTATTACTCTCCAACACTCAGTGGCTGAAATATGAGAGAGAGAGAGAGGGAGAGAGAGCACTCAAGTGAAAAGAAAATCAGGCACTAATTATTGGATGTGCTGTTCTTAAGTTCCAGTTTCAAGAAACATGCACAGCCAGTATTTCTAATGGGAAATGAACTAACTTTGAGATTGGTCAGGTGTTCACATCTGTAATTTGTACTGGGGATTTCTGGTATCAGGTCTAGAGAGATGAGAAGCAGCCAAGACAATAAGCAGGGACCGTTGTGCTTTTCAGGTGCTCGGCTCTCCCTGGTATCCTAATTACAGACACTGCGGGAAGGATTCCTTTTGAAGGTAATGCGAGCCTTGTATCCAGAGGATGCTAATGAAAGGGATTTGAGAAATCTGTTGCAAGAATGTCTTACTTACAAGATCTTGTCTTTCAAAGGAAAGAGAACAAACATTTATTATTGAAGATCTACTATCTGCCAGCCTTTGGGTTAGTGTTTTTCATTTGAGACCCGAGTTCCTCCAGTCCTTCTCTGCTGGTGAATGTGTAGATGAGGTCACCTTACTGTATAAGGGGAAGTTGGACAGCCTTTTGAATCTCATGTACTTACGCACAGTTGGGCCGTCCTCAAGGTTTCTTCCCCCCTATTATCCATGAGGATCCCTAGGAGCTGTCTCCCAAGCTCTCAGAGATGGGAACTACACACGGTAATCTAAGGCTCATCTAAGGATACAATTTCGGTCTCTTCTCATCACACCATTTACCATAGACCACATGTTTGTGTCCTCCCAAAATTCATGCATAAAACCTAACAGACGAAGAAATCATTCTGCACATGTTAGAGAGAGAAAGACAGAGACAGAGACAGACAGGGGGACTGTCTCACTGTATGATCAGGCAGTGCTTATTTGGTATACTTTCAAAATTTGCCTTCTAATATTTTATACATTTTTTTCTTCATTTAGAAACAGTTGTTTCATTACAAAATTTGATTGAACATCACCCTCCTCCACCACAATTATAGATTACCATGGACTTGTTGAGGACAGATCCTGAACTGTAGCTTGGCAGAAAAGGATATATTTTTTCTTCTTGCTTATTATTTTGTTAGACTTAATATATGTAACTGTGAGAATTTGTCATTCTCATAGAATCTATACTTTTAGATGTTTTGCTCTCAGAGGATTCTGCCAAGATATTTGTAGAAGAAAACAGAACTATAGAGGTTTGAAAACTCATTGACAAATGTTTTCCCTTATGGTCTAAGGCCTAAATCTCAGTAGTAACAATAATCATGTTTAAAGGATAAAGTGATCTTCCCTTGTAAAACCAATATCTCTCATTTAATGGACACGACTGTCCTCTGTCCTTGAGAGATGTCGTTCCTTTTCATTTTGATGAGCCCCTATGGCAATTCATCTTCCATAAGAATGACTGAAAATAACTAGAATGAAAAAATTGCCTTAAATACTAGTGAAAAATAAATACCTCAAAATTATTTAAAAATATGACTAGTTTGAGACACAAAAATTTTAAGTAAAATATTTTTATTATTTCTGAAAAAAGCAGTGTGTTCCAAGAAGGCTTATTTGAAACAAATTATTTATCATGACTAAAACCCATTCAATTTAACTCAGCATAGACTGCTTGAGCTATTACAATATGGAAGACACTAGGTTAGCTGCTCCAAGAAATAAAAAAAGTAAACCAGATGGGATCAGTCTTCTTCAAGGACAGACTTTCCATGATTTTTCTGTTATTGAAAATGATGTATGGGGCGCCTGGGCGGCTCAGTTAGTTAAGCATCTGCCTTTGGCTCAGGTCATGGTCTCAGGGTCCTGGGATCGAACCCTGCACTGGGCTCCTTGCTCAGTGAGGAGTCGGCTTCTCCCTCTGTTTCTGCCCCTCCCTCTGCTTGTGCTCTCTCTCAAATAAGTAAATAAAATCTTTTAAAAAAAGAAAATGATGTATTCCACAGTACAAATCTGTGTAGAAAATGAATTTATATAAAAATGAAATAGAAGAAATTGGTCAAACTTCTGAAGAAATATCTAAGGTTAAGGTGATTTCTTATTGATTTCTGCATTGGGAGAAAATTCTGTAGTCTCCTATAGCAATTAGTGTCATAAAAGGTAAGCATTCAATAGACAAATCTATTTGAGGAACGAAATTCAATCACAGTTAATTTCAGTACAAGTGTTTAATTAAGGTCTTGCTTTTTGTTTCTTTGCCTTTGTAGATCAAATTGATATGGATGTGAGGATGTTATTGTTTTGCTAAAATACGATCTTATATTTAAGGAGTCATTTAAGAAACACATAATTCAAAATTATGATTTAAAAATTGAAGGATTGCAAAAAATATTCCCCCCTCATTCGTCACGCATTACTTAAAGCACATGGCCTGAGTTTAGAAGATAGAGATCACTCAATCCCCTGTTTTCCATTCAAATTTCCTGTTTCTATTTTTTCTGGTCAAATGTAGAAGCTGAGTCCATGGCACATTATCATCATTTGCCCAGTAAAATCCCCTCATTCACTCAATTATTGATTGATGTGCAGTAGCTTATTCATTCCATTTTATCACTGTTACCCATTTGGATTCCCCTTTTCCAACCTAAGCAACTATTCTAATGTCTTTTCATTCATATGTGTTTTTGAAAACGTATATTATTTTTTTGTGTTCATGCATTCCGAGCTTACATGAAAGCTATTGGGTCATATATCAAATACTGTTGTTTTTTTTAAATATAGCATTACCTTGCATTATGTTTATAAAATCCATCTGTGTTGCTAACTGAGCAACTGGTCTGTTGTCCCTTTCTTCTCTATAGTACTCTTTACCGGTTAACCATCAATCTTTATCCACTTTCTAGCAACAAACAAACCCAGTCTTGCCTGGAACTCCACACATCCTCAAATAATGCGGCAATAAATATCCTTATACGTGTCCCCTTAGGAGTGTGTGTGAGAAATTCACTGGGATATAAACCCAGGAGCAAATTGCTGGATCGCACCGCAGGCTTATATAAAATTTAACGGAATGTACCAGATGCTCTCCATAGGGGCCTCCGCCGTTTACATCCCCACCAGTAGTGATGCTGGTCCCTATCTCCACAAGCTCATCAATTATCCGGCTTTCTAATTTTTGCTAATCTAAGAGATGTAAAGTGATGTCTCTCTCTCTCCCTTCTTAATTTGCACATTTCTGATTTTTAGTAAGTTTCAGCATCTCTTCATATATTCATATACTTTGCTGCTGGGTTTCCTATTCATATGCCCTTTGCCCATTTTTCTCTTGTGGTCGCCCTCCCTTTCCCTGTCCATTAACAGGAGTTACATGGTGTTTTCTAAATCTTATTTCCTGTTTGTTCAAGGCATGCAAGTACCTTTTATTTCATCTGTTAGATCTGTCCATGTTATGTGTCTTTGAATAGAAATCTTTAATTTTGATACTACCAAGCTTATCACGTATATCATTTATAATTTTTATTTTGAAAATTTAAGAAGTCTTCCTTTACAAATATATTTCTTTTTTTTTTTAAAGATTTATTTATTTATTAGACAGAGAGAGAAAGAGAGAGGGCATAAGCAGGGGAGCAGGAAGCAAAGGGAGAGGGAGAAGCAGGCTTCCTGTGGAGCAGGGAGCCCGATGCGGGGTTCGATCCCAGGACCCTGGGATCATGACCTGAGCCAAAGGCAGACGCTTAACCGACTGAGCCACCCAGGCACCCCTACAAATATATTTCTATTAATTGTATTTAAATCCTATATTTCTATTAACTTTAAAGTTTTTTTTTTTTTTTTTGTCTCTCACATTGATTGTTAATCTGTTATGTATGTATTATAAGGTAGGGATCCAGTTTTTTTTCTCTTTTAAAATAGGTTATTTTCTCAAATACATTCTTTTAAGTAACTCATACATTTCCCAGTGATTTGTGGAAACTTTTGTCAGAACTGTGTACCAGTATATATAAATGAGTGTATTTCTGAACTCTCTAGTCAGTTCTAGCATATACCCCATACAGTTTTTACTATGATGGCTTTGTCCTATGTCAGTACTGGGCAATGTATAACTCCTCATTTCACCCTTCCTTTTCAATGCTGAAGTTTTTGTGGACATTATCGATTTTTGCACGCAGTTTATAAATTCCTCAAAAAACCCAACTGCAACTTTGATAGGAATCTGCATTAATTTCCGCCTATTGCTGCCATAACAAACTGCCACAAACTCAGTAGCTGAAAACAACACAGATTTATTATATCACAGTTCTGTGGGTTAGAAATCAGACATGGTCTTACTTGGCCAAAGTCAAAGTGGCAGTAAGGTTGCATTCTCTTCTGGAGAGTTCAGGGAGAATCTGTTTCCTTGCCTTTTCCAGCTTTTAGAGGACACCCTCATTCCTTAGCTCCTGACCCCCTGCCTCCATTCTCAGAGCCAGCACCATACCCTCTGACACTGCTTCACCTGTCATCTTTCCTTCTGACTACAGCTGGGAAAGGTCCCCCACTTTTAAGGACATGTGTTAATTACATCCGAATAGTCCGAGGTAATCCCCCATCTCAAGGCTAATAACCTTAATCACACTTGCAAATCCTTTTGCCTTGTAAGGTGACATAATGGCAGATTCTGGGGATTAGGAGGCAGACATCTTTGAGGAGTCATTGTTCTACCTACCACAGAATTGCTTTGCATTTATAGATAACTTTGGGGAGAAGTTAGGGAAGCCTACCTCTCTTTTAATAAAGATCAGTCACTGTGTCCTGTATTAGAGTTCAACATTTTTCCCCATAGAAGGGTTGCATGTTCTTGGTTACGTCCTGGATTCTCTCTAGTTTTTGTCACTCTTGTAAATGGTTCTTATTTTGAATCTCATTTTCGAATTGGTTATTGCTAGTGTGTAAAAGTGTTATTATTCTTGTAATTGACTCAGTATCTGGCAGGCTTGTCCAAGTCTCTTATTAATTCTAACAGTTTTCTTGTGGATTCTCTCAAACTTTTCTACCTTCTCCATTTCTCTAGACCAGGGGCCAGTCCACTACGGCCTTAGTGCCAAACCCAGCCTGCCACCTGATTTTGTAAATAAAGTTTTATTGGAAAGAACCATACCCATATGTTTGCATATCATCTGTCGTGGATTTCTTTCAGTGACAGAGTTTTGTAGTTGTGACAAAGACTGTAACTGGCCCACAAAGCCTAAAATATTTACTGTTTTGCCCTTTCCAGAAAAAGTTTGATACCCACCCCTGCTGTAAGCCTCTTGTTCCTTCTCCACATGCCTTACTTACACCCGTGGGAGGAGTCCGTGTCTTTTATGGAGTATTGAAAAGCAGCCAAAGACCCAAAATATTTACCTCTGCCTAAAATCCATTACTTCTCATAGTACTTCCTGCGATCATACAAATTCAAGGTCATAAAGGTTAATACATCTCTTTTTAAAATTGTGACTGTTTCCAGGCTGTACAATGTAATTTTGAAACATAGGGCAGGTGTTACAATGCAGGGAGACTTGGAATAGTTAATTGGTAAGATGAGACCACCAGATACTTAGGTGTTGGGGGAACCCACAGGTTGGATCCCACGGAAATGGAAAATTGATCACTTCAAACTTATTAGCTTTGTTATGTTGTATAGGGCTGCCCGGTCCTCTGATTTAGAGCCACTAAATTTGTATCGTGGAGCTGTCCCGTCTAGAAAGAAGAAGAAGAATGATAAGACAGGTATCAAGAGACCTCAGAAGAAAGGACCTATGGGACAGGCACTTAGGAAAAATTGTTCATTCCCTTTAGTTTGGCATTTAAAGTCCTCTATAATTTGCCCATACATTAGTCGTTCCTGAACGTGGCTGCGCATCAGAACTGCCCAGGGTGTTTTAAAAATTACAGATTCCTTGAGCCCTGATTCTAAACCTACTGAATCAGGATCTCTGGAGGTATGATCCTAGAGTATTCATTTTTAAAAAGCTTGCCAACAGATTCTTATGTGTCTAGCCCAGTACTGTTCTAAAATACCTCTTCAACTTTGCTATCTTGCTATCTATCACTACACCTCATGTATCTTTTCTTTAGAAAAGATGGATTTGTCCTTCCCTTACCTGGCTTCTTTCCCCCTTGTCACCATGCATTCCCTTAAAATTCCCTCAGCCATGTTCATCTACCCAAATACTCCCGGCCTTTCCAGCCCAGCTGATGGGTCACAAACCTTCCATGCTTATCCAGGTAGAAGTGACCTTTCCCTTCTTGGAGTTCCAGTGACCATTTGTTCTGCTATTTTTATGTAGTTACACAAACGTTTAGTCTCTACTCCTTGAAGGTGGATGGCTCCGTGATTAAACAGCTTTGTATCTGTCATACTTCCCAGCGGTAGCTTGATACAAGGTAGATATTCAAACGATGTTTGTTCAACAAGTGATAATTAATTAAAGAACTGTGGCCATCCAAAGACTACTGTTACTAAGAACAATAAAGAGGAAAAGGGCTCAAATAGAAACCAAAATCTTTGCTTCTTTTCTCTGGGATTTTTGTTTTAATGGATAATTTGTTGGAAAAGATGTCTAAGTTCATAAATAAATTTCCATTTGTTAAGTCACTTTCTCTTCCTATATAAAGAGCCACTGGGACTGGATTTTATTTAATGAGTGATAAGTAGGGACATTGGTAGCAAGTCAGCAAGAGGGGCTGGCCCTGAATATCTGGGCTAGCTTGGGACCATGTGTCCTGCCAACAGCATTCCTTATAAGTACGCCTCAGCCTCATGGGTCCTCAGACTCAGTGTCAGAGGTATACAGAGCCTGTGAGAAATTCTGTGTCCAAGAAGTGGGATTAATTGCAGAAATTTATATGAAAAGAACTGGTACGCTCAAAAAAGAAACACATGATTAAAAATATCTACACATACTATTTATGGTTGCTGGGTTTGTAATACTCATAAACTGGGCACTTGTCTTCTATTACATGGCAAGGCTATTAAGTGTGGTGGCAGGGGGAAGTTTTGATCAGTAAAAGAGACACAATACTTAATTACACAGAAGTTCTAAAGGATTGCTCATCCACAGATGGCTGAATCAGAATGCTAGCTGTGTGCTGATGGGGCTGACATTCCCTGTTGACTTTTTCCTTTTTTTTAGAAGCGTGAGGAATTTGGACCAACCACAAAGTTAGAGGGAACAGTCCTTACAAGACTCCTTTCACTTCTGACACCAGTTGTAGCTGTGAGGGGTTCCCGAACCACCCTCTGTTTTGGTAATTGTCTAGAAGGACTCACAAAACTCACCGAAAGCTGTTATACTCATGGTTATAGTTGTTTTACACAAAATGATACAGATTGAAATCAGCCAAGGGAAGAGCTGCAGAGAGCAGAGTCTGGGAGGGGTACAAATGTGGAGTTCTTGTCATGCTCTACCCAAGGAGTCCTACCCAGGATTACCTCCTCCTGGCCATGATGTATGACAACACACACAAAGTATCGCCAACCTGGGAAGCTCTTCTGAACCTCTGGTGTGCAGAGTTTTATTTGGGGCCGATCACACACTGCCTGTATGGCCACATTTTACTCTCCTGCTGTCCTGGAGGTCCAGCTGATACCTTTAGCCATCAATTCCTTTGGAGGCTGGAGCAGATATGGTGTGGCCAGAGCCCCATCATAAATCAAAATCTTAGACTGTCTGGAGGCAAAAGCCCCCAGGAAAACAAAGACATCTCTATCAGGAAGGATGCTCCGGGGGCTGGGAGATCACCACCCAGGAGCCCACCGTAAAGCCCAGATCTCTCTTTGAGTCAGGTTAATTCTTCAGTACAGGAGAGGCATCAGGCTGATCCTCTTCATCTGGCCTCTCGGTTCCTCCTCTGCCTCATCATTTCTTGATAGAACTTGATTTCTTGGAAATAGACCTATTTTCGAAGTAACATTTGGCAGTGGTTAGGAAACAATAGCCACCGTCTGGCCGGAAGAGAAGGGGTATTAACACCTGAGTAGAGCTCAGTATGCTGCTGGGACATATATGTTCTTTAATCTTTACAATAGTTTTAAAGGAAGATATTATTTTCCTTATTTATAGGATAAAAGAACAAAGCTTCAAAGTGATCATAAGACAGTAAAAACAATAAAGGAGCCAGAATTTGAAGCTGGGTCTTGCTGACTCCCAAGGGCATGCTTTTTTCACTCGGCCTGACCTGAACCGGGGCCGTTTCTCTTCCTCCCCAGGAGCGGCGATTTCTCCTTCTGATAGAGTGATGTGAGGGGATCAGGGGCTGGGTCAGCCTGAAAGTGACCATGAAAACCTCCATTTTCCTCTCGGACTCCCCAGCCTACCTTAGAGGAAGAACTGGCGCTGTGGGAGCCCACCCAGAAACCCCTTTGCCTGCGATTTTATGCTATAATTTTCATTTCCTGGAGAAAAGTAAAAAAAAAAAAAAATTATTAAAACTTACTAAATGCCCATATATTTTAATCCTTTGTACAATGCACTGTAAAGTAGCTATGCTTGTTTCCAGTTTTGTTTTTTTTTTAAGATTTTATTTATTTATTGAGAGAGAGAATGAGAGACAGCACAAGAGAGAAGAGGGTCAGAGGGAGAAGCAGACCCCCCGCCGAGCAGGGAGCCTGATGCGGGACTCGATCCCGGGACTCCAGGATCATGACCTGAGCCGAAGGCAGTCGCTTAACCAACTGAGCCACCCAGGCGCCCTGTTTCCAGTTTTATAGATAAGCAAATTGGGGCTCAAAGGAACAGAGAGCAGAGGTGTGGGGAAGCGGGGACTGAACCCAGGGGAGCCTGACTCCCACCTGCCGGGGTCCTGTCAGCCCCGCCGCTGGGCGGGGGCATCCCAGCAGCACGCATGCGCATGCGCAGCTACTTCATGAACTAGGGGCTACGCAGTCACCACGAGCAAACTCTCCCACCTCTATGGAGAGCACAGATCCGGTTCCAGTGTAGCGTATTCCCAATATTTTCTAGAATCCGGCCCTGTACGAGGTATTGAGCTTGGAGGTAAATGAAGGCCCTCATCCATTGTGTTTCCACCAGGAGGTGCTCTTTTCTATAGCAGTGGAGTTGGTTGGGCATGTGGGAGCCAGGGATGAAGGTAGGGCCGATCTATTTTAGGTTCTGACTATTCTATCACTTGGCCTTCCACAGGAGCAGCACCTTTGCAACCTTCATGAATTTGTAATTAAGCTTGGGATTTAATGCCTCCTTAGAACACAGTTTTAAATTTAGGAAAAATTAAGAGAAAACATTATTTTGAAACTCATAAGAGTTGTCCATAAAGCAATCAATCCTACCAGGTTTTAGGGCTCAGAGCTCAGAGAAGAGTCTATTGCATCAGTCTGAAAGCTGGATACCTGTGAGTCAGCCAGCTCATGACGGTGTCATCCTATAAATCACCTATAACCCCTAGAAGAGGTAAAAATAACCAAACGCTATATTTAGTAGATCCTAGACTTGTAATTAAATGACAAAAAGAGAAGCAGGAGACAAGGTGACTAGGGAGAATATGACTCAGCAGGACACACACTTTCTATTTTGGGAATGTCACGTATTGTTATTTTGGGAGGAAAAACTGATTTGAATTAGTATAAGTTCCCCAACATTGGTTTCCTTGGGGATCAAGATGTACTTACTTTAAATGAGCATAAGATCAATGATATAAAATATTTTGTCAGAAAACAAACTTAAAAGAGAAGCTCCTTCAAGCAGTCAAAAGAGAATTTTCTGAAAAGATGTATTTTTTTTCTTGCATGAATTTGAAAATAGTATTTACTGAATGATTTAATTGATCTTGAGACATTTTAAAGAAGCCACCATTTTGATCCCTTTGAGAGTTTCTCATGGGGGTGGGAACTTTATCTTACAGTTGCCTGAAATTTTTAGAAACTTATGATACTGTTTTGTATTTAATTCTATTAGGTGAGATGTACTTTCAATAAATATAGTTCCGATCATACTATATCATACTGAGGTGCAAATATGTAGTTTTTATTAACACTGTCCATTACTAACCAGAGTCCTTTAAAGTATTTTGTATGGTACAAATATCTAATAACCCTTAACAAATCTCATATTAGTAATATCTTCATCATAAATGCCACTTTTGGAAACC
The DNA here is from genome assembly GCF_004348235.1 of Phoca vitulina. Classification (NCBI taxonomy): domain Eukaryota; kingdom Metazoa; phylum Chordata; class Mammalia; order Carnivora; family Phocidae; genus Phoca; species Phoca vitulina. The sequence continues at coordinate 12,548,460 of NW_022589730.1, read as the reverse complement.
AAGTGTGGGAAAGATGGTTGAGATTTAGATTGAGCCTTGTAGGGAAAATTTTTTGCTTCAATGGGAAACCAAGCATGTTTTGAGCACATTCTGGGTCATCTGAATGATTCTGTGGAGGCTCGGGGTCTCTGTTTCTCCTTGAATATGTTTGACAACTGTGAAGGTTGTGATTGATAGCAATGCAAAATAATTTTTGTTTATAGACATGTAAAAAAATTCTGTCTGGTGATTCAACTGTCCTCCCCCACTGCATGGAAAAAGTCAGTTTGCTTCCAATTTGTAAATTCATTTCAACAGTCCTTTACTATGTGTAAATTTATGCTTCTTCTGCTTCTCTTTGGAACTGGTTGTAACATCTGACTGTTTTCCCAAATATAATCTTTACCATGTATTCATTTCAAATCTGTATGAGAGTCATGATTTCCCCCTATTTTTGAAAACTATCCTTTTCAAATTTCACTCAGATGGGACACTTGAATGTCATCTCTTGAAGAAGTCAGAGTGGTCTCTTCCTGTCCTCACTGTATATTGAGTCATATTCATTGTTGCTTCTGTTATAATATCCTCTGGTATCACTGCTGTTCAATCTGTCATTTTACTACCTAAATGTTCACAGGTGTATGTTTTGTTTTCCCACTCCAAATGTCAGCTCTTTGATGGTTAACGCTTCTCTACATCCCCTGCAGAGCTTAACATAATATGTTACACATAGTATGTGATCAGCTTGATAACCACTAGTTGAATAAATAATAATGTTGAGTTTCCTGTTTCATCTGCTGTCTGTACTTTCTCTGTGGTCCTTGGCAAGGTTACAAGTCTTGTAGCTCCATCTCACAGAGTGCAGATATCCTAGGAGTCCCCTGCTCTGAGCAGAGTATGAAAAAGGCAACTGGGTTATTTCCCAATGGCTTTTAACTTTCATTTTTATTATTATTTTCATATTATTTTTATATGACGGCAGCACTCATTGAAAAGAAACCAAATCTATCTTGGGTTATGAATAGATTTCAGTCTTTTCCCATGCCTGCCTTGTGAACTTAAATTATGTGGAGGAATTTTAGCTCTGAATCATCCTTCACCCAAGGTTTGAATATCTGGAAGACTCCATCCCAAGAATGAATGTGGAGAATGAACACTCTCCTGAAAAGTGAACCAGTGGTATATGCCTTCTAGAAACCTAAGTAGATGATGGTTTATATATGTCTAGCCCTTAATACAATATTTTAATATGCATTTTCATATTTGATCTTCAAAGTAACTGTATTAAAGACGAATGTACTATCTTTTTAAAAAGATTTTATTTATTTATTTGACAGAGAGAGACAACGAGAGAGGGAACACAAGCAGGGGGAGTGTGAGAGGGAGAAGCAGGCTTCCCGCGGAGCAGGGAGCCCGACGCGGGGCTCGATCCCAGGATCCTGGGTTCATGACCTGAGCCGAAGGCAGACGCTTAATGACTGAGCCACTCAGGCGCCCCAAGATGAAGGTACTATTTCTCCATTTTACAGCTGGCTAAACCAAGGCTTCATCAAGTTAAGTGAGTAGAGATTTGAAACTAGGCCCCTGACATGCTAACTCATTTTCATTTCACTGAGCCAAGCTACTCCCTTTGTCCTGGGAAAGCCTATCTGTAGGAGCATCCTTCATGGCATCCTTCATGGCATCCTTTCCAGTATGCTACAGATCCATCTATATCCCATTCTAAGTTTTACCTAGGAATTTTGTAATTCCTGGAAAATTATAAAGATATAAAGATGACTGTGAGGCAAAATAGAGGTTTATTTTTCTTTTATACGTGGATGAGGGCCTAGGTTAAACTTCGATGTTGGGTTCTCCTACATTTTGTTTTTCTCAGAGAACTTAACTGTATGATACTTTCACGTTGAGCAACTCCACTCAGGTCACTTGCTTTCCAAGGTCTGTCATGATCACTGCTAGCACAGTGATGGGAAATCCTGGATCTGCCGGAATGTGGAAGGTCGAAGGTTGGTCTTGGATCGTCTTTCCCAATTTGGTCGCGTATTAGAATCTAGAACTTTAGGACCAGAATCACTAGAAATGGGGTAGGGGAGGTAATTTTTATAAGCTGACAAGGTGATTTTGCCACTTTTTGGAAAACACTGCTCTCAGAAATTGAATTCAGGACAGGTGTAAGGGCCTGGGAACCAAATGGCACAGAAGCCAGAGAACTGGAAGAAGGGGGTGGGTGGAGGCACAATTGTTCCAGAAAGCACTACTTTGAATCTAATGTCTTTGACTCTATCCTTGTATCTCCTCTGAAGTGACTGGAGGGGACCAGGAGTAAAAGCGACCCCAGGCCATTCTCCAGAACTCCCTAGAAGCATTTGTGCTTGTATGGATCTGCAGAGACTTATGAATCACTGGCATGGCACTGAGTTCATAGAACACTAAAATTAAGTATTGCAGGGACCTGTAAGATTTTGTTCAGCTAAAATACTAATTATGAAAATAATGACAGTAAACTCTTTCTTAGAAGAGCACTGGAGTAAAATATTTAATAAAACATTGACTAAGAAGGAACTGAAACTAAGATGTTCTACTGGGGGATATTAAAGAAGACAAATAATTGGAGAGCATACCTTACTTCAGGAAGAAAGTGGAATGCACAAAATCCTTCAGTGGGTTCTGACACTCACAGTAAAATCCCTTGCCACTTATCCAAAGGTGCTTCATGATGGGACCTCTGACCCCTCTCTCATCTTGTCCTCTTCGTCTCCCTTCCTTGACACTCTCCCACTTCTCTGCCTCCCACCTCTTCCCTTTGATAAACATGTGGCTTCCTTGCATCCTTCAGGTCTGGATCAATACTGATTTCAGAAACCTTCCTAATCATCTTAAATACAGTATCACCCCATCATCTTTACTTTGCTTTATTTTTTCCTTCAGAGCATTTAACCTCTAGCACTGCCCACACTCTGACTTCATGTTATGTATCTGTTTGTTGATTGGTTTTGCCTCTTTCATGCAAATGTGCCATAGGGAAGGCTCTTTGATTTTTCCATTGTTGTGCTGGTGTCTCTGGCCCATTGTAGCAGCTCAGTTCGTATTCATTACATGAATGGTGAACAGATTCTCATTAACCTACTCTACAAATTCCATGAGATCCCAATAAAAAACCCAAGGGATTTTAAAATCTTGATCAAATGATTAAAAATTCATACATATTAAAATTTAGAATATCCATACTTTTTGAAATAGAAATTCTACTCACAAGCAATTATTCTAAAAAATAATTGAATGAATATTCAGAGATATCTATACAAGGATGATCATCACAGAATTATTCATAAAGCAGAAAACAGACGATAGTTTTAAGTCCATTGATTAAAGCTAGTTTGTATAATTTGTGATTCATCAAATTAAAGGATAATCTCAACAGAGACATTGCAGTAAGTGGAAGATGTTATCAAATAGAATATGTAATAGACTATTTCAAATATATGCTATGTGTATTTATATACATGTATACATCTAACATGCCTGTAAGAATACTTACGAGGATATTAACAGTATTTATTATTGCTGGGAGGACAATCTTCACTTATTTTAAAGCTTTTCCTTTCCTTCGATAGCAATTAATTATTTTTAAAATAAAACATATTTTATTTTGAAAAAGAAAAAATACCAAGTCCAATTCCTCTACTGTACAGACGGAGAAACTGGTCTCAAGATACACATTGTGGGTTTGATTGTGGATGTGTGTGTGTATGGAAGATGGGGATAAAAAAGTTCATCCAATATAATCCATCTGGAAAAGAGAAGCAAGTTTGGTTTAGCTGAAAGGCTGAGAGATGTTTTATTTTTCCTGAACCAAATAGCTATTTTTTATGAACCTCAAGCTTAGATGTCACATTGCCTTGTATGGGACAGGCAAGACGCTTGATTCGGATGTAGATATACTCTGCTAATAGAATGTGTCTATCTCGGAATCCTAATGCAGCAAAATGAACTCACACAAAGAATCTCCTTAGATAGATCTCAGTGAATCTTCTTGCTCATTTCAACCCCAATCAAACCTATATTCAAATATTAATGAAAGGATTAAACTATCCAAGTACCAGGGCAGACGGGAAGAAGAAGAAAAGAAATACAGCCAGGTGACTGTTGCATTCTCAGGCATCAGGTTGTGGTGTCGGGGTGTGAGTTCTTAAGAGATAGCTATTTGCATAAACCAACAGTCACAAGGAAAAAATATTTCTCAAAGATAACAACATTGGTAGTGACCTAGGTTTATTTGCTGCCAAAAAGATAGTTATTTGTTGTTAAACGTGAAGTGGTCCTTGCTCAACATCCTGGTTTGAATTTCATTCCTGAATATTTTAGAAGTGAATCATATACATGTTAGGTTAGAAGAATTTAAATAGGGGCGCCTGGGTGGCTCTGTCTGTTGAGCGTCTGACTCTTGGTTTCGGCTTAGGTCATGATCTCTAGGTCTGAGGATGGAGCCCTGTGTCCGGCTCGGCGCTCAGTGGGGAGTCTGCTTGAGATTCTCTCCCTTCCTCTCCTTCTGCCCTTCCCCCACTCTCGCACTCTCTCTCTTTCTCTCTAAAATAAATAAATAAATCTTAAAAAGAAAGAATTTGAGCAGTTAAGTATTGGAGAAGTCAAATTTTGAGAAGTCTAAGCTGGGAAACTATCACGTGAGATTGTGGGTCAGTTTAAGTGAAACATCTGGGGCTACAGCTGGAGAAAGGTGCCCCGTCTGAGTGGACATGACCCCATAGGATGTATGGTTTGGCAAGCCTACCCTTTGGAGAAATTGGGGGAAAAGGTAGTATGGACATGGTGAGGGCTGAGAGGAAAAGGGGACTCGTTTATATCTCCATGCTGAGGTCTTGGGAAGGAGATGTCTCAGCAAAGACAGAACACAGATTTTGTGAAGCCTGAGCCAGAATCCTCACCACTGGCAGCTGGAGTTGGTTTCAGTGGGAATCCTGGATTTGCTCCTCCATCCCTGTCTGCTTTTCCAGTTTTGCTACCTCTTCCCCACATGGACTGTATATTCTCGTGTCTTTACAGCTTGACTCTGTTTAATTCTCAGCACAGTTTCAGAACTTCCTGTTCCCTTGTTTTATGCTGATTATTTACATTTATTTTCCACTTCTACTTTGGTTAACCTCATCTGTTCATTTTTTTTTTTTTTTTTAGGCTTCTCGCTCCTTCTTTTACATTTTTCTTCTCTTTAAATTCTTGTTTTTAACACATTTGGAAAAAAAATGCATCTATTTTAGCCCCATAGAAGAATGTACAACTTTCTAAGCTGTGTGTGATTCAATTCTTAAAACTGTACTTTCTAATATTATTGTTTCCATTGTTTGCATTAACCTTTTCATTCCATTTCATTTTCGTTTCCCTTGTCCTTAAATTTTACCTTTACTCTTTCAGCCATCTGCCCTCCCTTTGTCACTCTACCTTAATTTTTTCTATTGTTGCCCTTCACCTCTCTGTCTCTTTCTTTCTTTATAAATAATTGTAAAATGACCTAGAGGCCATTTAGCCAGAGAAGCGGTGATAACTAGACATTCCTCACCACAGACAGGAGCTCTAGGAACCACGTGATCCCCTTCCCACTAATGGAGTTCCTGGTCCACTTAGGGATGGCTCTTAAAAAACCTCACCTGGATACCCCAATTTCCCCCACTGGCTATATTCTGTGTGCCCACTTCCGATTTCCTGGAATAGTGTTTCTTCTAAATTCTCATCCCGCCTGGTCTTTACCTAAACAATATCTATTTAAAATCTTTCATCTGTTGTATATACTGTTGACTTTGAGAAAAATGACCCAGAGGAAAATTCTAGGTGGCAGCATTGGCAGCCACACTAGAGATGGGACGCTGTAGGCAAAAGCCCCGTGTGGCAAGGCAGGTCCTTCATAAAGAGGAAAGTGGTGTTGATGTGCATACGGGTACTTAGGGAGAAGGAACACGGGGGTGGGGCTTGCAATGCCCTCATCTCCTTGTTGATCCCGTTTCTCCTCTGCTGGAGCATAAGAGGATCTGACTTTTCAGCAGCTCCTAGAGCTGTTCCTAAATTCTTCACTCTCATTGTAGGGTTTGGAGAGAGTTTGTTTAGAGTAACCTTTTTTTTCTTTAGGGACAATTATAAGCTTACTTGATGGCAATCTTCATTTGTTAGGACTTGTATTTGGCGACCTGAATCTGCCTGGAGTGTCCTACCTAAGGAGGAGATAGGCTCATTTTCTTAGACGTGGACTTTGTTTCCAGACAAGTTCCCACAGGGAAGACCCTGCTGATAAAATTCAGCTTCACATGTCTCTCTGATCTCTACATGTGTGTAATTCTTAACTGTCCAAACAGAATTCAGGCTCCTTGAAGAAGTGGGAGATGTCACAGCTTCGAGGACTGGAAATGTGAGTCTTGGTGTTGACTCTGTCATTAATAAGTTAGGGAAGCTGTTTTAGTCTGTGTTTGTGCATTGCTGTCCTTGAACTATGGGGGCTAGAGCAGAGGGTATCTCCTAGAAGGCACTCCACTCTATATCTTAAGTTTCTTTTCAGTTTGCCATAGCATCTCATTTAGCACACTATCAGGTTTAGGGTAAGTTTTTAACTTACGCTTTTTATTGACTGATAAATGATTACTTTACAAGCATAATGAGATATGTGAGCACCCCCCCACCCAAAATAAGACCCTGACCTTAACTGTATGAAAATGTGGAATTGAATCAAGTGTAGTAAAGAAAGTTACTCGAAGGGGAAATTTGAGCTGGTCCCGAAATGTTATAGTTAGTTCAATGATCCTTTATCAATAATCATCACTTAAAATCATGATAACCGTAGTCATTCTTCTTAAGACCAAACTGTCATCCTTTAAATTCTCAAGTGTTTGAACATTGTTAATGGGTTCATTATCATAAGTTGGTGAAAAATGGATATTCCAGATCAAAATATAGGTCAGATCAAATCCAGCCGTGGCGGAGGGCACTACAAAGCTATGGAGAAGAGAGTGGATAATAGGATAATGTAGATGGAAATGCTGCCCCAATTTTCAAAAATGAAAAAAAAAAAAAGATTCTCTTGGTAGTTATAGCTTTGGTAATTTGTAAGGCCACTTGTAAGGGTGACAATGATTTCTCATTTGGTTTTTTGATTCAATAAAGCTACCCATCAAAGTAGAGAACATTTACACTCTATTGCCTGTCTACTATTGAGAGTGTAGATCTTTCTCCCAACCATACACTTTGCAAGCTAAATAGTATTATTCATGTCAAGTAAGATTGGTGGGGCTGGTTTCAGCATGGGAGAGTCTCATCCCAAACTGTGCTTGCTTGGAATTTCTCCTTGCTCTCTTAGCAGGCTACACACTATTTTTGATTATTTAGGTCCCTGTGATGTGTGCGGCTCACGGGAGGTGACTTCTTATCTAAGTGCAGAAGCTGCCTGATAAACAGCAGGGATGAATAATTTATAAGGAAGCAGTATGGAAAGTGGCATTTCACACTTCCTTCCATGTAAAATGTCACATGAATTCCAAACAGCCTAAACGGTTTGGTAGGAAACAGAAATCTAAAATCGCTAGCAAGAGAAAGGAAAGAGAGGGCTCTATAATGTGGTAATTATGGGATTACTCAAGAAGGATTCTGATTCAAATTTTGCTCTCCATTGATTAATTGTGAAAACAAATTGCAGCTTCTCAAATCGATATTAAGAAATAATTATTATATACATGGAAATAGCATCAATAGGCAAATAGGCTTGGATTTTCTTCCACTCGATTTCAGTCAATTTACAGTAAATGAATCCTGAAAAACTGCATTTTTCATTTTCTAATCATGCAGTAAGCCATCCGTTAAAAGAGAACCCCAAAATGGGGTTTGATATATTATTATGCATCATATTGCATAGTTAACATTAGTCCTCTTAATCAGAAAGTCTAATCAAATTGGGTCTCTGAATTCAAATCACCAAGCCGTTACTAACTCTTTATTACTGAAGGTGGTTAGCAAGATTAAACCGAAACCATAGAAGATCAAACTCTTAAAAGTAAGATTGCATTTTTATTTCATTTGATAATTAATATTTAGTAGGTTGTTATTTTTGGAAAGCTAAAAATTTAGAGTTATCTTATTAAATTCTTGAATTATTATTCAATCTCGCTTGTGGTAATATATCATTTTTTGAAGAATGAGAGTCCTCAAAGAAATCTGTTAAATATCCTGATATATGAAATATAGTAAGAATACGGGGGGCTAGAAAAAGATTAAGTTGTTGCTTTTATCTTTAAGAACGCATCACTCAATCTGGATGAGAAGAGGGCAAGAATGAATGCCTTCGAGAATTAGAGACAATGAAATGAGTATCGCTGGTGTGGTAGATTCAGAGAGAAGAGATCAGCCTGGCCCGGAACAGTCATGGCAGGCTTTATAAGTGACCAGAAAATTGGTTGTTTATTTCTCAACCCTTCCCCTCCCTCTGGCCAAGAAACTTTCCTGCCCCCATCTCTCATTCACCCTGTCAGCAGCCTGAACTATGGCGGTACCTTTCTAGATGATAGCCTTGCATTTGGCCAGACACTCCTAATACATCCCAAATGCTCCTCCTTCCTCAGTCTTCCTAATAGCTCCCCGTTGTGCAAAAAGCACCACCTAGTCTGGTCCCTCAGCCAAATGCACAAAGTCCTTCTTGAAAGGCTCCTAACTTGCCCACGTTCACAGAGCCAGCAAGTGGGAGAGCCAGGACTCATACCTACGTGCTTTGCTTCCAGAGCTCATGTGCTTTTTCAAAATATGAGATTGTAATCAATCTGATTTGCCTGTCTCCCATGAGACTGTAAGTTCTTCAAGAACAGCAACAGCACTGTATCTTATTTATTTCTGTATTGTTGGCGCCATGCCCTCATCAGATACTCAACCGCTATCTGTTAGATAATTTCAGAAATCTTGTATGTTGAAGGTGAAGGACCCAATCAGGAAAACAGAGCTTATACCAGGTGCATCAAGAGAGGATCCTTAACAGGGAGAATTAGCTGAAAAATCTTGGAAAGTTTAAACAGATAAAAAGGGGAGTTAGTGTTTGTTGAGTACACCATTTCGGTGTTCCAAGATGAAGAAAGTTCTGGAGATGGATGGTGGTGATGGTTGCGCAACAATATGGATGTACTTAAAATCACTCAACTCTACACTTAAAAATAGTTAAGATAGTAAATCTTATGCTGTGTGTATTTTAACACACACACACACACACAAAACTGGAGAAAAAAAGGGGACAAGAACTCAACCCAGGGGCACCTGGGTGGCTCAGTCAGTTGGGCATCTGCCTTCGGCTCAGGTCTTGATCCCAGCGTCCTGGGATCGAGCCCCACGTTGGGCTCCTTGCTCAGCAGGGAGCCTGCTTCTCCCTCTCCCTCTGCTATTCCCCCTGCCTGTGTGCTCTCTCTCTGTCAAGTAAATAAATAAAATCTTAAAAAAAAAAAGAACTCAACACAGATGTTGGCATCGACAGGAAGTGGACCAGCCATAGGGCTAGCGGGACAAAGGGGAAGATGGCGTTGCCAGGACTGAGGGGACAGGCTGTCTGTGGTGAGCAAGGACCCCGGAGGGAAGGTGGTTGTCAGTGCAGCCTGAGGAATATCATTTGCAGAAGTCAGGAGTGGGGGGGGCAGGGGACAGAGTTTTTCAGAGCCAACTGGGACACACCTGGCATAGGGCAAGATCCTTCAGAGGGTAAATAGCGGGGTGTAGAGCATGGTGGAAACAGAGAGGGCATGAGGGGGGGCAAAATGAAGAAGCTGTCTGGATTGGGAGAGACACAGAAACGTGTGTTTGGGAGTACAGAGACAAATGTTTCAATAAACAAAGGAAGGACAATTTGGGAGGATATCTTTAAGCTTAGGTGGAAGAGTTTTTACATCACATCACTAAATGTTTGGAAGCAGAAAGCACTCAGTGTGCTCTTTAGTAGCACAGACAAATATCATGGATCCGTTACACATTAGAGGTCAGTTGGGACAACTTTCAAGCACCAACTCAAATCCTACGAATCAAATAATAGAACGTTGTGATATCATCTCTCACAACCTCATTCTTCTAACGAGGCATTTATTGCTCCACATAACCACCTTATGAGGGAGGGGTATTTATTACCCATCAGGAAACTGAGGTTTAGAGCGGTCAAGTAACTCCGAAGGGCACTCACGTGGAAGGCAACAGAGCTGGGGGCTGAAGGAGGCCGGTAGATGCCAGAGCACAGGCGCTGACCTGGGCTCTCAAGCTCAGCTCTGTTTCAGCACACTCAGCCCTCCAGTTGCTATATTTGGAGATCTCTGAAGACAGATGGCACAGTCATCAGTAGCGTGGTCCAATGATTAGTCACTCCACAATCAATACGGGATTTTTAATTTTAATTTCCGAAGGACTTTTTCTCCCTGTGCTTTATTTCTTTGTCCAAGTAGAGAACATCTGCTCTGGGACTGGTATTTATCTAAAATTCAATCTCTTTTCTTTCCGCACAAAACCACTTCCTAAGCACTGACGTATGAAAGAGAAAATGGTTTTAGTTCACAAGGAGCGATCTCTGCCCTCAGGAAACTTGAATATGTCTGAAAAAGCTAAAATTCCCATAGGAAATTGGCATCATTTCACCTCCTTTGCCATTTCTTTACAGGTTTTGTTTTTATCAAGAGCTTTTTCTAGTTTCTAGTTTTTTTTGGCATCAAAAGCATGATTGCTATGGCTCTCGCGATTTTTTTCCTCTGCTACGTTGTTGTGGTTTGGAAAACCTCGATGAGTTACTTGATTCTTCAAATTAAGCATGGTAGTTTTTTTTCCCCCTTTTCCTGGCCTTGGACACCTCTAGAATCCTATTAGACATGAAATGCTGTCAGTGCGTGGGTGGATCTCCACCAAGGGCCCAAGTGGATTCTCTCCACTTCATGGAATTCACTGAGGTTTGCGGGCAGTCCTTATGCTGCAAGTAAGACTCATTCTCTTTATTTAGATAATTTAAGAAATGAGTAAGTGTTCAGAACATATTTTTATGAGGGCCGTACTTGGGGTGATTTTGAGTTGGCCATAGGGAAAAAGTAAACAGTCACGGCTCTCAACCATTCCTTCTGAACAAAATCTTCTTTAGGACAGAGAACATGTCTCGAAGCACAGTTGGTATATTATTACACATCCAGTAGGTAATTAAGTATAATATTTTAAATGGCTGTGGAGGGCAGCCTGAGGCACGAGTGCTTTTGGAAACAGATTTTGCATATCTACTGAATGACATAATAGCTAGTTTCTGAAAATATTAGTCTTAGAGGAATCATTCTATTCATACTCTTTGTAATTATGTTTGAAACTTCTCCAGTGATGAGGTTTCTTTTAATTTGTAAGTATCAAGAGATCATGAACCAGGTTATGTTACTTATTATGAAAAGTTCTCAACTTCAGCACGTGAATACGCTTGATGTGCTCGTTAATTTACTTAGCTTCTCTGGTTAGCAGCCATAAACTTTGTCCTTAACTCTATAAACATGTCCTTGGGGTCTAGGGGCAGGGGAAAATCACTCATCAATAGATAGATCATTAACATCTGCTTTGGGCGAGACAGTTTTAGATGATGGGTACGGGGGAGGGGCTTAAAGATAAAGCCTATCTTGACCTTGATCGGGGCAACCACCTGGTCTAAGCCTTAGGCGATTCCTGGGCCTTCACTTGTCAACTCCGTAGAGGTCTTGGGCAAACCAGGAGAAGCTGATCACTCCGCTTGCCCTCGAAGAACTTACAATCGAATTGGCAGGAGATGTGCCCATGAAAGGTGAGAAATAAAAATAAAGTATTTTCAACTGTGAGGAGGGAGCAATGATTTCCAGCTGAAAGGATTTGGGGCCAGGTGAGTGCAAATCCCTTGATATACCTGGGGCTGGGGGAGAAAAATTAGATGAATGACATTTTGGTAAAGATGGCCAAAATGATAAAAATAAAGGGAGCCAATGTTGTTTGTGGTTCCTGAAAACCAGGGAAGAGAGAAACTGCAAAGCATCTCTGCTGGGTAGAGAGTGACTGGGACCAGATTGGGGGGACACTGAAGGCTGGCTCCATGTCCCCTTCTGAGAAGATGGGGCAAACCTTGCAATTAAGGAGAGCACATTCTGCAGAACTCCACGGATATTCCTTAATTTGGAGCCATGAAGGTAGACTGTGGGCAGACAGGGAACACACTGCCCTCAGAGTCCCTTCTGCTGCTGGGAATTAAGGAGGCATTCCAGGCAGTTCCTGTGAGAGTCCAGGGCTCCCATCTACTGGGGCTTGATAAAAACAAAACCTGTAAAGAAATGGCAATAGAGTAAAGAGTGGGGCAAGGCTCTCCTCCAGGCAGCAGGCCTCCCCCTGATAAAGCAGAACTGCCTGCATGAGCAGCTTTCTAGGAGAAGCCTGGATCTGTAAGCCCTTCGTGGAGACGAAGATGAGCACAGAGTCCGATATAAATGTCTGAGCCCTGGACACACAGGCAGAGACCTCACAGAGCCGGCCTTGCCCGTGGTTCTGACTTTCTCCTTGTTTCTTTTAGGCTGCTGGTTTCACTAAACCAGGAAAGCAAATTTAAGTACAAACAAACAAACAAAATCTTTTGAGCTTAAAAATTTGAGAGGAGATTTCTAACAGCAAGCAGATGGACAGTGAGGAGACACAAGGAGAATCCTCCCCCTCTGTTTATGTGCAAACAGGAGGCTAGGAGAGATGCTCCTCTCTCAAGGATGCTTAAACAGAAAACAGCCAACAGGAGGCCTGTGGAAAGATTTTACAGCTCAGAATAAGGAGAGGGACAAGGGACTCAATATCCAGGAAAAGAGCTGGTTTTGAAAAGATTTACTACAGGAAATAAATTATATTTGGGCAATACCTGCTTTATGATCTCAGTAAAATATAAGACAAGAGGGGCTTTTATATAAGAAGTGAAAGATGACACAGAATCACACAGGCTGAAGTAAAACACAAACTATCTGAAAGTCAGAGGAAAGGAAAGCAAAATAATTTGAGAAAATCAAAGATGCGAGAATGGAATTTAAAACTGTATTGGAACTTGTAAAAGTATCCATACATGAATGTGGATTTGATTACATGGCATATTAAAATATTCTTTATGTTATAAAACACAGTAAATTAGAGCAAAAGCACATAAAGCAAGTTTTTAATCAACATGTGAAGAGCTCCTAAAATCCATAAGAAAATCATGAACACCCTATTAGAAAAAAATTTTAAAGGACATCTAAAGTTGATTTATAAAGAAGTAAAAATAATAGTGGTCAGAAATTGGGGGGCAGGGGCACCTGGCTGGCTCAGTCCAGAGAGCATGTGACTCTTGATCTCAGGGTCGTGAGTTTGAGCCCCATGTTGGGGTTAGAGCTTACTTAAAAAAACAAAAACAAAAACAAACCCTCCTCCAAAACCACAAAATAAAATTAGAAGAGAAAGATTTTTACATGATTCTAATGAAATGTAATTTTTAAAATAACCTTTTTCATTTATGAACTTGGTGAATATTGAAAATACTAAGAATTGTTGAGGACGTTGTGAGGACTACACACTGTTGATGGCATTATAAATTTGTATGTTTCTAGAAGGGAGTTTAAAAGATGTGTAAGTTGCCAGTATTTTTAGAAATATCACTATGATTTGGACCAGAAATCCTTTTTAAGTTGTCTTCTTAATAAATAATTGGAAATATTTATTTAAAATAAATAATTTCAGTATTACTTACAATGGTGGAAACTGGGAATAATCTATGCACCTTTATGCTATTATTTAAAGAAATTATGGTATATACTTATCATAGAATATTTGGAAGATATATTTTCTAAGACTCTAATACCTAAATTAATGTGCTGTGAATTAAACTCATCTTGTATATTTTTAGATTTTTCTATGAGCTATTTTATTTATGTAATATGAAATTATGTTATTTTTATGAAAACCAAAGAGTTTGCCCCATGACTGGTGATTCAGGAACACAATTATTTGCAGCAAAAACAGCTTAGAATTACTACTTAAGACAATGAATTCTGATTTTTTCAGAAATACTACTTATAACTTTGGAGAAAAAATGCTTGACTTAAAACTTAAAAACAGTTTTAGGGGGCGCCTGGGTGGCTCAGTCAGTTAAGCATCTGACTCTTGACTTTGGCTCAGATCATGGTCTCAGGGTCGTGAAATTGTGCCCTGCGTTGGGCTCTGCACTCAGCACAAAGTCTGCTTGAGATTCTTTCTCCCTCTCCCTCCCCTCCGCTTGCCCTCTCTCTCTCTCGCTCTCTAAAAAACAAATAAGTAAAGTCTTAAAAAAACAAACAAATCACAGTTTCAGGTCAAAGCTTATGCATAAACTGTATTTTATATTACATCAGATTTGTTTGTTCTTGTTTGTTCTTAGGATGATCTGCAAGAGCTTTTAAAATGTAAAAAGAACATATGATGAATTATGTCACATGGTCAGAAGAGGGAGCTTTTAGATTGCAAAAAAAAGAAAAAGCAACACTCCAAGCACTCTATTATCAGAAGTATAATATTATTTCAAGTCCGAATATTGAACACTAATGAAAAAGTATCTAGTCACAGAAATATTTCTTTATGATAGCTTAAAAAAATCTGTTTTGTTTTATTTCATGATTTAGTGAAACATTAAACTTAACTTCATTCTTAATCAAGAGAATTTCCTCTCACTCTAATGTCTGTCCTCCTACTGGGCACCTTTGACCTTTGTAATTGTTGCCAACAGACAAAAAGCCTGGCTGATTGAGGTGTATACCTGTCTGCTTTACCTCTTTCTCTTTTGCATGTAGTGTGGTTGGTACAGGAGCCAAGGGACAAGATGGCAGACAGCAAGAAGGCATGAACACTAACCACCGAATAATTCAAGATTGATTACCTGCTACGTAATGAAGACACAAGGGCAGAGTTCTCTTTCAAAATAGTTCATTAAATACAAAATTTGAAAGTAAATCAATCTAATTGAAAGCTTTTTTCTATATCAACATTCAGAGTTTAAAACTAGCATTCCTGTTCCCAGTATGTGTGTGAACTCTTTATAAATTCCACCATGCTTGGAGATTCTGCAGTCAGCCATGGCATACTGAGAACTGGAAGTGAGTTCTGTTATTATCGTAACAGCCATGATCATGGGAAATATATCCTAGAGTGTGGGATGCAACAACAATGAGGATAATTCTTTTTAAATTAGTGTTGACTGACCTCAAGTTCGGCATTCACTTCTTGGTTCTACATCTTGAGGGAGAAGTAGAAAATGTGAAGTGAGTTCATCACACACATCGTAAGTGGCATGCAAATTTGGGGAATAAATATGACAAAACACAACAAACAGGGTTATTGTTTTCTTAGGTTAGTTATGTTAAAGGGAGAATTTGAAATGGTTAGTCAACACTTTTCAAATATATGAAGGTTGATCATACCCAGAGGGTGAGTGAGACCAGATGTTTTCCATCCTATCAGTGAAAAAGACAGTAAATTGTGAATTTCAGTGAACACTGCAAAAACAATGAATGCGAGTAAGGGGGAGTTTAAGCATCTCCTGCTCTTCAGTGTGTGGATGGGTGCACGAAGCCTGGACCTGAACAACCTTAAATGTGTCCTCTCATTTGCATACGACTGGCTTAGATTACCCAGAGCCCCCCCCCCTTTTTTTTCTGAATTTATGCGTGCCACTAATTTAATTTGACAAAATTATTTGTTAGGCTCTTGGCACTAAGTCGAGTGACAAGGACATTTGAAGTTTCCTGCACCATAAAGAAAGAGGAAAGGACTGGAGAGAGAAGAAATCTCAGGCATCCAGTGCATCGAGGGAGAGTTGGGTGTTTGGGCAGAGAGAAAACCGAGGGCTGTTATTCAAATTGGTGAGAAGAAAAGATATTCTGTCTCTTTAGTTCACTCTTCACCTTCTTCCTATCACTAGGCACTCGTGTACTTTTTCTGTTTTAAGAGATGAAAATTTCCTAAGAAGAGTGAGGAATTCTTCTATTTTAGATACAGTATACCTGAGGACATTGTTTTTGCTTTTTTGTTTGTCTATTTTCATGGATGTGTGTTCCCTGATTATGGCCACATTTCACATATGTATGTCTGGTCTCCAAATCTGTGACAAGCACCATTTGTTATTTTTTTTAAGATTTTATTTATTTATTTGAGAGATAGCGAGAGAGAGCACAAGTAGGGAAGAGAGGGAGAATCAGGTTTCCTGTGAGCAGGGAGCCCGATGTGGGTCTCAGTCCCAGGACCCTGTGATCATGACCTGAGCCAAAGGCAGACACCCAATTGACTGAGCCACCCAGGTGCCCCTAAAATCACCATTTATGAAGCCCTGACCTCATGCCAAACTCCGGGTAGGGTGTGATGGATACAAAGATGCATGAGAGGCCCGCGGGTTGGTGAGGGAGCCAGACATGTCCCCATGTTTAAACACTGCTGAGAATAGGCCCAGGGTTCAATGGTGAGACACAGGGAGTCCTGGAGGCAGGATCAGGCACCAGTAGAGAAGAGAGGCCTGAGATTACAGAGTTGATCCTAAGCCTCAAAATCATCTCTCTTGGGAAAACACAAGTCTGGCTAGCTCATCACCTGCGAAGTCATTTGATTTACTTTTCCTTTTTCTGGCCACAGGATTTCAGAGAGGGTTTAACTTGGAACGGGAACAACGCTGCTCCCAGAGTCAGAAGCAGCCATCTTTGGTTTTGTTAGAGCCCAAGGATCCTCCTTTCCGATTGCAGTTGATTGATTTTGTGGTCTCCATCCTTCCAAGTCCTTAGTGGCACTCTCTTGAATACTTTCCTGATACGTTCTACATGACAAAGTCTGTCAAATAGCATAAAACATGGGTTTTGTGGTTCCTTGTTAAGATACATGCAACATTTCAGGACACAAATAAGTTCAGAGTTGTGCAAAGTTCCAGGGCGTTCCATGTTGCTCTGGGCGTTGATGTAAGAGAATGCTTAGGTACAGTTTGGGACCCTGAATTAGTCACTGTGTCTATCTGTAATGCAACCCTGCTTTGACATAGAACATAGAGCTTTAAAGGAAGGCTTAATGTCTAATTATTTTTATAAGATAGCTCACTTGCTAACTCTAAATTTTAGTTTTCAGGGTTTTTTTTCTTAAACCTTTTTTTTTTTTTTGATGGGGGCAATGGTTATAATAGGATTCTCTAGCCTTATGAATATAAAATAATGAGCTTGTTCTATGTGACTCTTCAACACCCACAAAGCTACTCAAGCGTGGTATTTATTTCACTTAATTAAATACACAGAATAAAGTGGAGCTCTTCTGGCTATGAACCTGTCTTGGAAGTGTCAGCGAATGTCACAGGAGGGCAGGTATCTGTCCACCAGGACTTGGGGACTGACCCAATGCCAGGCGTTGCTCTTCCTCAGGGAACTTCCCAGAACTACTCGAAGGAGTCAGATCAAGGATTGTAAAATTGGTCCGTCCTTATCAGGAGTTACTAGTGGAAGCTCCGTTTCCCCTACCTTTACCCACATCCTTAAGCAAGTGAGTACACATAACTGAAATGACTCATCAAGTCTTGGAATAAATTCATTTTCTCTTTTTTATGAGAAATCAGAACTAAATGTTCTTTTTTTTTTACCTGACAAGTGATCTCCTCTATATTTATAGTGTATGCATTTCTCCAGGGATTTACTGCAGTTTAACGTCAGATCTGTGCACATATGTGCCCATGTGGGGCTGCCTGTTTTATTATCCATCAGCTGGTCTCTGCTCTGTTGGGCTCCAGGGCTGTTTGGGTGGGAGAATGATGAAGTCCCACGGAAGGCTGCTGGTCAGAGTGTCGGGGCTGTTTTGTTTGAGATAGAGTGCATTTGTGTCTCCGTTCATTTTATGCAGGGGTGTGGTGGGGGTGGGGGGCGTGTAGCTGGCTTTCCAAGTTATTTCCAGGAGTGCTCTGCAAACATGTCCCATGGACCATCCAAATGGCGAGAAATAGCAAAGTGCTATTCATCTCCATTCTAATTTGAGTCTCACTGTGGGTTTATAGTCAATGACCCCTTTTGATAGTTGCCTCAAAGGAGGAGAAGGTTTGGAGGAGCTGTATTTTTCAGAATGAAATGAAGCTGAGCACTGACTGTAACTCAGGGTGGAGGGAAGAGAGCATGATGCCCTGCTAATGGGAATGGAACTTGTGCTCCTAAAGGAGCCATGTCCAGGGTAGTATTTTCCAGGGCTGCCAGAAGAAAGCGCCACAAACTGGGGAGCTTAATACAGTGGAGTTGATGGTCTCAGTTCTGGAGGCCAGAGGTCTGAAACGGAGACGTTGGCAGGGCTATACTTTCTCTGAAGGCTCTGTGTGGAAAATCCTTCCTTCCTCTTTTCTAGCTCTGTGGTTTCCAGCAGTTTTTGACATTCCTTGGTTTGTAGATGCATTCCTCCAATCTCTGCTCCCTTGTCACATGGTACTTTCCCTGTGTCTGTCTTCATGCCGTCTTCCTTCTATATACGTCTGTATCTAAATTTTCCCCTTCTTCTTCCTCTCCTCCTCCTCCTTCTTCCTCTCCTCTTCCTCCTTCTTCTCTCCTCCTCCTCCTTCTTCTTCCTCCTCCTCCTGCTCCTTTTTCTTCTTCTTCTTCTATTTCTCCTCCTCTTCTTCCTCCTCCTTCTTCTTCTTCTATGTAGGCTCCACACCCTGGCAATGTGGGGACTGAATCCATAACCCTGAGATCAAGACCTGAGCTGAGACCAAGAGTTGGATGCTCAACCAACTGAGCCATCCAGGTGCCCCTAAATTTTCCTCTTCTAAAGACACCAGTCATTAGATTAGGATCCATCTGAAGCCAGTATGACCTCATCTTAACTAATTACATCTATACAAAGGCCCTATTTCTAAATCAGTTTATATTCTGAAGTTCTGGGTGGTCATGAGCTTTTGAAGGACACTCTTCAACCCAATACATCCCGTTACAGCATCTTTAGTTCCCTGGAACATCTGTACAGAAAGTAAAAACAATTTTCCAGCATCATTATCCAAAAGGGTACCCATCTTGAGTATGGTGTAAATATTAAGTGAGCTTCTCCCATGGTGTGGGTTGTACGCTGCGGATGACCCTGGCTTCTTGAATGTGGCTGGCTCTTTCAGGCCACTAGGTATAATTTTTCAAACCATATTTTTAGAGCACAAGATGATTCCCCTGACATTTTCCAATAACCCCATTCTGGAACTTGTGCCTTCGCAAATCCTGCTCCCCAAGTCAGTTTGATAAACTGACAGTGCCGTCCCAAACTCAGATGCCTCCAGTGGACTGCCATTCATTTCAGAAACATTTGAAACTTACTCTCTATAAGCCACAGGAACACAAGGAAGCACAAAACCCTCAGTGACAACCAACCCAAATGCTTTCATGAGAGAATGCTAAGGCTCTATTGATTACCCTTTCTTTGCTATGTTCATTCACTATTACTTCACATGATCTAGTGATTAGATATCCTTGTGCTCAGGGAATGAAAAAAATTCACAAAATTTAGCATTTTTGCCTGTCACCTTTTCTTAGAGTTCCATAGCAACTTTTTGATTCATTTGAAGTAGACATTCAGGCTGTCAGCGTTCAGGAACGTGCACTCTGAGTTCACAAGTCCATCATTCCATATTGAGAAAGTAAATATAAGGGATAAAATATGATGGTATTTAAAATATTTAATATTTTAAAAAAGCAATTATGAAGAAATAAAGGTATACATGCAACCAAGTAGCAGAAAAGACAAAAACGCTTCACGTTACTGTGGGTGGGTACACCAGTGATCGATGCCTGTTTGGACCCCGCCTGATAGTCGTAGACAGGCAGGGCAAGCATATTCTGTAGCTAATTTGTTTTCTTAATTCCCAATACTTGAAGCAGCTCTTGGTTTCACTCTAATATGCTTTTTTTTTTTCTTCTTGGGGACATACTCTCTTTGTCACATTCCATTTCCAGTTTCTGGGATCACAAGAATAGCAACAAAAATCTTAACATAAAATGGTACCCAGGTTTGACAACACGTGTGCCATTTTCCTTGCTCTGTATTGCTTCTATTCCACTCTCTCCTTATCAATTTCTGTCCTCCTGAAATAGAACTCGTTCAGTCTCTGTGTGTAAATTTCTTTATTTCAATCCACATCACTCTTGAACTGAAAGTTCAGCTCAGCATGGGGTGATATTTTTTTTTCCTAAGCAGCTTGAGGATATTGTTCCCCTATTTGTTGTTTCTCTTGTTACGAATAGAAAGCCTAGAATTATCATCCTTTCATGGGTGTTTTTTCCTTTCTTCCTGGTTGTTTCCTCTGTCTTCCACAGTCTCCAGTTTCACTAAACTGGGAGATGTATTTGGTTTGGGACACCTGGGTGGCTCAGTTGTTAAGCATCTGCCTTCGGCTCAGGACATGATTCCAGGGTCCTGGGATGGAGCCCGCATCAAGCTTCTTGCTCAGCGGGGAGCCTGCTTCTCCCTCTGCCTGCCATTCCCCCTGCTTGTTCTCTCTCTGACAAATAAATATATAAAATCTTTGAAAAAAAAGAAATGTATTTGGTTTTACCTATCCTGCCCAAGATGTGGTTTATCTCATAATTAGAAAATTTACGTCTCTCTTCATTCTTAGTTGCATTCTTCTAGAATATTATATCTTCCTTCTTTTCTCCCTTCTCACTTCCAGAACTAGTACCAAATGTATATTTCAACTTTTCTTAAGGGTCATTGCATGTTTTAAGACATTTAAGACATTCCATCCTTGTAGTGTTGCATCCTCATCAAGGGTGAGAACTTTGGGTGTAGACGGTACCAGTGTGGGGACTCACTGCCTATTACCATGTAGAGTAGATAACAAAGGTGAGAACACAGTTTATATTGTGAGTGGCAGGTGGTGGGCTCTTCTGAGAAAGAACCTTCTGGATGCACAATGTGAGGAGGCAGTATTGGGGGGTGCTGAGCAACTGTTTGAAGTCTTCCCCGTCTCCCTTGAATGGTAGCCAGATCCCTGAGGTCTGCACCCTCCCTGCATTCTCCCTTCTATCCTGTCCTAAAAGTGCTATCAGGAAATGCTGATGGGCAGCATATTTCTTAGGAACGCGGACTCCAGACTCAGCTTGAGGCACAGAAGAAGGAGAGCTTATTTGGGTGTCCAGCCTGTAACCATTCATAGTAGACTCTCAGGTCCTCCTTAGGAAGCCGGCCTGCACCTTCAAATATGACTCTCCTTACCTTTGGAGACTACCAGCAGCACTCTACGTTAATCTAAGCTTTGGTTCAGAGTCTGATAATGACTGGAGTCTGGAGTGGGGTTGAGTGTTAGGGGTAGCCTTTTCTTTTCTTTTGCTGAGAGCAGAGTAGCCAGGGCTCTGTAAATCTATAAGGAGCAAAACCTCTTTGGGAGATAAGGATGAGTTGCGTTTGGATGTCTCCTTCAGGAGTAGCTGCTTTTGCTGGCTTCCGCATGTCCCTCCAGTGAGTGACCTTTCTAGAAGGCCGCCACGGTCCCGTCTGCCTGGAAACTCACCATGTAATCACTACGGCACTTCTAAGATTCTCCGTTCATGGTCCCCTACTTTACCACATCAGCAACCACACCCCAACCTCTTAACCTCCCTCACACACACTCTGGGTGGCCCAAAACCTTAGAGCCAAAAAGTCAGAAGAAAGAAGTGCCAGTTCTTTGTGCTTCTATCTTTCCACACAGCTTGCTGGAGGTAATAATGTTCAGTTCCTTCCACTTGCTCATGTGGGAGGACAATGGGGACAAGAGTTGCAATCCAACATAAAAAATGTTATCTCGTGAAATCTATCATTAAGAAATGGAGAACAAAAAGCACTAAAATTATGTAAACACAAAATATGTATATATAAGTTTTCTAGAAAATAACTCTCGCCTCCTGGGATAATATGGCAGTGATGTTCTCATTCCCCAACATCTGTAGTAAAGTGGAGTTTTAATCTGTGCCAGTGTTCAGTTCTCATTTCTCAAAGGGGCCGCAGCTCATCCTGATGGTATCAAGACCATGGTAAGAATGTCCCATATTACCCAAGGAGAACCTGGATTAGTAGGTGAGAGATGCAGCCCAATTTTCAGTAGCTTGCAGTTATTTTTATATGAACCAAATTAGGGGAAAATAGCAATTCTGCGTGACGTTGAAGGAATATAATTAAAAAGGCTTCCTTCTCTGTGCTTTCTCATACTCCGGAATTGGCCATACCTGGACCTTAGTTTGTCGTAATGCATGTAACATCGTTCCCGATGACATTCTCGCCTAATCAAAGGAAGGAAATGCTAGCAATTTGTCAACAGTTAGCCTTTGAGGTTTCTACTTTTACAGGCTGAAGCTCTGATTGGCACCTGAACTTTAGAAGGTTTATTTAATGCTACAACACTTCAATGTTTTCAGGTTACCCGTCAATTCAGAATTTTCTATATGTTCTATCCAGTGACCTGTTACTTACCTCTGCTTAACTCCCTAATCCCCTTGCTCTTGAGGTTAGCTTCTCCTAGAGAGCTTCCGTAGATCCGGGCATGTGCGCGTGTTGCCTGGAAGCATGGGGACAGGCTAGCTGAGACTGCACTTCCGCTCTGGCTCTCCTGGCGATGGCGTCCATGCTCCCCATGGCCAAGCAGCTGCCTTTCCACCTCAGCAAACCCAGAGCTGTTCCTGCCTACACGCTTGAGGCTCCCATGACAAATGCTCTCGGGCACCCACTTCCCATGCCATTCTCTTTCTGACATTTATTCCCTCATTGCTCTGTTGTCATAAATAGTTTCTGGGTTACCTCGTGAATCTTAACAATTTCGGTAAGTAGAACTACTACTAATGCTCATCAAAACATATCTTTACCTTTTTTCTCCCCCTGGGCACACAGAAGGCTGCCCTTCCCTAGCTCTTCCTAGTTGGATGTGGCCATATGTTTTATTCTAGCCATTGGACAGGGAAGGGAAGTGGTATGTGCCACTCTGCGGTCCAAAGCACTCAGGTGCCCGTGGGAGAGTCTGCTCCATCCTGTTATGCAAATCTAGGTGGAAGCTTTGTGTCGGGAGGGTAGGGTCAAAATAATTAGGTGGTTTGGATCGCTGATGGTGGATGCCTGCTGGTCCCACAGAGGACTTGGCGAGAATAGGAAATAAAGTCTATTGTTTCAAGCCACTGTGTGGGATTGTTATCCCCTCCTTATTCTACAAAGTATATCTACTTCTTAGTTACATTTTACCGATGAGAAAACTAAGGCCTAGAGTACTAAGAACACTTACTTGGTATTGCATATGAGACCGTTGAGCTGGACTATGAACCTGTCTGTTTTTGTCTTCAAAACCTGGTGATAGTAAAATAGTTTGAATAAGTTAACCAGCTAACTGGTATCTACTAGACCGACAGCACTATAGAGGAATGGTAGCTTCGAGAAGCAATGTGGAAAGTCTTTGGAGGTATACCTCCTTGGGAGGAACACTTTTTTTTAAAAATTTTTTTAAAGATTTTATTTATTCATTTGAGACAGAGAGATACAGAGAGAGAGAGAACATGAGCAGGGGGAGAGGCAGAGGGAGAGAGAGAAGCAGAGCCTGACACGGGGCTCAATCCCAGGACCCGGAGATCATGACCCATGACCTGAGCGGAAGGCAGACGCTTAACCATCTGAGCCACCCAGGTGCCCAGAGGAATACTTTTTGAAGAAGAAATGCTTGAGATATTTTATGGTGACATCTAAAGTTACCAACGCAGAAGTCTTGGGAACCTTTGTTTTGGAGTGACTTAGTGGTTTTGTTTGTTTGTTTGTTTTTTAAGATTTTATTTATTTGAGAGAGTGAGCGAGAGAGAGAGCACACAAGCTGGGCAGGGGGAGGGGCAGAGAGAGAAGCAGACTCCCCGCGGAGCAGGGAGCCCGAAGCTGGGCTCGATCCCAGGACCCTGGGATCTTTGTATCCTTGTATCTGGGCCTGTAGTTGACGTTCTTTTCCTTAAGAGTTATTCAGAAGTCTAAAAAGATCCCTTCTGCCAAGTAGGGAACATAGGACAAAATATACAACAACTACAAAAGACCCTTCGCTTTGTTCTGATGCAAGCACCGGCTCATTCATTCATGCTACACTTGAAAACATCAGGAATAACTACAACCATTATTACCTGTGGCAAAACACTTTCTGGGGATGGACACGCTGCTAATGATCTCCCAGCTCGAAATACGGCTCGGAAAGGTTTTCTGGGTTTCCAGCGTAGGGGGACGGGTGTGTTTTTCTCCATCCTGATCAGTGCTTTCGAATCTCTGTGTGCTGCTTTCTGAGAACAGAGTGGGGCTCCATTTTGTTAAATAGATGATTGGCCATTGCAGCTTAAACGAGTACTCCGTTAACCTGTCAGAGGAAAGACTATGTGGGGAAAAAAAAATATTACAAATGACCTTCAAATACATAGTTTCAGTTCCTTAGCATTTAGTGAGTCTGGATGGTTTCCTTATTATGACATATCATGTCTTCCCATTTCATCTCTTTTAAGAATGACTAACGGAGCTTGCAGCTATCCTTCCTTCAAGACCAGCTGTCAGTGTGTGATAGGAATTAAGGCAGGGTGTTTTCATTACAAGATTGCAAATTCCTTGGCAGAAAGGACGCGGCCCTGCTCAGCTCTGTGTGCCCAGACCCTAGCCTGGGACTTGGCGTACAGAACGTTCCCGGTCAGTGCTGGACAAGAGAATGGGGAACAGCTTCGGGTCTCACCCAGGCTCAGATGCAAAATCAGCTCCCAACACCCCTTCTTCTCTGATGTTTGGAATGGGAATTCTCGTCCATAGAAGAGGAAGGAAAAGAAATAAATGTCACACTGTGAAATGGAATATAAAAAAAGCTGAGGTCAGATGGTAGATTCGAATGCAAAACACAAGAGTCGTGACCTCTAGCTCTTTCCCACAAGATTCTGCCTGGAAGAAGTGAGTGTCAGGGAGAGACGCGAGCAGGGCTCTGGTCCTTTTCTGTGTCCTCTCCGGACTGCTGTCTGGTGGCCAAACCTGCTTGCGGCAAGTAGGCTAAGCTCCTTCACGGAAGTGTTACGAAGGCAATGTGTTTCCACGCCAGGCTTCCGGAGGATTATGAAAAGCAGGCTTTAATACTTTTTAATAGTAAAATTTAATTAAACTAAATGTACCTCAGGGAAGAATAATGTATGCAAACATCACAAAATCAAGCACCATGGTGAGAGAAAGTGAGAGCTTAATGTGGATGAATTCCAAAATATTTGGCTTAAGCAACAAAACCAAGTTATTCTGTATTTCTGCTTAATATGTTGTGTGGGTCTTTTAACAGTTGGTTGTTTAATAATAGTAATCTTGGAGCTTATTTCTCCAATCAGCCTGCCTGTGACAGTTCTTCATTCTCAGTAAACACTGTGATACAATCAGCCTGCTGCAGATGCTCCTTATTCTATTACTGTGGCATAATCATTTGGGGAAATCTGTGAAACTAATGCAAAATCTCACAATGCTTTCCAGAAATATGGATTGAAAATGGAAGACTGGAAAAATAGCTTGTCATAGCCCATTAGCAACTACATACTGCTATTTAAGAAATTATTTTTCAAACGTTTCCTTTTTCGCACTTTACTTTTAAAAAATCCAAACTTGTTTGTTCCTGATGAACAGTGGGAACATGGATCATAGCATGCTAAGTCAAATACTAATATTTGCCCTGGAATAAATTATGCGGCTTGACTTAAAGTTAGCCTGTGCATTTTTCTCAGAGAGGAAAAGTATTTCTGGTATTATTTTTTATGGAGAGCAATTTTTTTTGAGAGGACGATAATGTAAGTAGAATTTAATGGTATGATTTCATTTATCTTTGATGAACAAAATTCTATACTTAAGGATTGGCCAGCGCTTCGTCAAACTGGCTATTGTTTCATTTTTTCCCTTTCTCCATTGTTTAATAAATATTTATTCATGAGTCTGGCCTCTCTCCATCCTCCTCTATCACTGGTGTCTTTCTCTGACCATTGATCTCTCTTTCAGAAGATCCTTCATATTTTACTTCCCAGTCAACGGGGTAAGCTTCATATTTGAATACACTATTCTCTCCCAAGATGCCAGCAATTTTACTTGTTTTTTTCCCAACTCCTGGTTAAGAAAACGACATTGTTTTGGTTTGGTTTGGTTTGGTCTTTGTTGCTTCATACTCCAAGAGTAGAGAGTAGTTACTGTGAGCTTATTGATACATTCTCATGACAGTTTCCTATAATTTATAGTGGAAAACCGACACTAGCAGGTATTAAAAACCTTGTCTAAAGTTTCTACACTGAGTATAGCGCAGACTCGGCATTCAAGACCATTTCATTCTGACCCTCAAGCTCCCGATGTGTCCACACTGGCAGATGCTGAGGGAACAGAGGGAGAGGCAGCCTGAGCATGGGCCGTGTAGCCAGATGGACCCGGAACCACACCTGGCTTGGCCACTTCCTGCCTTAGTGATTGACTTGGTTTCCGGTTATAATCAGAATCCGTTTTGTCCAATTTAAAACGAAAACCTAGTGGATAGTGTAGCACGATGCCTAGCTGGAAGAGCCAAACCCCGAGATTATTGTAATTATTACCCCAAACACAGTGGGCCTATTTGTCCTGGAAAAGAGCCATCATTATTTTCCTTCATCTGGCTATTTCTTTAATGTTCAGAATTTCTACTCCCCTCTCCCCCCCACTCCCTCTGCCCCCGTGGCAAGCAAGCACTTAGTGTTACTTAGAGGAGCTACAGTGTTGGACCTCCAGACTGGCCGTATTGTGGGTGAGAGACACATCTCCTGCTTCCTCCCCAGGCCCAGGATCAGTGAGAGCGCCGGGTGGCACGAGGGTCACATGGTTCTGCAGCCCCTGTTCCTCCCACAGGGACAGAAGGGCCGGTGACACTCAGCTTCAGCTGTGGGCAGAGTGTGTGTGGACCCAGTAGGGATGAGAGAGGTGGATGACCCTGACCTTGTCCTCTGCTGCTGGAGAACCACCGAGTCATGAGAAGAAGCTGTAGTTTCCCGTGACATCTCTCTGGAGACTCTTTAGCCTTCTTCCTGCAACATACTGACATTCATAATTCTCGCCAAAGTGCGTTTCCATCGATATATTCACAAATAATTATTTACCAGGTCTGAAGTAAAGATTCATGATATTTAACGAGAAGCATAGGAAAATGGGAGAAAATGTACATTTCAGAGTCTGAAAGTGAAAATTTCTGAAGGGGTCCTCCCTGCCACCATTCTCTGCGGTAACGCCTTAGAGCTCCATTTTGGGAGAAGAAGGGGGTGCCTCATTTTGTTGTTCCAAACACGACTTCAGCATCTGAATGGAACAACGCTTTGATTCTTCACATTTTATACCCTATGTCTGTACTGGAACTTTCTGATATCTCCTTTGGTGCTTATTCCTAAGAATGTTTATTTGTTTTTTTGTGTGTGTGTTTTTAAGATTTTATTTTATTTTATTTATTTATTTATTTATTTATTTATTTATGAGAGAGAGAGAGAGAGGGCACACATGAGCGGGGGGAGCGCAGAGGGAGAGGGACCAGCAGACTCTGCACTGAGTGTGAGCCCTACAGGGGTGATCTCACCACCCTGATATCATGACCTGAACCGAAATCAAGAGTCAGAACCTTACCTGACTGAGCCACCCAGATGCCCCTTTGTCTTGTTTTTTAATGAGTTTGTGTGAGAAGTTATTGGGCGTAGTGATGATAATAAGAGAAAATATACATAGGAAAGAAGTCTGAAAACCTTCCAAGCATTTCAAAATGCCCTTCTCCACCCCCACCATCTCCTTGCACCAGTTTGCAGTCAGTCACTGCAGGTGGTTTTGAAAGAACACCATGCTCCGTCACCCAGGAAAACAGTGTGCTGAAATTTAGGGGCATCTGTGAAGACTATACTCACCCCCACCTTTCCCCTAACCCAAATCATGTCTTACCCACATTTCACAAGGACTGATTTTGTTCATTTCTGGAGCATCCGTTTGGCGAGAGGATATTGTGTTCCCAGATGGCCACTGTATGCTCTATGCAGGTATCCTTATAGGTGTGATGCATTAATCTACCTATGAGCCATCAGTTAGGGTATGAACAGAGATTAAGCTATCAGGCATCCTACTGAGAAAGCACAGAGCTGCATGAAGCAACATGGCCTCACTGAGGAACAAATTAGGTTTTCCAGCTCAAGGACTTTGCAAGGAGAAAGGGAGTTCAGCTAGGAGTGTGTGGGGGGCTGTCTGTAAGTGAGGAGGGAGGAATGGTGGTGTCAGATGGGACAGTGGAAGGAGGGCCCAAAGACACACTCTATGTACTGAAATATTGTAGGACATTTTGAAGTGCAGCAGACTCCAGGTTTTCTTTATAAAATTCTCTTATGAGTCTGACCAAGAAAGCCCTAATGTTCTCCTCAGCTGGACTAAAACTTTAGATACACTCTTCCTGCTTCAGGCTCCTGATATACCTTAGGGCATTTACTTCTGAAAACTTGCAAGTGTAAATTCTTTCTCATCCTTTTGAGATGTAAATATTGTTAAAAGCCTCTTGCAAACTTCACCACTTAGGACTGTCTTTCTCAAAGACCTGGAGTCATCCCTCTGAAATGCCATCATCAAGGAAGATGGCACCCTTATTTCCAAGTTTCTGTGTGGGGGGGGTAGGAACGTAATTTGTTCCAAGTTATAAAATTACCTCTTGTCATGAAAATGGGAGAAAATCTACTTTTCCCTTGGGGAAGGCCAACTCACAAACAGAGATGCCCTAAGATTCCCCACCTCAGCTCTGAAACCTTCAGCCCTTTGTTTCCGGGGGAGATGAGCAGTGAGTTCTGTTTTCTCTCCCTATTGCAATAGCCTTGAATGCCTTGAATAAAGTCTTCCCTGCCTACTTAACGGTGTCTGATGCAATGTTTTCTTTGATAGTTGCATGAAATTGCTTGCCCTTTCTTACACACTTTTTACACAACAAAAAGTGGTAAACTCACCAGCTGCTTAAGATTTTCCACAGGCCTTTGATGAAAAAGAGTCCTGAGTTGGGGAAAGGGTGTGGTGCTATGCTGAGACCCACATGCCTGATTCCTTTGTTGAAACAAAGCAAAACAAAAAATTCACAAGACTGTGTTTTTAATCTATGTTTGCATAACAGGTTCATTTTTCTCATTTATTCCCTATAGCAATTTTTCTCAGGCTCTTAGTCCTTGCTGACTTCAATAAATTGAGTGTTTATAGAGAAACCTTAGAGCTCTCTTGGTATTAGTAACAAAATGCTAACTGTGGTCCTTCTATAGGTCCTGTTTTATAGGGAAATGAGAGAATTAGACTTGAAATCTTGAACCCTGTCACTAAGAATCCATGTGACTTAAGTAAAGTACCCTCCATGTCCCCCATCACCTTCCAGGTCAGAATACTTAGATGCCTACTAAGCATCCCTAATATGGTAGACTCTTTATATAATGATCTTATCTAATGCTTATAACAGTCAGAGGAGTATCACATTGTTAGCTATGTTTTGCAGATAAGAAAAGACTGAGAAGTTATGTATAATACTCCAGACTTCCCAATAAAGTTGGCAGAACAGTATTTTGAAATTCTTTCTGATTGGCTTCAAAATCAGTGAATTTTCTATGCCTTAGGCCACTTCCTTAGCTGTAAAATGGAGAAATTGATAACTGCCAGATAAGTTACATTCCAAGCTTGGAATTCTGTGACCTTGAACTACCACTTTTGGTGAGTGTCTTGAACCCAGAGAAGTACGTACAATTCCAAGCCTTTCAAAGAGGGCAGTAGAATGAGTTCTCTTCTCTGGAAGATTTATCTACTTTTTCCCCCACCAAGTCACCATTTAGGGTAACTTTTTTTTTTTTTTTTTTTAAATTTTTTTTATTGTTATGTTAATCCCCATACATTACATCATTAGTTTTAGATATAGTGTTCCATGATTCATTGTGTGTGCATAACACCCAGTGCTCCATGCAGAACGTGCCCTCCTCAATACCCATCACCAGGCTAACCCATCCTCCCAACCCCCTCCCCTCTAGAACCCTCAGTTTGTTTTTCAGAGTCCATTGTCTCTCATGGTTCTTCTCCCCCTCCGATTTCCCCCCCTTCATTCTTCCCCTGCTGCTACATTCTTCTTCTTCTTTTTTTTCTTTCTTAACATATATTGCATTATTTGTTTCAGAGGTACAGATCTGAGATTCAACAGTCTTGCACAATTCACAGCGCTTACCAGAACACATACCCTCCCCAGTGTCCATCACATTTAGGGTAACTTTTAAAAGGGCATCTAGTGCATGTCAGTGGTATGAATTGCCATAGTTTTAGCTAGGGGGCAGCTCTTGGTCTCTCTAGTCAGCAGATCCAGGCATGGTTTGCATGTATCCATGCATTTTTTTTCCTCTAAACTCAGAAAAGTGATATTTATAGTCAGACCCTTCTTGAGAGGCTTATAGGGTGTAGCAAATGAAACTGTCCATGGGTGTCAGACTCATTCTTGGCTCTGCCTACTTCTCTTTTCTTTGCCCTTTGATAAAAAGAAACGTCATTTCTCTAAGTCTTTGTTTTGTTTCTTATAAGGGGTGAGAATAATACCCATCTTATGGAGATTTTCCAACAATTAGGTGGAGGAAAAACTCAGGGAGCCTTGGCTTCTCCAGACTGAATGCCTTCTATAAAAGTAATTACTGAATGTGAACAGAGGCATCTGATTCTGGTACGGGGTGCCTCTGGTATTTATGTGCATAAAGAGAGCTTAAAGGAACCTCAGCCATCACCTGCTCTGGTGTTCTCGTCTTATAGATGAAAAAAATGCAAGATTCTGGTGATGTTAGGAAACTGAAGTCAGTTAGGCTAAGTGTTCAAATTCCCATGCTTTGTCTCATCCGGCTTCTCTCCTTACCCAGACCCCTAAACTTTGCTCACCCTTGAGCACTGGAACACAGAACAGCCCCTTTGGAAAGTCAGCTGGCTTCAAGGAGGAAGGGTCTCTAATCAGGTCTCAGTACCAACTCAGCTCCACACACCCCGCCCCCAACTCTAGTTCTTTCTAGCCTATTGACTTGTCCCTATAAAAGACAAGTGCACTCCTGCCTGACCTTTGGACACTTGCAGGCCTCTCAGTAGGAATGTTCTTCCTATTATAATAGTCTTTCTCCCCTACTTGAACTGGTATCCTTACCCTATTGGGATGACCCCCTTCCCCTATTGCAATAGCCTCCCCCACCCTGTTGTAATGGTCTTTTCAAATAAAGTTTCTCTTTAAGTCCAGATTTGTTTTTATTTGGCATTTCCATTCAACAGTTGTTGTCTACTGTAATCTAGACTCTGTTAGCCCATAATTTCGCATGGCTCAGTTTATTCTTACTATCTATGCATTATCGTCTGTCTTGCATAAATGTAAGGATTATCTCCTTAAATACAAAATAAAACTGCTTGAAAGGGACCCAGCCTTATGTATATATATTTATATCTTCCTTCACACACAGGACCACACTTTGTACAAGACAGGGGCTTAGTGAATAGGCTTTGTTAGACAATTGGGTTTATATGCTTGTATTTACACAATTAATTCATTGTTATGTGAAGTACAGATTTAATGAATGCCACTTTAGTGCAAGTGTAGAAAAAAATGAATCCTAGGTTCTGATCTTCAAGAATGTGTGGTTAGCTGAGGAGCTAGGAATCTTTGTCAGACAAGTAACAGTTAAGTGACAAAAGAGAACTATATAATATAATAACTCCAGTAGAATGCAGACCCAGATGTAGCCTCCTGTAGGTAAAAAACTCCCAGAAGAGAAGGGATTTTCTGTAAACCCTGAGTAAAACTAAGAGCGAGAACAGAATGAATTTGGGCTCTTCCAAGCAGGGGGGAATGGTGGAATAAAGGCTGGAGCCGGCTTGGCCCGTGGGCAATCATTTAGGAAGCAGTTAAATTGAAATTCTGAGGATTTCATGAAGATCAGATTGGAAAAGGGCTTGGTTTTTCGCTTAGCGTATTTTTAACCAATTTATTGATTCATTGCAATTAATCATAATTATATCCAATTAATTACATATTGCGTATTCTTGGGCCAAACATTATAGGGATGAAACGGTGAGATGAAATGGATACAGGTACTTTTACGCAACAGGATATGGTAAGAACTCGTAGGAATTCAGTTGTTACAAACTTTCTGCCTTTATTGTTGCAAAATTCATGATACTCTTTCACGCTTGTTTTGATGGAAATTTGCCATAACATGATTCCTCAGAGTGAATAAAAGGAAGAGGTACCTCTTCCCATGAGCTCTTCCCAGGACACTTTCTCTATGTCTCCTCCTACTGAAGTGAGATGGGTTTTCTTGAACTTCTTTGACAGTAGGCAAGAAACTTAACATTTTCTGGATTGTTCTACCTCAAAGACTGTTCAACTACTAAAATCTTTCTCCATGGCTATTTTTTTTAAGTCTCTTATTACAGTCTTGGGACACAATCTTGCTTTTGCTTTTGGGCATGCTTGTACCATCTGTCAGATAGATACAAAAATTGACAGTGATGGTCCTTTTCTATGCACATGAAAAATAATTAAAAGTATAGAAGGAACAGCCACTGTGACAAAAAAATGCATGAGCAATAAGCTTTGGGTCTTTAGTATTTTTATATGCTTCCCCCCACCCTTGGTTTTGAGAAGCAATTATACCTAATTATTTTTCTTTAAAAACAGATTTATGGCCACTGTGGGGGACACTTCCCTATAAAGAGAACAGGGAAGTGAGTAATCAGAGCTTGGCTCTTAAAGGCCCCAACCTGATGTGGAGCATAATTCGCAGAGAAACCAAGCCAATCATGGTGAGATGTTCACAGAATAGATGCTCCTCCTCCATCCCTTCTCTAAGATGGCTTTCATTTTTTTGTTAGTTTAAAGAGATTCTGAAGTCTGAATGATAGTTAAATTTAGAGAAACACTCTGCTTGACTGACACCCCAAATTTTCTATTAACTGCTAAAGCTGGTTCCAATTAATGATTTAGTACCCCTGTGTAAAATGCACACAGTGGTAAAATAAATGTGTGCTTTAATTAGGGTATTCTTTTGTATTCTTTTAGGCTCCATAGAGTTTGGAGAGAAATTCCCGCTTAACGTCCTAGGGGTTGAGATGATGGAGAATAATGTCTGTTTCAGCACTAACTTCTTTTGTGCATCTGTGAGACGTCTGGGGGACATTTCACATGCTCGAGAAGAACCAGTGCACTGGTTTGTTTTGTTTTGTTCTATGTAGGGAAGTTGTTGCCTCTTTAATCCTCCATTTTTCAGATTCTAGAGACCAAGGCATGAATGATAGCAATTTAGTTACCACATTCTATTTCTGGCAGAATTGTTTGTAGTTTAGCTCAAAATATCTATCTTCTTAATTTTAACTGGTTTTGCCAGTTGCCAGTTAAACCAGATTGCAAGTGAAAATGAATATCATCAACACACTTAAATATTTCTGTGCACTATACAAAGCAGACTGTGGATGATTATAGACTACTGGAAAATGTGTTTCCACAGAAACTTTCTTGTAAATTGCTAGGAGTGTGTTCGACTTTGAAATTACGCGGAGATGTGTGCTCAAAATTTCAGCAAATTTAAAAAAAAATTATTTTACTTTAAGAGCATATTATATTTAGGGCATTGAAATTAATCTGTATTATACTATACTGGTGGACACATGTCATTATAGTACATTTGTCAAAACCCACAGAATGTGCGCCAAGAGTGAACCCTCACGTAAACTCTAGACTTTAGGTGAAAATGATGCGTCAGTGGAGGTCCATCCGTTGTAACAACTGTACCACTCTGGTGGGGGATGTTGTTACTGGAGAAGGCTATGCATGTGAAGGGGTAGAGGGTATACCAGAAATCTCTGTACCTTCCTTTCAATTTTGCCATGAACCTTAAAACTGTTCTAAAAAATAGTCTATTAAAACATAAAATAGAATCACTGAACTCTACCTGAAACTAATAATACACTATATGTTCATTAATTGAATTTAAATAAAATAAAATTTAAAACATCAGTAAATAAAATATAAAATAAAACAGAGAGTAATATGCTCTAAGATAATGATTCATATATCCCCCTGTAGTTTAAATACGGTACATGGGACATTCATGTTGTACGCAAGATAACTTTGAATGAAAGTATGTGATAATTTTAAACACCCCAAATCACGGAACATTCACTATGACCCTGCTGACCACCCCTGCCTGGTCTCCCTAAGCACCTGCCCTAGTTTGTCCCTTCATTACTTTTCACCTGAATTGTTGCTCACAGCCCAACAGACCCCTCTCCTTCTACCAGCTCCTTTCATGATGAACTTAAAATTGCATCTCTAAAATGGTTTTAATTCAAGCACATCCCTTTTAGAGATCTTCAAGGCTTACAAAATTGCAGAAACAAGTCAGATCACTCAGCTCCTACATAGATGTCCTGGACCACCAGCCCCTCCCCCATTCCCATTCTTCTTAACACACTCTACCTCTTTCTCTGCTAACAGATCCACACACTAACTACCCCTTCATATGTATTCCAGATGCTCCCCTCACCCACAACTCTGTCCTTTTCTCTAGAATGTTCTTTTCTTCCACATTTCTGTATGTTAAAGTCTTGTCATTCAAGGTTCATATAAATGCTACCTGTTCTTAAAAGCCTTCTTGTATATTCCCCTTGCTCCGCTCCCTCCCCTCACGTACACACCCTCAGATCATCCTTGAGATTTTACTTCTCCAGGAACGGCATTCATGATGTTTACCCTCTGCACAGAATGGCTACCCACTGATCAGAACCTAACTGGCTGGAAACATTCAGGAGGTTCTGGTTGAATGGCCAGCCTGCAGTGTTTAGAATCTCTCAGTTGGTTTCCCTCAAGTGTTTTAGGAAGAGTCCGCAGACCTCTTTCTGACTCATATGCCCCTCCTGTATGTCTCTATCCCAGCAGGAGTCACACTGTGCTGGAATCACACTGTGCTATGATTTCCACGCTCTGCCAGGTACAATGTCGGGCATATGTAGAGGTTCAGTAAAAGCTACTGGCAAACTGAGTGAATTTAAAAAAAAAATGCATTGAGGCCAAAAGCCAATTTTAATCATCTTCCCCAAACTGTTTAGAGTCATTGCATCCATAAAGTGCTTGAGAAACATTTGTTGAATTCAACTGGAGTCCTTGCTCCCTAATGAAATCTTGCTATTAATGAATTGACAACAGTGATGATGAAGATGATGATGATGGTACCAAACAAGTATGTAACATTTACTCTGTGCTGGTGCTCTATCTATACTTACTTAATCCTCATGTCAGCCCTTTAAGGTGGTTCTATTATTATTCCTAGAAGTTCAGGCACTTTGTCACTGGCCTGGCTGGCTTTTATCCTGGGCAGTCGGACTCCAAATCCTATTCTCTGAATTCATTTTTTGATGAATTTGATCTAATAAACTTATGATATAAATGCATTGTTTTTCTTCCTAACCATCCTCCTTTCTATTAACCGCTGATACTCTGGCTCTGCCCCCATTTCTCTGCAGAAATTTTCAACTGAAAGCTTGTAAATAACCATCTTAGAGAAATCCTCTCTCTAAGACCTGCAATTGTTGCCCATACACTGAAGTCTTTTTTTCCCCTCTGCATTCCATGAAAGAATGCTTTCATGGGTTTGCCCCTTCATGGTTTCCCAGCGGAGGATAACTCCTAAAAGTCTGCTCTTCCTTCATCCTGCCTGGCCACGCAGATCCTCAGTGGCTGCCTTATTCCCCAGGCATCTGCTGCCATTAATACCCCCAACGTCTTTTCCTCTCATCTTCGTTTCTTACCCACATTTCTGCCTCAAGTCTCCAAAACAGAGGTTGGCTTTTGCTTTCACGATTAAAAAGGAAGCACGTGAAGAGTATCACTCTCGTCTTGAATCAGATTCTCAAATATTCCTCACTTAATTTGTAATATGACTGGCTAGTCTCTGTAACAGAGAAATCTTAGAATTATTCCAACAGTAATTTCTTTTGTACTTAAAAAGAAAAATACGTATGTGCGTGTATGTGTGTATCTAGTGTGTCTGTCTTAAATCGGCATCATGTATATTTCGTCTGCATCTGTATCTATTCTTACACCTGTACCTGCATCTCTATCGGTATCCGTATCTCCTAAATTTATCTTCTGGTTCTGCTTTCCTTGGGTCTTTTCCTCTGGGTCTGATCCTTATTACCTTGCCATTGGATGGGGACAGTTTCCCATATGACCTCTCCCTTCCTCTGTTACATCATCATTCATACATGTACACATAGATTTTTTGAAGTCATTACACCAAAATCTTAATAAAGATCATCTCCGTGGTAGCATTATAGATGATTTCAATTCCTTTCTCGTCTATATTTTTTTCCACATTTTAGGCAATGAACATACTTTCATAAAACAATCGCAGTGATTAGACTTTTCACAAGAAATCATAATAGTCGCTATTTTATAAAAACTCTAAGGAACGATTATTTTTTTTCTATAAAATTGAAGTAGGCATCAGATGTGTCCTTCTCAGCCACTCATCCACATAGGACGGCTGAGTCAGACTCTGGCCCAGCCTCTGTGAATGAGGAGCTGTTCGCTGAGAAGTGGGATTGTTTGGATCACCCTTAATATTTCACGTGTTCATCTCTTTCCTTGCTTTGCCGGGAACTCTGAGACTGCCACATCCATTCCACGAATGTTTACTAGATGCATCTTCACCACCAAGTGCTCAGACGGAGTGAGCGAACGCTGGTCAGCAAATCCCGCTCTACTTCTTGTTGCTTACAGACTTTATATCCCCTCTACCCCTAGGACAGGATAGACACTCAAGAGATCCCTCTAATTTGATTTAGGATTTTTACCCATCTACTCTATTAAATTGCCAATAAATTATAGTAGGATTACTTAAACCTCCCTGCCTCTAGTCAGGCAAGGCACATATTTCATAGATTTTTAAAATTTTTAATTTAAGGAAAAACGGTTTTATCTTAACATCATGCTACCTATAGTCAAGGGGCAACCGCTTTGAAACAAGATAAGATGCCCAGTGTCCAAAATAATATAAAGAAAACCCCAATAATTGATCCCTTTTTACTCCCTCACCTCAATATTTCGGGTCCCTCTTCAATGTGCTGGTGTATTACAGGTATTGCAAAATAATTTCTACATTTCTGCTTTCCATAATACCTGTTTTCTTTTCTTTTTAAAGATTTTATTTATTTATTTGAGAGAGAGAGAGCACACGAGCAGTGGGAAGGAGTGCAGGGAGAAGCAGACTCCCTACTGAGCAGGAAGCCTGATGTGGGACTGGATCCCAGGGTCCTGGGATCATGACCTGAGCCGAAGGCAGATGCTTAACCAGCCGACTGAGCCGCCCAGGTGCCCGATACCTGTTTCCTAGTAGGTATTGAAGATCTGCTACGTGCTTAGCCCTGTGGTAGGCATTTTGCATGCGTTATCTCGTTAATTTCTCACAATAATTACCAAAAGTAGTTACTTCTTATCATCCTCATCTTGCAGATGAAACGGAGGCTTTCTGAGTCCCAGGGTGCCTTGCCAAAACCACACAGCTGGGGTTGAAACTGGAGAGACCAACAAGCAAGTCCCTTCCTGTCCCAGCACCCCCATTCATATGGTGGTTTCTTCTTTGCTGAAGGGATCGCTAGTCTGGTTTTAAACATCCTGGACAGCCAGGTTTATGTCTGTTCTGTTAAGAGATGGGTTATCAAGAGGGTACCTGTTTTCAGCCTAAGGATCAGCCCCCAGCTCACGTTAAATTAACCAAGGAAGCAACACCTTATAAAGTCTCTGGGAAGCCAATGCCATGACCCAACCTTTTTGCAAACTTCTGCCGGTTGTGTGGGATGGTTATTACTAGTAACACGTGTCTGTGCATGTGTGTCTCTGCATTCTCTCCCATGCAACCTCAGCTTCCTTAATAGGTGTGCGTCTTTCTCACCCCTCCTCCATTTCTCTCCTCTCTCCATTTGATTCTCATATACAGTGACCAGAACATTCTAAACTTCAACATTTGGGGGTTTTGCTAACGGAGTGAATTTGGGGTGTGCGGAAGGTGAGTTCACTTTCGCACACTGAGCTCTCTGAGGTAGAACCAGGTTACTCCAGGAAGAAATATGCCTTAGTTCTTCTTCGGGGCTGTTCTTTTTTAAAGTTGCTATCAATGACATCCAATGTCACTGCCTGATACTAATGTAAGTGTCAGATTAAATCAAATAACAGTGTCTGTCTAATTGTTTTGCAAATGAAAAACCCAAGTCACTTACATTCAATGTAGCTTGTCGACTTCATAGGGATTTAAATAGAAAAGTTGATTCTCTGAAAGAGAGATCTTTTCAAGTTTCCTGAGTTACTTGTGCAACATAGACAGTGCCTGGCTATTCATCAGTTTGGCTCATTTGACCCAAATGAGGAGAATAGAAGACATATATTCTTAGATGGTGACACCGTCACCTGCCACCTGTCACCTCCAAGTCAGGATCTTGAGCTGCTCTCTAACATAAACTGAAGAAGTCAGTGAACCTTTACCTCCTGCAAAATGTTATTTTATTTAAAGCTGCACAACCACAGCCTTGCATGGGGGTATTCAACGTGATTGGCAGCGGCGCTTGATGATTTACCTGGGAGCACTGAAATGAAAATCACAGCCAGCCATCACCTTAAAACTAAGAGTTTTTTTTTTTTTAATTAAATGTATGATTTATTTTCTCTCTAGTGGCGGGTAGTGTTTCCTATCCCACTGTAGACTGACACAGAGCTGTGTGCACAGATATGGTCATAACAGTTGTTAAAATATGAAAATACTTCTATGTCAGGGGATAATCGCTGTCCTCAGCCCCCTGAGTGAACTCTCTCCAATCAAAGACCTTCCCTCAGGACTCCTGGCCTTTCCCACAACCCAGCAAGTAAAGGAAATGACGCTGATACTGCCGGACTCTGCTTGGGCTCTGCACCAATACCGAGCCCTGCGCCATTTTGTTGTTAAATATTTTAAATATTGCCCCCGAAATGAGAGGGGGAAAACTTCAGTGGGCTGGCTTTTATGCAACATCAATTTAAGAAATACCCTTTTTGTAGGATTCCTTGGATCTTTTACAAAACTGCAGTGATATGTCTATGGTCTCTCATCACAGGACTCACGTGATGAATTTTTAAGTTTCTTTGGAGGCGCTGATTTTTCTGGGAGTATAACTTGCATCTCTAGAAAATCCCTGGTTTCTTTTAATCAGGCAGAAAGAATACATTATGATATAGTTCTTTTTGCTTTGTCTTTTAGCAATTCCAGAATTAAAACGAATACTCAGTTCAACAATAAAATTACACAAGTACTTGGTACATCTTTCTTTCCTTCTGGATGATTAATTTACTAATCGTAAAATTTTATTTATTTTAATATAATTTAATGTTAGAAGCCGCATCAAAATTTTCTGGGGGGGGGAGGGTGACAGGTGGTTAAGAGAGAACCCTAAATGGAGCATGTTCTGTGATCTACCACGAGCCGCAGGATGCTGCTACATTTCACTGTGTTCCTCCTGACAATGTCCATGCCTACACACTTCTCCCCCTGAACTCAGAACTGAACTCACTCTTATCACTGAAGATGATATAGGTTGGAATAAATACTGAAAATACATGGAATCGATCATGTTCTCTACTTGAGTCCTACTCTGAGATGTGTGTACCCTTGCAGTTGACCTCGCCAGAAATGGGAAAGGAAACTTACAAATTATTCAATATATTATTGTTATTTTATGTTTTGCCTTATGTACTGAAATACTCTACCCATGTGGATCCTGCTCTTGATATTAGCTTAGTTCGTGGATGATTATCATCTTTCCATTTGCTTCCTTTTCCTCCTTTCTTCATAGCTGTTTCACACGAGCACGTCTATCTTGTAGAATTAGTGAAGGTAGAAAGAAGTTAAACTTAAGTAGTCATTTTTGCTAAAGGGTGATTCATAGCTAGTCTAAGGAAAAAGTGGTGTGAAATGTTACACGTTGAGGAGACCAATTAGAATGAATCCAGGTTTTGAATTTTCAGTGCGTGTCATTTTCAAGAACATTCTTTTTTATCATACATGCCACAGATGATGGGCAAAAATGAAAACCCGCCCTATTTTAATACTTTCTATTTATTTTCAGTAGTCTGTGCATTTCATGAATTTAAAGACAATATACTCTTAGTCTTTGTGATTCCCATTCTTTGTTCAAGACTTTATACATGATATGTGCTCGGTGAATGTTTATCCAATTTCATTTTATTGTGAAGTATGCATTGTGTGCTTAGCTCAACGAGGAACAAGTCCCTTTTCTTTTTATCACAATTTCTGTGCATACTTAATCTCTTATTTAAAGTTCTGCCCTTCTGCCAATCAAATGAATAATTATTATCATCCATCTGTCCTACCTTTCCAGTTATCCAATCAATACATAATGTATTACTTACTGGGTGCCAAATATGTTTCTAAAAGAATATCTCCATAATAAGACATTTTTTTCAATGTATATACTTACCTTCCACATTAGAAGATAGATTTGTAAGTAATTATTTTTTCTATATAATTTAGTGAGTTGAAATGGAGTTTTGCAAAAGTGCTAGGGGAACAGAGAAGATGGATTGACTCTGTCCTCAGAAATGTAGGAAGATCTTCAGAGGTGTTGATATTTGCGTTATAATTCCAAGTATGAATATAAATTTCCTGGGTAAAAGGAAAGGTAGCAAGCAGTGGCATTCCAGATGGAGTGAACACCTTGTTCAATAATCTGGCTTATTCAAGAAACTCTGAAATGTTCAAGTGGCACGGTGGGGAGGGGCAGTGAAGGGCTATCACGGAGGACCTTCCATGCTGTCTCAGTCAGTTTGGGCTTCAGTAACAAAATACCAGACTGGGTACTTTAAACAACAGAGATGTATTTCTCATAGTTCTGGAGGCTGGAAGTCAGAGATGAGGGGGCTGGCACGGTCCAGTGCTTGGTGAGCGTCCTCTTCCAGGCTTATGATTGCCTTCTCACTTTGTCCTCTTATGGTGAGGAGAGAGAGGAAGAGATGGGGGAAGGAGGGAGGAAGGGAAAGAGAGAGAGAACAAGCAAGATACAGCTCTCCCATCATGAGGGCTCCATCTTCACGACCTTATTACCAACCTCTGCCCCTGCCCCATTGCCCCCATCTCCAAACACCATCCCGTTGTGGGTTAGGGTTTCAACATATGAACTTGGGGGAACAAAAGTGTGTAGTCCATAACACACACACTAAAGAACTTGGGTTTTAGTTGGTAAGTAAAATAGCTAACAGAGATTGTTGGCCAAGCATCTAAGTCATAACTATTGACTTCTGCTGATGTGCATGGACCAAAAGGGGTCATTTCCCTTAGATTTTTGTTTGCAGCTCTTTTAGCCCTACTGTGCTGTGCTATCGTGGGAAAGCATGCAGCAAAAATATGGCAATTTACCATTAAGAAAACAGAAATGGTATGTTCTTCAACCAGTATGTCTGACTAAAGGGTTCCTCTTTCAAGAATTCTAAATAATAATATTCATGACTAAATCTTGGGAACTACGTGCTACTATTTATTCAAAAAATATTGTGGTAATTTCTTTATCATTTTAGATGATAATGGAAACATTGGCCTTGATATGCTGTGCCACAAATTTAACTTGCACCTAAAAAATATTCACGCTAGGCTTATGTGACATCTGTTGAGAAATCTAAATTACCCATTGACAAAGATCATTCAGATAGGAAAGGCTAAATCTGTGTAGAAAAGTGAAATTCAGATAGAAAAGGCTAAAGGACTGAATTGGGCAGCTGTAGCGGAGGGATGATAAATCATGCATTTATGTCAGAGGAAAGTGCCTATTTCTGTATTGTTGGTGGCCATGTTTGAAATACGAAGCTAGTAATTTTTCTTTATATATAGCAACTGTCCATGAAGGGCTCAAACAGCATCTACGTAATGGTTTCTCACAATATTTCAGTGGAATAAGAGATAACTTATGATTGTAATTTATAGACCACGTGATTGCTGGAAAAGTGCTAGAAAGTTTGTAGCATCAGCTTGTCAGAGGTTTGGTGCAACAAGCAGACAAGACCCGAGGAGAAGGTTGTAGTATGGGGTTGGGTTGTACAAGGCAATGTACTGTGTGAAGACAGTTCCAGAAGTGTCATCAGAAATGGGGATAGATAATGCCAGGATGGCTGGCATTCCAGTCCTATTTGAAATG
Organism: Phoca vitulina; assembly: GCF_004348235.1. Classification (NCBI taxonomy): domain Eukaryota; kingdom Metazoa; phylum Chordata; class Mammalia; order Carnivora; family Phocidae; genus Phoca; species Phoca vitulina. The sequence continues at coordinate 12,506,232 of NW_022589730.1, read as the reverse complement.
AAGAAACATATAAGAAGTAAATTATTTACCCCAAATTAAAAACCACCAATTTTCCTAGACCAACACTTTGTCCAGTGGGGTCCATTATATTACATATTACTCATCGTGATATTTTTTGCATTTGCAATAGCAAATATTTTATTTTGTTTTATAATAAGGGGTAATGCCAATTTTATATAGAATGCAAATTGATTTGTTAATAGTAGTATATTGCTATATCTACTTCAATAAAGAAATGAAGGGTTAACAAACAATAAAAAAATTAAAATAAAAAAAAAGAAATGAAGGGAATTGGGAGAGTGTCACAATTTCGCTGATATTCTGTAGGAATTTCACTGCATTCAGACATAAAAAGTATCTTCTTAAATGATCTCTCCAAAGAAAAATAGGCAGAATTACTCTACAGCGTTTGCACGAACAAAGCAACTAGCAATAGATCTATTGTTAAATAGATTAATAGATAATCATTAACAGCTTGAGAATTTTTCCCTTCTCCACGGTTCCTTGTATCTATACGCGGGTGATGATAGAAAAGGGTGCTTCATTATATCAATTATTTACACGTATTCAGTAATGATCTGTTTCTGGCTCTGTGCTGAATTCTTTATATGCATCATCTCTTATAAATCTTAGATAACTTTTCTTTACAGTTGATATTATTGTTCCCATTCTTACACAAGAAAAACAAAACAGAACACAAACTCTGGAGCTCAGTAAAGTTAGCTTTAGACCACATACACACTGGGTGGCCGAGTCGGGATTAGAACCCAGTGTAGCCTGGCTCTGAAGGTTGTGACTTTAGCCCCAGCTCCAGGTTCTTCTCACTTCTGCCCAGTCTCTGGGGCTGGGAAAAGTAGAAAAGAGAAGGTATGAATTCCTTCCAGAGGGTGGAAGGTGTTTGCTCTGGGCACCATTGCGGGTGGGGAAGCAGCTGAAGGATGGGGCCCAGGGAGCACTGAGGGGCTCTCTGGGTGATGTCTATCTTACTCTTCTGGGGACGGCACTGGCCCAGCAAGATGTCACTCCCAGGGTAAAGTCAGGAGGGATGAGGGTTCTGGCTGTGTGGCCAACAGTACTGACAAGTTAAGTAGAGAGAATGGGCGAGTCCTCGGTGTGCTTATAGGCCCATGGAGGGATTGGGCAGCTGGGACTCCGGTCACTACAGTGCAGGGGCTTGGCCAGAACCTACTGTTGTTGGTGTTGCTGCCTTTGGGTTACTTACATCACTTTGTTCGTCATCTGGAAGGTCTGGGAGGACAGTCTAAGAAATAGGATGCTTCTATAGGAGATGGGGCGCCATCAGAGGTAGTAGCGGCTCACATTCCTAGCTGGTACTACTCTGGCCACCGCAGGGGACGGATTGGAGAGGATGTATGGATCGGGAAGGAAAGACTCTACCGTGTTGACTTTCCTTCATGTGTATTACAACAAGGATCCAGACCAGAGGCGGATGGAGAAGAGCAGCCAGATTTGAGGGATGTTTGAGGTTCTAAATGAATTTTGAGGTTTTAGAGCTGAGAGCAAAAAGATATGCTGGACTCAACTTCCAGACTTACTCTTCTCCAATTTACCTTTGACTCCAAGGCCAGATGATGTTTCTGACTTGTGAGTTCTAGGGTCCTCCTGATTAAAGTCACCTGAATACAATCCAAATTGTTCAGGAGATCATGGATAGGCTCTCAAGTGCTGGTTCATTTCTATATTTCCATCCTGACCTCCAGCCACACACCATGGGTTTTCTGCATGGGCATCTTTTGCTTTTCTACTTCAGTGTCTTGCACGAACTGGTCCCTAAAGCCAGCAGCAAGCACCTTTTCCTCTTGTATCCCACAGTTAAAATTCTATTCATCCCTCCAGGAGCAGCTTAAATCACACAGGGAAGCTGTTCCTAATCTTCTCATTTTACACAAGAAGGAAAAAAAGGACATTTAACATGTTGTTCTTGTGGTTTCTAATATAATATTTTAAAATCCAAATCTAATCTTATTCTTTCCTGTCTTAAAATATCCACTGGTTCCCCTTTTCTTAGGATGTAAAGTAGAGCTTTACCCCATAAGAAAACCAACCTCACGTAAAATAGTAAATACTTGGATAATGAGCATTTATCGGAGTATTTTAAAAAATTAGTATTTGTATAATAACTATTTGCTTCATTGAGTAGCGAGACACTACCTATAGTTTTTAGGGTATTAAATAAGTTGAGGTTTCAGATAAAAAGCTGTTTTATTTATTTTGAACTATATTAGATTCTTAAAGAATATGGAGGATTATTTCAATATAAATATATCAAACACCTTGTGAAAAACAGGATGTAAGAGAAACACATTATATCACTTAAAACACCAAGGTGAAGCTAACGCTCTCGAGGCATTAATAGATGGAAAATCTGGCAAACAGGGATAGTGGGAGATCATGGAACCTTTCTACAGCTGGGGAGTGTTAGCAAGGGAAGAAAAAAATGAAGTCCCGTAGTAACAAAACAGCAGGTGAGTTAGAGTTTCATAATTATATCCAGTTTTCCCATAACATAGAGAAATTTTCTTGAGCTGCTCAAGATTTGTTTCTCTTCTATTCAGAAAATGTAATTTCTCTGCTTCCCGAGTTCGAGTGAGATTTCTTTTTTTTTTCCTTGTTTTCATAGAGTCATGGTAGACAATAGCGGCCCTGGACTCTGACGTGTTCTGCATACCTTCCAGTCAATCTTATTTCTCTTACTGAGTTGTTTCTTTGTGAAATGACTCCTCATTATTTATGTAAATTGGTTTTAAATGAGAATGTTTGACTAAAAGATTTGATCTTAATGTCATGACAGCTATTATAAATATGGGTGTCCAGGCTGTGCTTGTCTTCTTTCTTCTAATTTATTTATTTTTCAGATCTATTATTTGTATCTTCAATACCGTCCTAAAAGGAAAGTGTGTGTTTGAAGTTTCCGGGAAAACTTCAGGCTAAGATTTAGGGTGAAATGATGGAAATGAACATTGAACGATAAATTATGCGGTGTGTGTTCAGATTCTAGCTCTTTCAGCATTCCCTGTCTCGTCTCTCCTGCTTTTCTCTTTTGCCATACTATCTTTGGTGGTGCAGAGCTGTTTAGTCAGCCCTCAGTTCTTCTTGAAGAGAAATTGCTCTATGAATAGGTGTAAATCGGTGTGTTCTGTGGAGGGGGTGAGGTCAGGGTCTTCCTACGGCGCCATCTTGGACCGGATCTGTAGCTCTTTCAACATTAATTGAAACAGTAGGCAGGCTTACCTCTCTGGGCCTGTTTCCTTACTTGTTATTGGGGAGTTAATAGATAATGTCAGTAGTATTATTTTTCTAGGGCTAAGTACCACAAACTGTGACATAAACAACCAAAATTCATTGCCTCGCAGTTCTGGAGGCTAGAACTCTGGAATCAGTGTGTCAATGGGGTTGGTTCCTTCTGTGGTCTGGTGAGAGGAAGAGCTGCTCCAGGCCTCTCTGATCTGAAGATGTCCATCTTCTTCACATGGCTCTTGATGTCGTCTTCCCTCTGTGTGTCCCTGTGTCCAAAAAATTTCCCTTTTATAAGGACACCAGTCAAATTGGGTTAGGGTCCATCCTAATCCCTAGTTCAAGTCAGTGGACGCAAGTGAGAAGTAAAACCTCAAGCACCTTCCCATGAAAATGTTATTTGTATCACACTCTGCTTTTGCTGTGTTACAGTTTATAAAACTGTGGACAGCCCTTTCTCAAGTTGCTGTGTATTTCTTCACGGTTCATAATAATCTGACTGTAGGTTCGCAATTTCATTTCTAATTAGAGTCTTGGCATGTGAAAATGCAGAGCTGCTTTCCTTCTAGCCTGGGTCTGTTTGTTTCCTTCTTTCACCTTTTCCTTCATTTTTCGTCTGCTTCTCTTTTGTTCAGCAGCCAGTTGGGTGCGTCTGGGGCTGTTTTCTCACCCTTGGCCATGGCATCCTTAGTCTTTAATTTCTGGCAGACTTTTTCCTAATGCTTGTCAAGTTCCATTTCTCTCTCTGGGTTTTCTTAGTATATAAAGCTCAACCATCACTCATTGCTTTTTGAAGATAATGTTGGTTGTGAGCCTGGAACGACTTGAATAAACTTGCAATAAATGACCCTATCCGAATGCAGAGAACACTATGCACAGGGCGCAGGCGATAACCAGTGCATGGAGACGGTATCAGTAAAAGCTGTCAGCTCCCCAGCAAAAACAGCGAGAACAGCCACAGGCAACTCCTCGTAATAGAACTTCTGCAGCAAACAGTTTCTTTCGGTGACATTGTCCTCACCAGCCTCCAAACTGTCTCCCTCTGTAGGCACTCCCCCTCCAATCAAAACCTGAAATTCCAATCAGCAGGCTGAAATACTTGTCAGCAAACCACTCAATTCTTAATCTCCTGAAAATTAAGGAACCAAATCTCGATGTAGGACAGATTCATAGCAGCTGCCTCTAAACAAGGTTGTCTTTCTGTTCTCTTTCCTCGGAGCCCCCCACTGTGCCTGCTCATGTCATTAAGAACAAAAGGACGCCAGGTGGGGGGTACATGGAGATGCAATCATACGTGTAATCTCATTGTATGAATAGCATCCCAGGTGAAGCCCGATAAAATTCCTAGGATAACAACTTTGGCGCTACGGGGTTACTGTTCGATACACAGAGTAATCCTAGGAATCTGTTGCTTTTAGTCGCAAGGTCTGAGTGACGCCTTTGCTTAGTTTCCCATAGGAGTCCAGCATTTTCTGAGCATGCACCATGTCTTTGGGTTGAACAAGTTCAAGAATCTCCCTCTAACAATAAAAATAAAATGTGTGTGTGTGTGTGTGTGTGTGTTTCATCTTGAAAGATTTAAATAATTGCGTGAATGAAGTTAAACTCAGTATCAGATCAATAATAAACGGTAGAGTTGCACAAAAATGAATGAAGCGAGTGATAGGTAAGCTACAGGTCATCCGTCAAAGGTCCTTCTTGTACGGGGTAAGTGCAGGACGGCCACAAGCAGCTCCCGATCTAGAAGGTCGGTGGCCTTAGAAGCTGAGAACAGCCTTCAACGGACAGCCAGCAAGGAAATGGGACCTCAGTCCTAGAGCCACAAAACCTGAATTCTGCCAACAACCTGCACTAAGAGGAAACTGATCCTGCCCGAGAGCTTCTAGGAAGGAATGCAGCCCTGGGAACACCTTGATTTGGGCCCGTGAATCTCTAAGCAGAGACCCGGCTGAGCTCGCCAGACTCCTGACCTACAAAAATGATGAGGCCATACATTTGTGCTGTTTCAAGCTGCCAAGTTGAGGAGAATTGGTTAGGCCAGCAACAGGGAACTGATACAGGAGGCAGTCAGCTCGTCTTTAGTGGTCGATTCAGTGGCCTGAGATGAGCTGGCCTAGCTGGGTGATACATCATCTGTGACTCAGTTACAGCAGACAGGGTGGCCTAATGAGCCAGGCCTGACTCAGGTGTCTGTTCCTGGAACCATTTGGATGGCAGGTTGGGAGGAATGATTTCTCAAAGCACACTCAGGGCCCCTTTATTGAGGGGAGGAGGGTGAATGTTAGGCAGAAACATAACATATGATTTCCACAAGAGCACCAGATTTTATCTTGATAGCAGATGGGTGTCTCTGGAATGCTGTGTGTCAGAATCACCCTCTGCCCTGTGCTTGGGGCCGACAGATCAGGAAACACCACGTCTGAGTTAGAGCGACTAGCCTTGTGGACCAGGGAAGCCGAGGCAAAGTTTTGACAACAGATTGCCTTAATTAGGGGTGTGCCTCAGAATCTCCTCTGGCACCCTGGTCAGTAATCAGACTATGTCATAGTCAATATATCTAGAGCCTGCTCCAAGCCTAATAAAGTAGAATATCTGGGTGGGAGGCTTGAGCACCTGTATTTTAAAATCGCTCCACAGGGGAATCTGGTGCAAGTGTTGATCTAGAGTAGGGGTTGGCCAGCAAATTTTTCTTGTGAAGGGCTAAATAGTAAATAGTTTCAGCTTTGTAGGCCACGTGATCTCTGTGGCAAGTACTCATGTCTGCTATTATAGAGAGAAAGCAGCCATAGACAATTCCTATACAAATGGACGTAGCCATGTTCCAATAAAGTTTTATTTACAAAAGCAGATGGTGAGTTGGATTTGGCCCCTTGGTTGTACTCTGTGACTCGTGGTCTAGAGCATGAGGATCTTTACAGAGAAGCAGGCCTGGAGGGAGAGCAGAATTTCCTGGAAGGTCAGACATTGTCAAAAGGGATACTGTCACCTGGTAGATGGGGAATGAAGGATAAAGCCATAATTTGTTTAGAGAAAGGAAAAGTGCCTGTTGAAAAGCATACATTTTTTTTTAAAGATTTCATTTATTTATTTGACAGAGAGAGAGACACAGCGAGAGAGGGAACACAAGCAGGGGGAGTGGGAGAGGGAGAAGCAGGCTCCCTGTGGAGCAGGGAGCCCGATGCGGGGCTCGATCCCAGGACCCTGGGATCACGACCTGAGCCGAAGGCAGACGCTTAATGACTGAGCCACCCAGGCACCCGAAAAGCATACATTTTTAAGAAAAGACAGATGTGCACAGTAACATTACATTCTGTTTCCCCCAGTTGTCATGCATAGGCGGCAGTTAACCAAAACTAAACAAAATGAAACATTGTATTTAAAATAAAAACAGAAGAAGTAAATCCTGTCATTTTCAACAACATGGATGAGTCTGGAGGACATTATGCCGAGTGAAATAAGCCAGTCATAGAAGGACAAATACTGCATGGTCCCACTTAAGAGGCAACACTAACTTTGGGAGGGGTTGGATTTGTTTATTACCTTGATTGTGGTGGCATTATCACAGATATTTGCATATGTCCACACCTCATCAAATTGTACATATTAAATTGTGCACTTATTTTCATATCAATTATACTTCAATCAGGCTGTTAAACATTTTAAAAATAAAATTATGGCTTCAGATTTTAAATCAGGTAACTGTACCTGTTTTATCTTTTGTAAGTTTAGAGGAGTAAAGAAATGAGCAAAGTGAATTAAAAAAAATTGAAGAATAAATAAAAAATTAGAGAAGCATAAAGATATTGCCTAAAGTGTATTTTGGGTTTTGAAATTTAATATCAAGATGAGAAAGTATTAAGTGGTTACTTAAGTTATCCGTTATCACATGGAGGAAGTACAAAGCAAGGGCTGTACAGAACGTTTAGACTGAAATGTTATAAAATAGCACGGATTTTATAAAAAAAGTTTCCTATCGAAAGAGTGTGGATTTGGGTTAGTGTTTGAGTCTTAATTTCTTCAGGCCTGGTGACCTTGGGCAAGTCACTTAAGTTGAGATAATGATAGTATCTACATCAGTGGAGTTGTGAAGAACCAAAGACATTATTTAAATAAAGATGTTTCGTAAATGGTAAAAAGATCCTAAAATATAAGTTGTTAAAATATGATAACTCTCTTGGATGTACTGGAGCTGGTGTCTTTGGAAGAGTTCTATTCTATTCTGAGATTCGTTTATTTTTCAGAAGTGCAGTTTTTTCTAAACACTTTGGTATGATACTCACGCATATGAAACAATGCTGTAGCATTATCTGCATACTTAAAATGGGAATATTCTCACTTCATGATTAATGTTAGGGTGAGAAGCTAGCTCAAAATATTTATGGCATGTTTAAGGCTGATTAATCTTATGATCTCACAAACCTGATTTGTTTCACAGTTTCTAGGCTAAAATAAGATGTATGTTAGTGAGCTATAAAGGTCTTGGAATGAAATTTTCTCATATCTTCATATTGTATACGAACAAGCATAAAAAATGGCATTTTGCTGGCTGAGCTGCCGCTCAGACTCTACTGTCTGTGAGTATTGGTGGGTGTGGAGTTGGGGTGTGTGTACGTGCGTCTGTGTGGGGGGGGTGTGGTTCAACATCTTCCCCTACAATCAATAACTTGGATACAGTTATTGATCAGTATGGGGCTTTAATTCTGAAATTGGCAGGAGAGAAGGTAGTTTGCTTGGGTATGGAGGCCATTGATTCAGGGGAGTTGGTAGCATGGCGTCTGGTTCCGGTCTGGCTCTTGGATTCAGACTAATCGCAGGACTGAGGTCCAAGGCTGTTGGAACTGTATTTACCAGAGGATTGTGAGCCTCTTGGCGCAAGTAAGTGACACAGTGACACAAAGTCGAGGAGACAGTAATTCTCACCATTTCTGAATGGAGCCCTGCTGTTTGATGAGTCTCTGGACACCAAGTGTAAGGTAGAATATGGATCGCAGGGACCCCTGGGCACCCCTGGTAAGAACATACCCAAGTGGCTCCTGCGGGTGGATCATAAATAATAGTGCTTAGTGAAATAAAGATGGCTTTTTACACTTAATCCCCACCCCTCACTCCTTGTATATAACCAGAGAAACCTAGTCTAGTGTCAGAGTAATGGAAAGCGGCATAGTGTTCAAAATGAAGAGAAAGAATAAATACAAAGGGATGGATACATGCTATGGAATAACACAAAGGAGCTGGAAATCATTAATGACATGTACATTCTGCCACATGGACAGATTTTTAAAAATATCATGTTGAACAGAAAAAAAAAATTAGAAGCAGAATGAAGTCCATAGTTACCATTCATGGAAATAAAAACACTACAGATTTTAAAGGATCAAACATACCCACAGGAATATACTAAGCAAAATGAGCATCATGAGGAGAAGGGTGAGAAAGTAGGCATTGAAACTGTGAGAACTAGCATCACTGTGAAGACTTCTGGTAAAACTAGAGGTGGGGGCATACATCTGGCCTTGGGTTATGTGGCTATATTATAGCCCCATCCTTTATTTTATTATTATTTTTTAATTTAAATTTTACTAAGTTAACAAACAGTACAATATTGGTTTCAGGAGTAGAAGTCAATGATTCATCACTTACATACCTCACCCACTGCTCATCGAAAGTGCCCTCCTTAATCCCCATCCCTCATCTGGCCCATCCCCCACCACGTCCTTTATTTAAAAATGATCTACTTGCTTCCATTTTATTTATCTACAGGATTCCCTCTCTTTGCTTACCAAATCTGGATAAATTTTAATAGGTAGCAATAGGAAGATCAGTACAATAAGAATATTAAGTACCTATTGATATCTAATCGGGCAGCTTGGATGTCATTATATGGTAATTAGTAGATGATCCAGGATCTGAAAAATACTGATATATATATACATGTGTGTATATATATATATATATATATGTAATTAAGATATTAATTAAGGTATTAAGAAGATGGAGTTAAGGTCCGTGATCAGCTAAATTTAAGACAGGGAGATTCTCCTGGACTCACCAGGTGAATCCAATGTAATCACAAGGGTGATTGAAAGTAGACGAGGAGGCAGAGTTCAGAATCAGAGGCAGACGCAATTATGGAAGAATGGTCATGGAGATACAGTGATGGCGGCTTTGAAGATGGAAAATGGGGGGCCATGAGCCAAGGTACTCAAGAAGCCTCTAGAAACTGGAAGAGGCAAGTAAATGAATTCTCCTCTGGAACCCCCAGGAAAGAATACAGCCCTGCTGAAATCTAGATTTCTGTCCTGGGAAGCCTGCAGCAGATATCTAATTTATAGAACGGTAAGATGATGAAAGTGTGTTACTCTAAGCCACTAAATTTGAGGTAATTTATTGCAGCAGCAACAGAAAATTAATGTACTTTTTTGTGTTTGTTGCTCTGCAGGCATAATCATAGGCCTATATAACGATATGCCCTCAACTTAAGGTGCTTATACCTGCTGAGAATATCGTTTCTCTTTTTCTAGGGTCCACTATTTTCTAAAAGCCATTAATTTTTGAACTCAGAAGGTAGATTTCAGACTAAACTATTTGAAAAACACAGGGTACTTATTAGTCATTCCAAAATGAGGAAAAAAGTCAATGGAAAATATTAATATTTCATGGAAAGAACAAACCTCAGGCTATTCTTGATAATTATGGGGAAAAGTTTTAAAAGAGAATTAACTTTTTAAGTTAATATTACAAAGTTTTAGTCAGCCCTGGATTAATTTTGTCCAAAATTATATAGCAACCAAAATAATGTTTTTTGTCTTGTTAAGGAAGTTTTAGAATTGGTATTATTGTCAATAATAGCAGAGATTTGGTTATAAAGAAAGCTATTTTTTTGAACACAGAATGTCTGAAAATGATGATGTAAATTTCCCAAGAAATGGCTCCCATTATGATTTTTTTCTACATTTACCATTTTTTAATTTAATTAGACTGTGTATGTGTGTGAACATATGATGAAACCTTATGTCCAGTGAATATGGCTGGAGGAAGCATCTTCAGTGACCAGTATCCCTTCAAGGTTGAATACTGAGATATTGTTCAACAAAATGGCACAGACGTGAGGGGTTTGGACTGCACCTTGTACTCTGATAATTATCCTGAAGGGAAGTGGCATGACATTCCCAGTGCATGTTGAAGAACATACCTGAACAGACCCAACAGGTGAGGTTCCAGTGGCAAATTGGTTTGCCTTTCTTAAGTTGCTATTGAAATAGCCATAAATGGACAAACAACTAGAAAACATTATGATGCCTAAATCTTTTGAGACGCTCAAAAATAGAACATGCTATTTGAGCAGAGTCATGCTTTAACACATGCTCTGGGTGAGGAGAGAGCAATAGAAGTGCTGAGAATTTCTCTGGCAGATTTGGACCTATTTTGAGAAGGGAGGCTTAAGTGTGTGTGTGTTTATTATATTGAACCACTGCTAATTAATAATTAGTGAGCCTCCTGTGGAAAACTAAAGGCAATGCTTTTAGTTCAGCTTCACATATTAGCAGGTCCATTTGTATGCTTTTCAGATGTTTCTAAAGACAATTATTTTATGGCACTGTTTTCCCTAAGTTTTTTTCTTCTTCAAAAAATACACATACAGATTGCATAATGGAACGCTGTGTAGTTATTGTAAAGGAACTTACTTGGGATTCAATAATTTTGAATATTCCTCAACATCACTTGCAAATTCTTTGGGATATTACTAATGGTTTACATGGGACCTAGGGATTCAGCATCATTCATTCCCTTCAGAAAATGAAAACTCATGGATAACTTCAAGCTAACTGGATACCCTATAAAGAATTATACCAAATGGGTGTGGTGATATTATGTAGTAGCTATGTTTCTACAGTGCTGTTGAAAGTGAATAAAGTGTATTGAATGAGTTTATGTGAGTTGAAGTACTGAGGAAATTTACAAGTATTTGCATTTATGTATCATTTCCCCCAAGTAACTCCACAAAGCTGTATCTGTTCTGTTTTCTGTTTTTAACACTGCAAGTAAATTGGACTTGAAGTTTACTGCTTTTTACAAATGGTGCACAAATATGTAACTTCATTTTTTTGTAGCTAATCTCATCTTTTTCCCAACCTCCATTCTTGTCGAAAATGCCTGACCTCGTCCATCGAAGGAATCACGGTTTCCCTTGTTTTAAAATTTGGTCACTTCGAGTTTACTACTCAGAACTTTAGGTGTTATCTCCTATTTCCACTCTTCCCACATTGCATCTGGATGCAAAAGGAAATATTGTAATGAGATGATATGGGGGAAAGGGGTGCCTTGCTGGTTTGGTCAGAAGAGCATGTGACTGGATCTCAGATTTGTGAGTTTGAGCCCCACACTGGGTGTAGCAATTACTTAAATAAATTAAAAAAAAAAAACTAAACTAAAATATATATATATATGAGGGAAGGATGACCACGGTGGAGAGCTGCTTCAGTGTCTAGAGCTATTATCATTCCTACTTGGTTTTATCACCTTTGTCAAGGCCCAACTCTCCTGTACTAGTTTAGCCTGCATCCATCTCAGGTTGATGCACTTGGGCTCCACCCTCAGCTGCCTCCACTTGGCTGACCAAGCACACCATGTTGGATGCTGCACCCTCTGAGGCAAGAGATCTTCTGAGAGGCAAGGGATCTTCCAGGCAACAAGCTTCCTACAATCTTCATCCACCCCCAAATGATCCCTGGGGATTTCTTTTCTTCTTCTTCTTTTTTTTTAAGGTTTTATTTATTTATTTGACAGACAGAGAAGAGAGAGAAAGAGCTAGAGAGCACAAGTAGGGGGAGAAGGAGAAGCAGGTTCCCCGTAGAGCAGGGAGCCCAATGCGGGGCTCAATCCCAGGACCCTGGGATCATGACCTGAGCCAAAGGCAGATGCTTAACTGACTGAGTCACCCACGCGCACCCCCCCAAGGGATTTCTACCCCAATCTCTCCCCTGAGATTCAATTCAGAGGGGAGAGGAGATAGAGGAGAGTAAAGTCTCAGCTCCTGCCTCTCTTTCATGCTCTATTGCTAGAACCTACAGTGACCAGAAGGCATTTCTTCCAGTGAGGTGAAAACTTTCCTGATCTTTTCCTTATCTGATATTCTTACATCTCTTCACTAGAACTAACTGTAAAATCATGCTCAGATTTGTAAGCTTTGCTCTTAATATGCAAAAGGTTTTTTTTTTTTTGGCTCTTTATGTAATCTTCCCACGTACCATCAGCCAAGCCAGGCTTTCAACTACGTTCCTTATAAAGGAACATAAGGATGTTTAGGGAGGAGCCTAGAGCCAAGCCAGGTTCTCTTTGTTCCAGGCTGCCTCCAAAGAGGTGGGGAGCCAAGGGGGCGAGGAGGTCCAAATTTATGCTCCTTCTAAAGAGTTGGAAGAAAAAATTCTTCAGCCATCTGGACATATTCTACTTCTTAGAATCAGACTTGAGAGTTTCCACATATAGCTGCCACAATGTGGCTGTTGGTTGGTGTGTTTTATTTTCTTTACCTTCAACATTGTAGCAAAGAAGAGGGAGAGTGCTTTTGCAGCTATCTTGTGCAGGGAACATGGGTTTCTCTAGGCTGGAGAATCTCTGGTATCCTGGAAGCCAAGATCGCAGCTAGTTTCAGGGTTCCTGGAGACTAGCTTCAACACAGGGCAGTGGGCCACAAGGTAGGCATCACTGGGAGAAGCTTAGTCACAGGAAGGGACATTGAGGGAGAAGCTGCAGACAGGTTCATGGAGGTGGAGGGCATAGGAGTCTGAGCAGTGTCATTTCCAGAGCAAACTCACAAGTAGAGTGGGTGGGCTTTGGATAGCTGTTTGCTGAAGGGGTGGGAATGTCTGAGAGGTTCAGGGAACAGACATGGAGCAGGAAGCTACTTCAGCTCATAATAAGTTAATCATATTCGATTTTGTGGCCACTGCAGGGAGGAATCCATGGGTCAAGTGCCTTGTAAAATGTTTTCAACATCCCTTGAGAAGTGGAGGAAATGAATTTCTCGCCAGTGGAGGCAGGAGCACTTAAAGACATAATCTGTGAATAAGGGAGCACCACCCTCGCCCTTTACAGCAGGGAGTGTTTACCTGTGGTCCTTGAACTTCTGGGGAACCCGTCAACGGCCCCCAGGGGTAGATTAGCCCTAACATTGCGAGCAGACCTGTGTGCATGTGCCTTTGTGCGTTTTGGTCTCAGGAGAGATTCTCGTATTTCCAACAGATTCTCAAAGAGTCCCTGACTCCAAAACATGAGGGTCATACATTAAAGGACATGTTACACAAGCAAGTAGTGTACAATTCATGACATTAAAATCCTTTTTTCCTTTTCCGGAAATCCCAGTGAAAAGAAAGCAATGCCACTGATCATGGGGTTCATTTTCGATTTTCATGAATCACTTTGGTGATAACACTCATGCAATAATGTCCACTTGAAAGAGCACAACAAAAAACACCACTAAAAGGGAACACAATTGCCTTTGGCCTCCTGTGAACACTCTCAGAGGACCCTTAAGACAAATAATTGAAGAATTAAGACTATCTTTAAATCATCGGGATTTCTTACAGGGACCCAGCTTCGGAAAATTCATTTGGGAGCTGAGAAGCATGTGTTAGGATGAGCAGTAGCATATGATAAATAACTTACTGTAAAGGGCAAATTTCTATGAGGAATTAACCATTCATCCTCAGGAGGCCTTTATTTACTATAAAAACCTGAGTGCCTTTTGCTGTTATCAGGCTGAGAATTACAGGGAAATTGATTCTCCTCCCAGACTTCCCTGATGGTCCCGATAAACCATTAGGCCCTCCCAGCCTTTACCTTCCTTGTCAGCAGCTTCCCTGCAGTGGTCAGCACAGCCTCTCGGCAGCAATTAGTGGTAATAAGTAGGAGCTTGCACAATTGATGGTGTCATTCGTCTGGACAGTGTGCAAGCAGCAGTTATGAAATGCTTCATGGAGCAGAGTGCTTGTACTTGGTCCCTCCCTCCCATCAATTTTCTCTGTAGCAGAGCCTAATGAAGGCACAAGGAAGGTGATGCAGGGACGGTAGGAACTCGGAAGCAGTGCTTTCCATCCTGGTCAAATAGACCAGATTTGGCTTAGTACGATGGCTCAGAATTCCTTCTTCCACCACCCTAATTGATGCTTCTCCTTGCTCAACCCTGATGGTTGTGATAGGAAGGGGGCGTGGAGGGAGGCGAGGAGCACGCACACGATCTTTTCTTACCTCTCTCTTTCTAAACAGTGTTACTGATCTCTAACATTTCTTTTTGATTCTTTCTTAGAATTTTCACCTCTGCTTACAGCCCATCTCTTCCTGCATGTTGTCCACTTTTTCCATCAGAATTTCTAGCATCTTAATCATAGTTGTTTTAAATTCCCCATCTGATCATTTCAACATCTTGCCATAGCGGAGTCGGGTTCTGATGCCTGTTCATTTCTTCAAACTGCGCTTTTGTCTTTTAGTGTGCCTTGTGATTTTTTTGTTGAATGCCAGACATGATGTACTGGGTGAAAGGAAAACCGGCATATAGACCTTTTGTGATGTGGCGGTGAGGAGTCTGAGGAGCGGACGTGTTCTTTAGCCCTGTGATTCAGTCTCAGTCTTTCAGTGAGCCTGTGCCTCTGGGTTGTGAATGTCACAAATTCTTCTCTGTCTCCGCCCTCTTCCTTAGGTGGGACAAACAGACTGGGGGGGGGGGGGGTGTGGCTAGAGTTGGCTATTTTCCTTCCCCACCCCAGGTCAGTAATACCCCCATGGTTTAGGGTCTGGTAAATTAGTTTCTCTTAAGAGCAGCCCTTGTTAAGAAGAACAAAATACTCTGGCATTTTTCAAAATTGTTACCCTCCCCCTCCTCCTTCCAGAAGCAAGAGGGGATTTTTCTTTGATCTTTACTGTGCAAACCTGGCTGAGCTTCTGGAGGCAAATCCACAGAACTGTGGGAATGTCCTGGAGTTTTTGTCTCTCAGACCAGTCCAACGCGAACCTCCAGCAATTTGTCAACTGCAGTCTCGGTTTGGTTCTTATAGGAGTTTCTGCTCCAGGAAGTTGTGATTCTCTTATCGGCCTGTCTCTCCAATTTTGGAGTCTGCTGCTTTCCTTGTGACTTCACTTCTCTTATGGAGCTGAGACTTGTTGATTTTTCCGTTTGGCTTTCTCACTTATTGTTACAAAGGAGTGGCCACGTCCAAGCTACCTGCATGCTTGACTGAAAACCTAAAGTCTGTCTCTGGCTTTTGAATAAAAAATTTTAACACATTCATTACATTCTATAAAATGACTTTGGAAGTCTTCTCTGCTATAAAATGATTCTCTTTGAGCAATTCAATAATAACTAACCTCGTGGTTTAATTACTCAGTATATGCAGATGGTTCTCAAAATTATGTCTCTAACTCTGGTTTCTCTATTATGCTTTAGATTTGCTTGCCCATCTTCAGGCTAGATTGATATTTTTGAAGAAGCAATCCTCAGGCTGAAATGTCCAAAAACTGCGGCCAGTATCTCCTTGCTGTTATCCTGGGATTGTCACTTGCCACCTGCTTTTCCAGCAACATCTATGTTCTCAATTAGTGTCACTGACACTTACCCAGTTCAACTCCAGCCTCATTGACCTTGATAGGAAACTTTACATTGGTTTCCACCTGAGCTTCATTTCTCTTATTCCATGTCCTTTGAATCCCACATTTAGGTAATGTCAACCAGCTTGTGGTTCTCTGGACGTATCATACTGTGCTTTGAGAACATGTCTAGGGTATTCTCTTCTATCTGCTTGTAATGCTTTCCCATATTTCTTCCCCATACAGCATATTTTCCCCCCTATGAAGCCTTTTTACATGTCTGGGGGAGAGGAAGTCCTGGGGTGAACTGCATGGTGCATGCAAATCATCTGTTTAAACGCTCATCTTCCTTTGTAGGCTAAACCTTTCAAGAGTAAGGACTATGTCTTATTCATCTTTATAGTGTCAATGCCAAGCACATGCTAAATGTTCACTAAGTGTCACTTGAACAAAGAGAGGGAGAGAGAATGGAACTAGAATCTATTAAGAGCAAGATACTTTGCCAGGTGTTTTGCATGAGTGAGAAGAGAGGAGGAAATTTGAATAATACGGAGTAAATTGTGTCTTATTTTCCTTTCACTTTCAAGAAAGTATCGGTCTTCCTGTTTCTGAAGGGCTGCAATTAATTTATTGACTCTTTTGGACTGTTGGGTACTTTTCCCTCTATTCATTCCATGGTGGGGTGGGAAGCAGTGAGGCAAGTACGTTTGTTGGTCAGATCACTATAGGGTATTAGTAAAGAATATTTGCTATCAGATTTTGCTCTTCTGATCCGCCCTTCCTACCTTTCCTCCCATCTGCCTCCCCATTTTCTTCTCTTCATGGTTGGAGTGCATCTAAGATTTGTTGCTCTGTTCAATCCCCTAGGCTTAAGGGAGCAGAAAGAATTCCTCCAACTTTCCTATTTGCATTTTCCAACATCTCCCCATGTTACATAGAATAGGAAAAGTGTAAGACTGAATAAAAAATAAGGTACAAAGTTCCTCAGAGTATTGTTAGAAGTTATAGTTGATTAAAATTTGAGAATATTACTTGTAAAAGATTGTCTATGGAGAAAAGGCCCAGAATATGAATTCATAAATAAATAAAATGAATAATCCCATTTCCCATAAGAGACAGATAAAAAAATGGATTTTTTTCCTTAAAATAAGTTAAATTGCAAGGAAGGAGAATAGGACCAATTGTGAGTTTAAATGATGCCCAAATATTGCAATTATAACTGCATTTCTTATAAAGAGTGAAATATTTCTTTAGTATTACAGATTAAATTTAATTTCAAACTCTGTAAGAAGAATTTATTAAGTGGAAGGTGCCATTTGAAAAGGAATTACTTCTGCACATAGTTTTTTTTTTTCTCTCTCTTTTGGGTTCTTAAATCACACCAGCTGATTCTGGATTGAACTTCAGAAAAGTTTCTCTAAGTGCAAACACTTTTTAAAAACAATGTGGTAAAAATATTTTTTGGAGGACTGAGCCAGCAGAGTAGATATCATCACTTACCAAATGTTGGCTTTATTGACTGTAAGATTCTCAAATGTGAGAAAACATTTATAAACCAGCTGAGACTTAAAATCGCCAACTCTTAACATCCAGTGGGGATGGAGATAGCTATCTTCCAGAATATATAGTTCTGAGCATATTTACCCTCAATAGATGTTCAAAAATACATTTTGAAAGAACTGAATCCTATTTAAATATTATGAAGTGAAATCATTGGCAAAACATTGGTGTCTGCACATTTACTTAAAGAACAAATCATCTATAATCTATATTCCTCTAGAGTCATCTTCCTATTTGGAAGTTTCAAGAAATTGTTCTGTACTTCATTTTGCTGGAACTTATGAGTAATTACATCTGTCAAAATTTGTGCGTACTGCTTCTGCAATAAAACCTTGTCTCTCTGGAATTGAGAGCAAAGATACTCCAACATGTATGAACTGAGCACGATCCACTATGAACTTTCTCACAGCTGGACTGCTTCTAGAGTCCCGGGGATCAGTGGGCTCAGTTTGTGTGTTTACTGAGCAAGTGAAGAGAACATTGGTAGTAAATGACATAGGTGACACTGTCTCTTCTCAGAGAACCCAGAATGTCTAAATTTTAAATGACTCAAGAGTTCAATTGGGCTTCTTGTTTGTGATCAAATATCCCTGCATCTCCCCTATGGATGCTTTCCAGTCAACTTTTCCTGTGCTCCTACTTTTCACATCTGTTTTTGTGAAAATGACTCTTACGTGTCACTCTTCTCCTGTACTTTTGGGGTGATTAATAATTGTGAGGAAGGAAATGTCAAAGCTCAGAGGATTGGTTGGGGGCCTCTCGAACCACTCTCAAAGATCCTAGGATCAACCCACAGGAAAGCATTTTCTAAATTTAAGGGAATCCTGAAGATAGCGCAGTTGTTGGACCCCTGGATATTTTCACAATTGCCTCTTTTGTAAATTCTTTGGGAAAAGGGGCTGTTCTAGCTAAAGGTCATATTTTAAATACTCATTCGAAAGCAGTCTGTACTTATTGAAGGAATACTGTTTGGGAATGGGAGTTTTGAGAAAGTTGGATGGTATGAGGTATTAGCTATTCTTACTTTTAACCTTAATAATTCATAGGTCTCTTTTTAGTGGTGAATTCCATGTAAACCATGTTGAGCCAAAAATACAAGGAAATTTTGTGGTGTTTTGCTCTGAGTTTTTGTTATGATCAGCTTATGACCTTCTAGGCAAAGAGACATTAGTGAGAGGTGTCTTGAAATTTCCACGAATTACTTTGTGACTTTGGATTTGTTACTCGTTGTTTTGTTAAATCCTCTCGTAAACACTTGGACTTGTACTTTATTGGTTTCAAGTAACAGGGGAAAGTAAGCATCAGAAAGTGAAGTCAGAGGGCTACTCAATGGCTGAATCGGGGCTCGGACTCCTGTCTGGAAGCCTTAGGGCTCCCCATCGGTGGTGCATGCCCTGTGTTTATGACCTTTTCAATTCCTTTCCTTTCTGTCAAAACTTCTGTCCTCAGAGCCCTGGTTCTGCTGCTTGATAGCTTGCTAACCTTATCATTGAATCCATGCTAGTGTGCTCTTTTTTTTTTTAAATTTTTTTTTTAAGATTTTATTTATTTGTGAGAGAGACAATGAGAGACAGAGAGCATGAGAGGGAGGAGGGTCAGAGGGAGAAGCAGACCCCCGCTGAGCAGGGAGCCTGATGTGGGACTCGATCCCGAGACTCCAGGATCATGACCTGAGCCGAAGGCAGTCACTTAACCAACTGAGCCACCCAGGCGCCCATGCTAGTGTGCTCTTGAGTGCTAATCAGATCACCGGCTATTTTTCTGATAATATAACTGCTTTTTTAATAGAGATATTCTCCAGATAATTTACTAAGATCAAAGAGTGGATCTGATGGTGACATTAGAGTCACCTGGCCAACAGGTGGGGCAGACATTGTTGGGACACGGGTCTGGTAGTGTCCTTCAAATTGAAGTATATGGTAGGCAACTGAAGAGAATTGGCTTCAGTAATCCTTTCCCTTTCACATGGATATTATCAAGGAGATATGAATGTGAACAGAGTCTCTTCTGGTATAATATTATAGTCCTAATTCACAGGAATTTATGGCCTTGTTACTACTTGTACTACATATTCGGACCACTAATCAAGATGACCCCATTAGATTCACCTGGGCTCCTAATCCAGTGGCCTCACTGCTTTCTAATGACCTTCACTGGCCATGCCACATCTCTGGTGCTTGGTGATGCACAATGAGTCATCCCGCATCTGGGTCTCGGTCATCTCATCTGTAGGGTAAAATGGTGGCACTCACTCAATGGTCTTCAAGGTTCCTTTCAGTTCTAACAATCAGTGTTTCAAAGTTTGTCCCACACTAACTGGTTTGTACTCAACCAACAAACTTCCTGCATTTCTGGAATGAACAATCTCTGTATACAGATTCGACATTGAGAAAATCTGATCCCAGGAACTTGAAGGTCTTGGTTGCAGTGACCACAGCTCATCTCTGACCTTGATGAGCCATTCCTTGGCTTCCCTGGAATTCATTACTCAAAAGAGATCGGCTGTGGCCCTACTTATTCTGTCTTTGGAAGAAATAAAGTTCTCCTACCTTATTGGTAATCTTCCTTTCATGGTAGCACCAGAAATCTTGATTTCATTGACTCGTGTGTGAAGGACCTTCCCCATCTCCCAATATTCAGTCATGTCTGGGTCTGATGGATGAAGAATCAAGGTCATGTGCCCTTTGCTCACCCAGAGGTAATAAATGTAGCTTGCTGTGTCCACATGCCAGCGATATAGGCGCCAGCAGAACAGAGAGGGAAATGGGACATTATAGCACAGAGAGTTCATTCACCCTTTTTCATGATAATGTGTTTTTGACTGCCAGTGGTAATCTCACCTCCTCTTTCATGGGACTCTCTTCTCTCCCCCAACTCCCTACCCTATATTTTAAACTGCTATATATTCATATAAATCCTCAATTTTTCTTTTTTGAGCTTAGTGCACTGAACATTTTTACTCATGCATAAAAGATGCCCTGAAAATTCCCATCACGGCTGCATAAGTGTTTATTTATTTTTTACTTTTTGAGAATCAGGCTCTGAGGTAGTGCCTTTAAGAGACAAGCATTTATAATTTTGCCATATGATTTGGTTCAGTTTTTTTCTTCCATCTTGTTTGTTTATCAGGAGTCAAAGGGGGGGAATTTAAGATGTTACAGGAAAAGAGTTTCCCTTGGTGGTTAATTTTAGGTATTTGTGAATAGATGGAATATATGGGCTTTTAAAAAGAAATAAAGCTATGGGAAATAAAATGTATTATATATAGATCAGATGTGACAAGGAAACTCATTGCAATGTTGATCTGAATAATGTGGAATCACTAATTTTAAATTCATTGCAATCTAGATATGAAATAGGTAATTTAATCATAAAATTTCTATATTTTGATTTGGGATTCAGGTATAATCCTTAGAGTAAAAACAGATCATTTTTAATTATTTTGGTAAATTGCCTAGATCACATATAAATGAAACTAATAAAAGAAACACTTTCGCATCAGTTTAGAGCTTTACAAGCTATTTTTTTTCTGTGTAGCTCTAGTGTTCTGACTTCAAAAGATACAGTGAAGAAATGAAGGCATTTTATATTAGCATACTAAATTTTAAAATGTTTTCTGTTCAGAATCTAATAAACTCAAAAACTATGTCTTTGTTCCTTTATAATGAAGAATAATTTTTGAGTTGCCCTTAAGGAGGACAGTGTTGTTGGCCTCCTTTGAAGGGTACAGTTAAGGACCAGACTGGAAATCTTCTCTATAGACTTTCTTGTGGATGAGAATCAAAATCCAGTTGTTTCCAATTACAGCTATGAAAATACATATGTGATATCTGTGCAAAGCTAGTAATCAGATGAGCGTTTAGTGCTTTTTGAAATGAAGTGCTGAGTTTTCATGCAAGAGGATGGGAAATGCCCACTGAAACCTTGGGCTGATTCTGACCAGCTAATTTATAGCTTATCTGGATGAAATATCTCCTTTAGGGTTGACTTAAGACAGTTCTGCCAGGTATTTCACATCTATGGCCCCAGAGTAAGCCAACAGCCAAACTCATGCAAGCTCTCATTGCCAGAAGAATGAAAACTCCTCCATTCTATCCCAAACTTGTCTCAGAAGGAAATGTTTTTCATAGGACACTCATCTATAAGAATTAATATCCCAGTCCACCAAGAATGACAAACCATGGCCACGTTCTTTCCCTCCTTCCATCTTCACTTATTAGACAAACAATGTTCTAGCCATGGTATTACAGAGAGAATAAAATGTTTGAACAATTATTTGAGATAGTACAAAAATTCCATTTGACATCTGCAGATTATCTAAATTAACTGAAAATCATCCAAATTAATGGTGGTTTTTTTAAGAAATATTTGTTATAAATATTTAAAAATATCTATATTGCTTTTTAAACACTATTTGTAATATAAACATTTATGTTCCACACTGACATTTCTGATGCATTTTGTTGCATGTGAGTATGGAAAAAGATAACAGCTGTCTTTTGCAGAGGTGTGGTTAAACTTAGATTAGACTTCTAATGACGTGGAAGCAGTTGAAATAACAGAAAATTCTTGGTGGAGAGATGGAAGATGCACCATCAGAGAGTTAACATCATTCTGTCGATATAAACCTAATATTGATCAGACATGCTCTATTTTATAGAGACTGACAGCTTCTAACAAAGCGATTCCATCAATTAATGCACACATAATCACATGGATGCCGAGAGCAAGGATTTTCAGAAGTCTATGGATGGGCTAGATTGAATATCACTAGAGATGCTACTGGGGGGAAAATATGCATGAGCCGTAAGAGTCTTTTAGGCAAATGATTCTCTGTCTGATGGAAGGATTCCTATGATCAGTGCTATATTTTCTGTAGTGAAGTGTTACTTTCAACGCGTCTTCCATAGCTTGAGACACACTTTAGCTCATTCTCTCCCTATACTTTGGAAAGGAAGCAGCCACAATAGCAGTTAATCATGATCTAGCCATAGACTTTAAAAAAAAAACCCTCTCCTGATACAATTTGCCCACAAAGCTTTCAAAGGAGGCAGCTCGGAGTTGCCTAGAGTGAAAGAAATCAGAATCCAATGCAATGTAGATGCAATAATTCTCTATTTCAGCATACCTATCCACCAGCTTAATATAGCTATCATTTGTCACAAGAGGCTTTTGGGAAACTAAATGCAGAGTTCTCCCTTAAGCTAGATACTTACTTGGCTAGAAGGAAAATTGCTGGGGAGGGTGAAGAGTAACTAATCTCTGTTCTTCAGAAATGTGCTCGCCTTACATTCTCTTCTGTTAAAATAGAATAAAAGGCAGTGCTGACTATTCAGGTGATCTACCCTGTCCTTGGGGTCTGGAATCTTATTAGAGAAGACTTTATAGTTTTGTGTAACTGCAACTCTTTTGAGAGCTCTCCAGAGATTTCCTCCTGACCACTGCTCCCCTTCATCTCCATTCCCCACAAGCACAATCCATAAATGATGTTTCGATGGTCCTTAAATCTCCCAGTCCTCACTGGTAAAGCATTGGTGAAAGTATTTTTGAAGAATTAATGGGATACAGTATTCCTGGGAGAAAAGAACCTAGGCAATTAAAATGGGAAAATTGAAAACTTGTTAAAGCGGTCTGGTTTGCTTTTCTGAATTAAGAGCTGAACTTGGCACTGTTAGGGTCCTTCTCAAATGTCTTTTTATAATTTCTCGCCCCCTTTTCTGTTTTCCTCTACTGGAATCCAAAAGCTCCACTAGGCAAGGAGTACGTTTGTCCTATTCATTCCTGTGTCTCTAGATGCACATAGGATTAGCTGATGCTTACATATTTGTTACATGATTGGAATGATAAGTGAACCCAAGAAGTAGGATACATGGAGAAAATATGATGAGAGTATGGATGTAGAATTCTCTCCCCAATGTTTAGGATTCTTGGAATTTGGCCAACTAAATGTTAAATTGGGAAAACTCCTTCTTCAATATAGGGATCATTCCCTTCTCTGAGCCAGGCCTAATTTTAAGTTATTGTTAAATAGGCAATGATGAAGAAATTGCCACATGACAAAAGACTTGAAGTCCACCTTCATCTCTGCTTAAGGCAATATGGCAAAATGTTCTGAAAGCCCTGTGGGGGCCTCAGTCTTCTGTTTACACACTTTCAACCCTTGCCTTAGGAAATGAAAGTTTTCAGGAATCCTCACTTCACAGTTTTTTGGAGGATAGATTTGGGACATTAAAAAACAGAACAAAACAACCTCCCCCCCCTCCCCGAAAAAACTAGACATGAATTTCAAATTTTAACCCACCTATTCTGGGATCTTTTGGTTGAAAAGATTGGCTTGATGACATCAAATCATAACCTCATCACCTAATTTCTGCTAGGATTATAGGCCCTTCCTTGCTAACTATAACATTAAACAGAAAGTTCAGACAAATATGTTGGTCAGATTTTCTGAGAGGACCTTCCCAAGCATTCATTACAGGTTCAGTTTGACGTAATGATGTGAAATGTGTTATTCCGCCAAGTTTCACACACATTGCCATGTGACTAACTTGGGAAACACCAGTTATTTTCATTTGTTTCCCCAAGAGAAAGGGAGAAAGAATCAACTATATGGTAGATATTCAGGGTACCTCATGCCTATAAAACTCCATGCTGTCGCCAGAAGGATGCCTTGCCATGTGGTGAGATTGCGGCTGGGTGGAGCATTACTGGGGAGGCCCTGATGGACGCGCTGTGGTTTCACCGCTACGACCATCCATGTGCCTGTGGTCAGTGGTGTGGTTCCCGCAGATCCCTGGGAAGCTCGGTGACTGGAGGCGTGAGGGCAGGCAGAGAGAGGGATGCAAGTGGGCACAGAGCCCGCGGAGATGTGAGGCAACATGCCAGGCTTGGGGCGCAACAGAGTTGGTAAGACTGACTATGGCTGAGAGGTGACCATAGACCAGTGAGAAGGGAAAGACATACACATTGGTTTATTTTTACATAAACCAATGATTTTCCAGCTTTGAATACTTCATGCTTCTTCGGAAAACTCCGCTCTCCTCAACTGTAATAACACAAACCTCCCACAATACAGCACCCCTGGGTTTCTGGTTCAGAACTTGCCGGGCATGTGCTCTCGCTCCTGCCTGAGAACCAAACAGTGACATCTCCTGGTGATTGCATCCCCTGTGGGGGTGCCCGGGAGCGAGGAGGGCTTCGCGCTGGCTACTGTGACATTGCATGTGGACACCGCAGGGTTCGTTCCTCTACACTCAGCTCTGTTTTGTTTGAGCTGGAGAAACAAGGTGGAATAGATCTAACTGTACCAAGGAGCGGGCATGGTCTTACCCACTACTCAGCAAAGTGCTGTGAGAACTGCTAGAACTGAGGTAACCCCTACCCTGCAGGCTTCGTGACCGTGACCCCAGCAGCACCCCATTAGATGGTCAGCTGGAGCACGGCAGCACCCTCCTCTGGTTTTGTTCAATTTTGCAGCCTCGTTTCCAGCACCGTGCTGGGCACCCTGTAAACACTTAATATTTGCTGAATGCAGGAAGAAGGGAAGGTCCCAGGGGAATACCTAATGAACCACTGAATTATGCTGAGGTGGCTTTATTTCTGGCCCAAATCAGTATCAACCTACCAAAAAAAAAAATATATATATATATAAGATTCACTTAAAATTTTTATTTTACTGTCTAGGGAAGAAGAGCTGTTTGATTTCTGATATTCCTCTAGCCTACTCCTGCAGCTTAAGACATTATATTTCAAGACCAATGGAAAAAAAATAAATATAATACTGAAATAATGTGAGCATTGTGTAAGAGATCATTAGAATGTTCTCTGTGAAGGTATTTATTTATGATTTGTTCTTTTAAAGAAATTTTATACTTAACATGTGAGTGGTGGCTAGATGTAAATTTAAATCATTTTATAGCCCCCAAATGTTATGAGTTTATCCCCTTAGTAATAATGAGAGTTCAATGGCTGTGTGAGCCTAATCACTCAATTCAGACTGTTCCTTTGGGGGAACTCTAATTAGATGTTAATAAGAATGGCGAATTAAATGTGATATTAAGAGACCCTTTATATTGTATATTAATATATGTCAAGATAATAAGGTGTGTTTTAGGTATTTCAAATATAGATAACAAGAGAGGGGATGTAGTTTCAACTTGGCTGTCACCGATATTGATAAAATTTCTACTTACTGGTGTGAAATACATTTTTTTTTATTGCTCACACACTTGATAATTATCAGCAGATGTGCCTTAATAAGAACAGATTATTTCAACCAAAGTAAATAATTCATTAAGTTATAAATGAAATGCATATTTGGCAAGCCAAAGTGAAAGCATTAACCAATCTGGGTCCCCCCCTCAACTGCTTACAAATTGCCTCAACATTCAAATCTATAAACCACTTAGCACTCGCCAACTCCTGCTGAGGCAAAGCTTTACCAGTGCAGAGTAATAGATTGTTCAGCGGCACAGGAAAATACATCAGAGTTAAGAAAAAAAGGATGGACTTAGTGGCGTTAAAAGAAAAACTCTCCCTCTTTCCCTGCTTCAGTCTGTAGTCTTTGCTACAGAACCCTGCAAACTCTTCCTCTTCAGTTCTGGGGAAGCCTGGAGGAATTATGTGTTATGAGTTAAAAAACTAATGAAAGACAGAGAAATACTTGAGAATAAGAGCACCTCCTTCTTTGAGGTAACATAATTCCGGTTCTTCTTTGATACTAAATAGATTTGGCTTCATTTTCATTCATGGCACTTTAACTATGAAACCTGTTCTTTGCAAATCGGATGTTTTGTGGGATGTTGCAAGTGATACTACGGGTGTTAATCCCAACTGTGTCTTTCTTTCAGCCAGCTTTACTTTTATACTGGTATTATAACAGGAATTTTCTACTTTTGCTGAACCACATTTTAAATTTCTGAGTTTAGATTGGGTAGACATTCTTAGGCATTCTGCTTGAGTGTACTAACTACTGTCTGGAATGAAATGAAAAAGTGACCCTGCAAGTAAATAATTACATTAATTATATACATTTCAACTCAGGGCACAGCCATGTTCTAGCAGAGATAACTGAGCTGATGTAACGGTCAGTGAGGTTCGTAGGTGTGGTAAGAACCAAGTAGAAGCTGACAAATGAGTGGGTATAGATGGTAAAGTCAGCCTCAGGGTTAAGAATGGAACTTTAGCTCTCAGAGACCTTGTACATATCTCTGTTTATAAAGAATATTGAACACAGTGAACCGGCTTTTCATTCACATTCAAATGCTTAAAAATCAACCAGTGGGTAACAAGAGGAACACAAGGAATGGGGTGAACACAAAGGCCTACTGGTGTCCATCTTTATTAGATGAGGTGGGGGAGTGCCTATAATTTGGCTCTTGCTCACTCCTTTTCCCATCATCTATCTGTGTTGTTTGGGTTTTTGCCTTTTTTATGAGCCGGGAAGTTATTGGTTATTATCGATTTTTCTGTTCCCTGCGAAGCAAACTGCACTCAACGCAAGTCTCAGCTGCTTCGGTGAAGAATAGAAACCATTAGAAATGAACAGACTCAACTTGTTCTTTCTCTTTCCATGATAACCAAGTCAACGTGTGTAAGTTATTTTTGTGGCTTTAAAAACACGTTGCAATTGCTACCATTTTGTCATTTAATTTAGGACCTCTGTGGTCTATCACAGGTAGGGAATGCAATATCTCGGTTAATCAAATAGCAGGGTTGACCTACAATTCTCTCTACTATCTCCCTGTCGAATATTCTTCTCTCAGTGCTGTCATGCCTTTGACTACTACACAGAGGCCTCACTGGTCCCCTGTTCCCAGTCCCGAGTCCTTCCCACCCAGTATCCTCAAAACATCCAGGGATTTTTAAGTGCAAGTCAGTTCATATCAAGCGTCTACTCAGAACTCTCCAATTATTTCCATTGTACTTAAAAATACATACATTTCTTTGCAAAGCCTCCACAGCCCTTTGAAGCCTCATTTCTGAGCAGTCCCACCGCTGTGCTTCGGACTCTACCCTCACTCGCTCCTGCAGCCACGCGCTCTCCGAATATTCCTTCAACGCGCCGGCCTCTTCCTCATTGACATCTTTTGTATGATGTGACAAAACGGTTTTCTTTCTATTCACTTCTTTCAGGTGAAAGCAGAGTGTACGTGGCTGCAAAATCCGCCAGGTTATGGGGAGAGGTTACTTTTTTCAACTTTAATGAGACATCGGGCTGTTCCAAAAGTCATTTTGTCCCCTTAAATAGAATCCTTGCAGTCATTGGAGTTTTATGCCTTTGGGCATTCAAACCTTTATCATGGCAACATTATTTGAATTCTTAAATTCCTTGCTGTTTGTATCGTCTCTCCTCTGCCCACCTCAAAGAGGCTTGGGATTAGCTTTTGGAAATGAAGTCCATTGGAATTTCTGGACATGCACTAAGTTTAGAGCCTTGGTCTTTTCTTTCCTCAGCAGCTCCGGGCCTGTTGGCATGACACCATGATGTGGTAATTATCACCGTGCTCGGGCTAGGAACGGAATCGTAGTTTCGCCGCCTCTTTGTCTCCCTGTTTCTCTATCTATCTATTATCTGTCTGTCTGTCTGTCCATCTGTCTGTCGATTATCACATACTCTCTAATTTTAGTATCAAATAAATAACAATAATATTAAGTTTTTGAACACCAAGTACACATATAGGAGAAAACAATCCTTTAGACTGTGTCCCCACCAGTAAAACTGAATAAGCCATTGCATATGCTTTGGTTTTCCCCATTCATCTGAAGGAAGCTGATGTTTGCCAGGGCCCAATCTCCTAGGAAGATCAGGCAATTCATTTGATAGCATCTGTGAAATGTTCTGAGCACCTCAGCACAGGATGTTCTACAAACACGATGTATTATTATAATCAGCATCTCTATCTCTCCTGAACCTAGTGGAGCATACTATTTGCCATCCATCCCACACTGATGTTGTAGGGATTAATGAGATAATATCTATAAGGTACTTAAAGCTCCTTGGAATCAGGGGGTTATGTAAGTACAAGGGTATCTGATTATTATTAACCCAATACATTATGTTGCCACCTCACTGTCCCTTTTCATCAAGAGTAGATGTAAATGATATATCAAATTCACACCGAGAGAAACAGCAAAATAACATTAAGTTGCTTTGGAAACTGGAGTATGTGTGTGTGTGTGTGTGTGTGTGTGTTTGTGTGTGTATTTGAAATGTCATTTGAATCCAGTCTCTTAAGCAAACACATTTCCATTCTGAACTATTTTGGTTACACTTAACATAAAGAGATGTGATTAGAAGTTTCTGATCTTGTTTTATGAGGCTAAATGTTTTGAATCATATACTCCATTAGGAAGAAAAAATAATAAAGTGACATATAAAGTCACTTTAGTAACTTTGTGACAAGACTAGATTTAACTGTTTTCAGTCAGGGTTTTACTACATCTAATAGACATGTTAGCAATAAAAGCCGGGATTGACATTTCATAAACCTAAAAAATATTTCCCGTTTCCCTTAAACGATAGTTTCTTTTTAAGGAATTTAGTATCCTGCAAATTAAAAACTAAATTTTGAATCAGAGACAGGGTGTGGGGAATACTAGCATCTCAGTCAGAAACAAATCAAATTATGTGTAGTGACAGACAAGAGCACTCCATCACGAGCTGGAGTGCAGGTGCACTTTGCTGGCAACCTCCGTCCCAGTCTCTGTCTCTGTCTTTTAAGCCCTCTGTCCTTTTCTCCAGCCATCCCCCTTCATATTTCAATCCATCCGTCTATCCATCTATTTATTCCTCTATCTTTCATCTCTCTGTTGTGTATCACAGTTAATAAACTAAGCTGTGTATCTTCAGTTGAGATCTACATCAGAGTTCCTGATAACCACAGTTCTGCACCTTGCCCTGGGTGTTTTAAGGGCGTTATAAACTGAGCAAGTCTGAAGATGAACATGAGCCCTTCCCACCACTACTAGCCCCAGCCTGTCCTGACTCCAATCTGCTCTCCCTTAAGGTCCTTCTTATCAGTAAATGCACTCCAGAGTTCCCCACAGAAACCTAGGAGACGCCCCCCCCCCCTCCACCATTTTCAACCATTAACTATGTCCTATTGTCTGTATTCTGGTTCCCTCTACCAATTTTATCAATTGCTGTCACTCACAGAATTAAAAGACTTCTCTTTAGTTTGCAAACTTGCAGATCAAAAGCTTCACTGCCCCATCTGTTTACTTTTCCTCCTCTGCAGGGAGCCATCAAAACTCTCCTATCAGGCGATCCTTTATCCAAGAGGCCTCTGGCATGTCCACAATGGATTTGGGATATATTTCATGGTTATAATCTTCTCCCTGGGTTCACCAAAGTCCAGTAATTAAATGCACATGTAAATTATTTTTTTTTCCAGATAATGTTTGTTATGTGTGCTGTTAATGTTGAAAAATTAAAGTCTTTGGAGGAACGTTTTCTACAGTGATGAACATGTTTTACAGGAAAGTATACACTTCTCTGCTTTCTTAAACAAACTATTCTGAACAAAATAATCTAATATTTTCGTGAGGAGTCGGAATTGACATTTTGGGTATCAACTGTTTCATTACTGTGTGTAATATGTTCATGCCTTTTATTGAGGTGTGTAGGGCCTCTTTTCTGTTTGCTAAATGGCCTGAGGCACCTGTACTTTTAAAGTTGGAGCTTAGCTTCTATTACTGTCAGGTTCAGATTTGAGTCAGTCAGGGTGTCTGTGTAAAATTACATGTTCCTAGAGGCAAGGGGTAGATCTATAAAGTTTTCTTCACACAGCTCTTTGCATCGAGCTTATTCAAACAAGTAGTAGATTTCTTTCGACAGTAAAAATATTTTTAAAAAAGTGAAGTTACCTTTTAATTTCATTTTTGGGGGGCAAAAGGGAAATGCTAATAAAGTTAATATAAGGTAATAATTTTATATTAGTCTTTCTTCATATGTGGCCAGCTCTTAGGGCGCATGTTTTAATCCACTGCATACTCGCACCAATGGAATAGCGATCTACGGGAATAGCTCTACCAATTATGGGTAATTTGAATAATCCTCTGCTTGCCGCTGGGAAAGCCCATTTTATGGTAATGGATGCTGACACTCCTCCCGGCCTGGTTCTTGCACATGCTGTCTGCAATCATTGTCATGGAGAAACAGTTGGGTGTAAAAGAGCCCCATTCAGACAGGACTGCCGTACATTTTGATCCAGGGGAAAATGGGAGGAAACCAACACTTATTCTGACTGGAAACCGATGGCTTTCTGGGTATTACAGACTTTGAGCCCCTCGTTTCTCTTGATTTCTCTGAAAAAAAAAAATGTGTCAGTGTCCATTTGGGGTGGCTTCACGTCACCAGTGAGAATCTAACACGACTTTCTTCTTTCTCATTGACTTCCTCATCAAGCTGCACAGGAATTAGGAGGTGGTGGCCCTGGAAGTGGTTCTGCCCCAAGCTTAATGAGGGTGTGTTTCCTCAAGAGTGCCCTGGCTCCAAATGTATCAGTGGGGCTGCTGCGTCATACAAGACCGTATTTCTTGAGGGGTATACAGCCCCTCAAGAAAGGGTAGCAGGTTCTCGAAGAAGATACCAGCATGGGGATCAAATTTCCCTGACGAAAGCCACCCAGTGTAGACTCTGCTAGCTCACAGCATGTTGGTCACCCAGATACCCAGTCTAAGAGACTACCGTAGGTTAAGACTGACGGAGCCACCAGCCAGCACACTGCAGTCCCCATCAGCAGTAGGGGCAAGTTTTGACAGACTGAAGACAAGTGCAAAGCACATTTTGTCAAGCTCCTTTCACTCCTGCCATCCTTTCTCTTCTACCTTATCCTCACCAAACCCATCTCATCTTCTTAGTTTCCATTTTTAAAATATGGTTATGACAGCAGTGGTTTCAAGCCCAAATAACAGGGATTTGAACAAAGAAAACTGACAAAAAGTATCCTGGGACAGGTTTGCTGGCAATATAAATTGTTTTTATGGGCACACACCAGTTTTTTTTTGCTGGTCTCGAGCTGTCACTTTGGGTTATTTTCACTGTAGTCGCTGAGGAGGTTAGCTTAAAAGCAAACAGCTGAGAATGAATGAAGCAGAGAATGAGCGTGGCAGGAGAGTCCCCGGAAGGCCCAGCCTCACAGGCACAGAGGTATTTCCCCAGCTCCCCTGCACGCCCCCCGCGCACGTGCGTGCACACACACACACACAGCACACTTGCTCAAAATTCTCATTTTCTTTTCCTTGATTATTAAAAATGAGGAAACAAAGACAGAAAGTTTCCATGAGTTCTCAGCTGTGAGCAAAGAGAAATCAGAAGAGTTTTCTCTATAGTTTTAGAGTCTGAATTAAAAGAGATGGATGATTTCCAGCTCTTCACTTAAGTATCACCAACGCTCCTCTTCCCCATTTTCTTTCTCTACCTATTGGTCATCATTAGTGAGCTTTACCTTTGACTGCAGGGCAAATCTACTGCACTGGTGCCAAACCTACTCCATTAATCAAGCAACAGATGGAGAAGAAAGGCCGGAAAACTGGAAAGCTAGAATCCTTTCTTGCTGCTCCCCCAAGATTTATGTACATTACCTAGAGGCTGGGCTTCTTGAGAGATGATCGTGTGCTAATAAGCTTTACAAATGGTGGCTTTTCCACTGTTTGTGTGTGTGTTTGGTTTTGTGTGTTTAGAGAGCTGAGCAGAGTATTGACTCTATACTTTCCAAAGTACTTTTCAAACATGTCTTAACTATAAGTTTTAACGTATCAGTGCATTCTGATACCAGTGCTTAGTCAACTTGCACTCCCTAGTGTATCTTTCAAACTAAATTAGGGCCTGAACTGGAGAGTGCCTTCTTAATATTATGGAGACTCATAATGTGAGAAGGACCAAATGGGGCTGATAGGAGTAAATGTTCAAGGATGGTTTTATTCTTTATTCTGTTTAATTCCTAGGAAGTAGGAGTAGAATCTATGCCTCTCTGTTTAGGAACAGACCTCATGCAGGTATTATTCTATAAAAACTGTTGACCTAGTTCTCCAGGGAAACAGAATCAATAGGATGTGTGTGTGTGTGTGTGTGTGTGTGTGTTTATTTGTTTATTTTAGGGAATTGGCTCATGTTATTATGAACACTGGCAAAATCTTTAGGATAGGCTGGTAGGCTGAAGACCCAGAAAAGAGCCAATGTTGTAAGTTCAAGTCTGAAGGCCACCTGCTGCAGAATTCCCTCTTGCTTGCGGGAAGTCAGTCTTCCGCTCCAGTCAGGCCTTCAACTGATTGGATGATCTCCACTCATTATGGAGGGCAGTCTGCTTTTCTCAGGCCTCACCAACTGAAATATTAATCTCATCACAAAACAGCCTCACAGAAACATCCATGATGTCTGACCCCACATCTGGGCACCATGGCAAAGCCAAGTTGGGACCTAAAATTAACCATTGTGCTTACTCTGACCAAAGGCTGATGGGGTGATGGGACCCACCAAAGTCAGAAATCCCTCTTTCCTTTTAAATGCATATATAACCCTGTGTAAGCGCACCTGGGTCAAGGCGTGGTGAACACTCAGCTCTCCTGTGCTCTTCTCCATTCAATCCCTCCCACCCCAAACCTAACCACTGTCTGACTTCCATCTCAGTGAAGTAGTTTTGTCTCTTTATGAACTTCATAGAAATAGAATTGGTTAGCATGTGCTTGTCTCTACTTCCTTTCACTCAACATGTTTTTGGATTTGCCCATGGGGTTCTCATAACTTAGATCTTTTAATAACAACAAAGAATCAGAATATGGGCATTTCTCTGTCCTGGTTCCTGTGAGTTCCACTTTTGTTTCTTATCTTGTTTCTGTATGATCCACCAATCCTCTCACTGTCTGTGCTGTTCCATGCCCCCACATCCTTTTGCATTCTAGACCTTATTTCTTTGTTGCTAATTGCAGAAGAAGCTTCCATTTCACAATCTATAATTGCTCCATATCAAGTTTGTAGGCTTCACCATTGTTGCATGAAGTTGAAATGCTGAAGCTTCCCTTCCTCTCCCCCCACCAGCTTTTAATGTTCTCTTTTCTGTGCCCCCTTGCCCCAAGGTCTCTCTGCTGTACAGAATAAGAGTGGGTAGGATGATATGGGTCACCACTGCATTTGCCTGGGGGAAATGACTTCAGGTGGAGCGCTACCTAAAAAGCCTCTCTATTCCTCTGTGGATGTCATTTTTTAAAGTTATATTCACTCAGTGCACTAAAATCCAACATCCTTCCCATCAGTTTTAACCTTTGACATTGCTGTCAGGCCCATTCAAGGGGCTAACGCATGCTTGAATGGCTTTGTAAACTTTTGGATGAGCTACAGCTTTGCTGGAACAGCGGGGTTGTAACTAGGTGTCTTTGGTTTGTGAGCCGACACTTCGCTATTCGTGTCAAGGTTGATTAGATTCCAGGCTCACACCAGCATGCCTCTGTGCAGAATACAATTGTGCACCGACTCTGAAAAGTCACACTGGCTGATGTTCCCTGGGGAATGTCGTGGTCTGCTTTATGGGTATCATGTGAACCTGTTCTCGGGCCTTTGGAATCATCCAGAATTCCAGAACCATGCACAAGAGAACGAGGCCTTAAGGCCCATGAACTCATATCTCATCGTGTATCACTGCTCTGGTATCCAGTCAAGTAGCAAAATCTAAAGTGATTCCTGCAGAGGTCTCCGAATCATAGCCAAGGCTCATGTTTATTCAGATGCTCCATGCTGGCGCTGGCGACGTTATCTAGTGTTTTCTTGACTTTATGAGTATTTCCATATACGCTCTTGTTTACGCTACTGGAATTTACCCTGGGCTGAACTGTCAAAATCAATTCAGCAGAGAGATCAGTATTGTATCTTTAGTATCAAGAAGGAACAATTTTTAAGCTTTAAAGAGAAAGACTTAAACGTGATGAGAGAAAGCAAAGGTGATGATGTTTGCAGTACAAACTCATGTAAACACAGCCTTCCATTCTCACCTCTTGGAATAAAGTGGCATAGATGCCAGAAAACCCGACAGCAAACCTTGTAGTGTGTGCATCATAACCTGTTCAAAAGCCTTTCAAGAACTAGAGTGTGATCCCCAGCTGTAGGAAATTCTGCGCTCTTAAGTATAGACTCTGATGCCTTTTGTCCTTCCTTCCCTCTCTCCTTTCACCCTTCTCTCTCCCTCTCTCCCTTGTCTTCCTCACTTTCCTTCTCATATTTGCATGGATCTTGTGCGTACCATGGATCCTTCTAGCCCTTGGCAAGAATCACAGCAAATCAGTTAAAGAGCCAGGCCTCATGGAACCTGCTTTTTTCTTCTCCTCCTCTACCTCTTACGCCCCCTCCTCTCCTTCTGATTGTTCCCATGCCACATCATTGGGCTACACCTGCAGGAGCCCAGTAACGCTAAAGTGGTAGACCTCAGTTTCAGCTGGCTACCCCAGGAAAACCTTGGAGAAGAAATGATGCTGCCTCCATAGGTCTCTGTGAGCCTGGGCTGAAAGCACAGAATGGAAGGGGTATGAAGGCCCCTTGCTTACAACTGTAATTATTAGTCACAAGGAATAATGCAACGGGTTCTGACAGGCCCCCATAAGTGATTGAGACCCTTGCTAGCTGTTGATTAGGCTTCCTGGCTATGTGTGATTGGTTTGCTCCTGCGTCAGCGACGCCTCGGCCCGGAAGCAGCAATCGCTGGGTCTGAGCGTGTTAGCTGAGAAGAGTAATCACGTTGACAGCTAGGAGATACTGAGGTTGCCCGGTTCACTTGCAGATAGCTTTTATGGCTTTTAATTATTTTATATTCTCACCTGCTTCCTGGAAATCACAAAACCCTTATTCAATTTCCCTGCATCGTAAGTTAATTGAAACTGTAGACATTTCAGTCCCAGCCCTTGTGCACCGTGAAGATCTGGCTGTTGAAACTCAACTCAGCTCCTTTGTAACCAGGCAGATGGGAGGACTGCTGAGCACTGGGGTGAGCTAGCAGACAAGTACTGAAGGATATGGAGGGGCGAGTGGTCCATCCACATTGGCTAAAATGGCACACACATTGACGGTAGGTTTCTCCCCTCCCACAGAGGCTGGGAGACAGGGGTGCCTTCTTTCTTGATGATTACCCTTCAAAGGGATCACTCCCAGGTCCTTGAGAAAGAAATTCCTGGGTTGCAAAACTGGCAAGAGGCCTGGTGAAGATCCATCAGCATTTTAAAGGGACAGAGAAAATGTTTGCAATTACGTTTTCTAAAGTTAATGTTCTAAGAGAAGCTAGGTCAGGGGCCTAGAGTCAGGAAGAAGTCCATCTCAAGTTTCCTGAAGCTGAAGGGAACGTTAAGGCTGTTTCGGGGAAGCCCATCCACTCACTTTGAGCTCCTGGTTTCCTTCACTAAATACTTGTTGGTTTTGTGAGGAAGGAGTAGAACTCTCATTTCTCCTCTCCCTGGGAGTGGTCAGTCTCTTCTCTGCTCCCCATCCTCTGCTTTCCTGTTCACACACCTCCAGGTGCCCTGGGGACTTTCTTCAAATTCTGCCAGCCCCCTCTCAGATGGTGCTGGTATTTATGAACTCATACTTCACTTTCCTCCTTAAAAGAGTGCAAAGAGGCTCAATCTCATTACATCTAGCCTTTATAGTCTGAATTTAGCTTCTGGGTTCCTGGAGGACAAAGATGGTGTCATGACTGAATTCCGATTTATACACATCAATGGGCCAGTAAGCTTTGCTTTGCCCCCAGCAAAGAAGAGCTCATTCAGTGACTCAGGGAAGAAGGCAGTTGACACTGAAAACCAAAGAAAATGTGGAGTTTGTGCCTGTTTAAACAATAGAAGGCAGAGGAGTCTGCTTCTTGGCATTCTTTGAAGTCTGAATATTCACTCTGTGCATATGTTAAATGTCAAGCATAATTCACTCAAAATTTCAGCTCCAAAGAAAGCCAGAAGCAAGTTTCGGTGTCTGCAGGAAAACAGCGAGGGAAGCAGCTTGCGAAAGTGAGGAAACACTGGATGATCTGAAGTCGGAGGAAAGCGAAGTGTCAAATGTGTAAACAAAGACGGGGGAGTTCAAATAAACATAAACCCAACTGAGAATAATGTGTAAAGAACCCTATAGAGAAGGATCTCCAATGGCTAGGGACCGAAGGCTGCAGAAAGAAAGCTCAGTCAGCTTTGCAGGACCCGGAGTGTCCTGAGACTCATTGCAGAGGAAGCTAGAAGTCTTCATCACTTTGCAGTTCTAAGGAGCCATCACTTGCCTAATTGTGAGGATAAAAGAAGGAAAAATAATTGACAAAACTCCTGAAGAAAACCTACCACTGAAAGATTTACATAGTTCTCAAGAGAGGAGAGCAGAAAACACTCACTCGCAGCAGTAAACTCTGTTGACCTTATTTACCAGGAGCTCTCAGCTCCCAGGTAGGAGTTCAATGGCTGGGTTAATGGGAAGAAAAACATGTTGATTTATGCTTTGCAAAATTTGGTGCTTTGCAAAAATGGAGAGAGTAAATGTTGACCTCTTGTATTCATCATTTGGGCTGCTTTAACAAAATACCACAGGGTATATACCATGGCTGAAACAATAGAAGTTTATTTTTACTGTAATAATGTAATATTCTGAAAGCTGGGAAGTCTGATATTAGGGAGTCAGTATGGTTTCTTGGTTTCTTGGTGATGGTTCTCTTCCTTATTTGCACATGGCCATCTTCTTGCCGTGTCCTCATGTAGTGAAGAGAGAGAGATCATCTCTTTAGTGTCTCTTTTTACAAGGGCACTGATCCCAGTCACAATGGCTCCCAAAGGCCCCATCTCCAAATACCATCACACTGGGGATTAGGGCTTCCGCATATAAACTTGGTGGCGGGGGGAGGACACAAACATTCAATCCATAGCACCTCTTAAAGTAAACACCAGGGACTATTCTATCAAATTAGGCATACATTTTACGGTCTGGGCCCAGAAGAGACATTATCTTACCGTCCGTAATAAGTAATAGTAGAAAAAGTTGTTCTTTATGGGATGCTTCCTTCTTGTCCATCATTGGGGTTGCTCAGTTCAGCTCCTCACATCTGCTCAGACACGAATAACCATGGATACTAGAAGACCCAAGCCTTCACGGGCTTCATGTGATTAGATCCTCGCACAACCTTCTCATTTTATCAGTGATGGAACAGGGGCCAAGACAGGCTAAGAGACTCTCCTAAGTCAGTTAGAAAGTGACTGCGCTGGCTCAGAATGATGCTGACTCCCAATGTGTTGGTTTGCTTCGTTTTTGTTAAGTCCACAGTAAAGTTTGGGATCTGTCACCTGCATGTATTTACCTCTAGTGAATTTATTTGGAGTATTCAAAGAATTAGTAAATTCCTCACTGTACAACACTCTCTCTCTCCATGGAACATTTTCATTTTCTCTGAATATGGGTCCCACTGTGTTGAAAACCCTTTTTACCTCTAGTAGGGTGCTTCTCAGATATCCCTTGACTATTTAGTCACTTTAGTTATAAAAATATTCTATATTGGCTATGACCACTTATTTAGTTATACCCATTTTTTAAAGATTTATTTATTTATTTAAGAGAGGGGGAGGGAGAGGGAGAGAGAACATCTCAAGCAGACTCCCTGCTGAGCACAGAGCCAGATATGGGGCTCGATCCCAGGACCCCAAGATCATGACCTGAGCTGAAATCAAAAGTCAGATGTTCAACTGACAGAGCCACCCAGGCGCCCTACTTATATCCATTTTAAAACTTCAAACTCCAAGATTTCACCCTACCTCTGCAGAGGCCAGACTAGCAGATCCATTACAAGCTGTCTGAAGGTGGTGATGGGGGAATTCTCTGGTTGTGATGGGGAGGGAAAAGAGGAAAGGCACTTCTTTGTGTCTCCATACAATGAGTCGTGCGTTCTCTTCTGGGTTGGCACAAGTGCTCTACCATTAGGGATCACCCCCACCTCCTTGGTGATGAGGGTGCCCTGCCCTCGCTCCTCACGGAGCCTACTTTTCTAATGCTGAAGGCCATGTCATTGGCTCTTATTCGTGGAGTCTCCTTATGCCCTTCAACTCTCTCAAGAGCCACTATCCAGGTAGTGAAGGCTGACCACCTGTTTTAGGTTTCCTTAGCCTAAGAGGAGCACTTTCTTAGCACTTGCCTTCTCAACTCTCGAATTCCTCAAATACCTTTCATCGCTTTCTGCAGCTTCCAGGTTGGGGCATGTAGTCTGCTGGTTCCTGGACTCACAATTTTCAGGCAAGAGAAAAATTGCTACCGTGGAAAATTTGGGGCATCTCCTCTTCTTATAGAAAAGGAGGAACGTCCTTAACTGGTGCTCCACAAACCCTATTCACTCAGAAGACAGACTTTTCTCATTGCCCTACAAAGCTCTTCTGTTTCTCTATTTTTCTTGTATCCTGGGGGTGGGAGTGCAGGGGGCTGCAGCAGTAAGAGCACAGTGCTAATTTTCCAGAATCCGTTGTGATGAATTTGGAATATGGAATATTTAGCAACCACACCTTTTATGATCAACTGTGATGTCTTGTTGATAATGATCGGAAATGCATTTATACATATAAAGTCCCTACCTATATTAATTTTCTATATTTAGAAAATTTAGCTTTTTCTACTTTGATGACAGTCTGTGTTTTCATGATGATAACTCTGATATGTATTATAGGGCTAGTGTATAATAATTTTATATTGATAGAAGCCTTGTTGCTGTAAACACATAGCTTACTTTTAATTTTGCCAGTTTAAAACATTATTTCCTGCACGCTCCGTGATATATTTCTGACAACCTGGATGAATTTCAAAGTGAACTTGGAGGACTATAGATATGAACATTTCGTGTTTTTCTGCAAGAGATTGATTGACTGCTCCTAAAAATAGAATACCGAGGAGAGAAAATGTCAGAAGTCATCTAGACTCGTCCCCGGCTTCCAAGTACTTAAATTTAGACCGATTGCAGCCTAAATTAAACTTGTTCTTCTTGTTTTTGTCCCTATATAATGGAGGCCCCAAAACCTTCTTTAGTGCTGGTTCATGCAAACATTTCTTCTAATACCTCGTGTGACGTGCGCTCACGTTTTATAGTCTTATCTCGCGGCTTGTGTTGCTGTGACTTTCTGATTCTTCTCCTATGTTTAGTTTCAGGGGTGGATAAAGGTGATCATCTGAATTCCCCTCAGACCTAATATCAGGCCCAGAAGCTTCAGGCAAATGGCTCTTTTCCAGACAGCTTCGAAGCCCTATGGAAACTAAGGGAGAATGACAGAGGGCTGATAGAGGTTGACAGCTTCCTGCTCCCTCCAGACCCACAGAAGAAAAAGGGGAAGCCTCTTTAAGAGGGAAGGGAGAGGGAAAAAAAGGCAGAAAGGGCAAGCAAGAAAGAGAAAGAAACTGAGGATGTCAGGCACCTATGAGGCTGGCCATCCTGCAGCCAAGACCAACATTTTCCCCCGCACAATACGCTTAAAGTGGTGTTGGGCGAACCTACTGGAACTTCACCAGCCCCTTACTGCCCAGCCCCCTTCAGATCCTGCGGAGTGATATTCCCTGAGCACCCTTTGCCAAGGGTGAGGAGAGGAAGAGGTATGCAGTTGTGGGCGGTCAACCCACAAGCTTTTTTCACTCTCAGTAAGTATGGGCCATGCATGCCCGATGAACAAAGAAAAAGCCCAGAGCAGGAGAATCCTGGGGCACACCGGACCTTGCAGTGAAGGAGCAAGCTGAGGGTATGGGGGGGCGGTGTATGAGTAGAATTTGCAAAATAGGGTCCCAAAGAAGAACATCTTTGATATGGGATTATGAATGAGGTGAACTTAGAAACATATACATCTAATTATTTTTTGGTAGCTTTATCTAGTTTGGATAATTTTTAAAAGGGTCATTGATGCTCTTATGTTAATATAAAGTTTTAACATATTTTTTAAATTTTTTTAAAGATTTCATTTATTTATTTGACAGAGAAAGACACAGCGAGAGAGGGAACACAAGCAGGGGAAGTGGGAGAGGGAGAAGCAGGCTTCCCGCGGAACAGGAAGCCCGACGTGGGGCCTGATCCCAGGACTCTGGGATCATGACTTGAGCCGAAGGCAGACGCTTAAGGATTGAGCCACCCAGGCGTCCCGAACGTATTTTTAATATCTTAATACAATGACTTACACTCTCTTTGGCAAGCTCAGAAACATTTATGTTTGCCCACCGTGGAAGGTGATTATATTTGCTTTTCAAATCTTAACATTTCTTTTTTTCCCCCACATTTCCTTCCTTCCTTCCTTCTTTCCTTCCTTCCTTCCTTCCTCCCTCCCTCCCTCCCTCTTTCCTTCCCTCCCTACCATTCTTCTTCCGTTCTTTCTCCCTCTGTCCCTCCCTTTCCCTCCCCCCCACCACATGCATGTGTGACTTTCATTCTGCCCACATGATTGCCTTGATAGGAAGGAAGCTGTGTGTTAAGAATGAATGGGTGTTTCTTCAGCATTTACTAGTTCAAAATCATCTATGCCTAATGAATGAACTAATCTGGATGACTCTCCCCAAAGCTCTAATTTTATACCCAAAGTAGTTCTTTTTTTTTGTATGAAAGGTAAAAGAGGCTAGAGTGAGGACCCCCTAGTGTGTTAAATTTTTATTATTTCCAGACAAGGCAAAATTACAACTCCTATTTCTATTGCCCTGGGGAGAATTTAAGACCTCTATACCTACATTTTTAAAAGGTTAGGAAGAACTGTACACAGCTGACATTTCAGTGTATGATCAAAGTGTTCCTCAATCTTAAATATATACTTTAAATATGTCAGATACACCATCACCTGCTCACCGTAGCATATAAACTTCCCCACATACCACCTGACATTACCTGACCAAGTGATTTAATTGCTCAGTATGTCCTACTTCCTGCTTGTCAAGCCATTCCATTTAGCATCATGTCTGCTCAGGAGGATCTATTTCGTACTGGTAACAGATTGTGTCTATGCTTTTCTTTCAAATGCTCCTATCATTTTTAAATATTTTAAGTGATTGTCAACGCCCTTTCTTTGGTGGCCAAAAAGGAGAGCAAGAACTCAAAATTTGCAACATTTGTGTCATCTCGTGCCTGCTCTGATTCTGTATTTGGAAATTCTGAGAATTCACTGGGATGTTCCAATACCTAGCATTGTGTTTTCATTCCAAAGTCACATTGTCAAAGTCAAAAAGAAGTTTCTGAAAGACATATAAGGAAAAAGATCTCAATGTCATGTTGCCTTAAAAAAACCCTAGCGAGCCCTGCCCCTTTTGGGTAAATGCACTAATCCCTTTGAATTTCAGGTATCAAAATAGTAAGATGGGCTAAGATTGCTTGAGACTCGGATGCACAGGGAGCCGACAACCCTACGGAGCATCCTTTTATGTATGGGCTTCTTTTCTTTGGTGAAATGATGTTTTTTCAAAGGAAAAAAAGTTTGTTGTGAGAAAATTCATGCTCAACTGTCTTGGGCATTGTTTCCATTTCAGGGTGGGGTTATTTTGCTTAAATTGCACATGAATCGTTCAACACTGGTGCTACTGTATTGTAAACCAAATGGTAGCTTTCTTACAGGTGACAGATGAGCAGCGCAGCTGAGGAGGCCCAATTAAGCAAAGCGTACTGTTTGGTGGAGAGAATCATCGAGGAACTGAGTGGAAAATCAGAAACCCTCGAGAGGTACGTCAAAGCAGCTCGGGGCCCGTGTGTCACTCGCAGGCGCTGCTGAGCTGGGAAGAGCCTCACTTCTCTTTGCCTTCTTCCTTCCCCGTCCTGTGGAAGCCCACTGTTCCGTTAGAAAGATGATCAGCTGAAGAAAAGGGAAATTCAGTTCAATGTGCATTTGCCACAGGGCTTCCATGTCAAAGTGTGGTCATGATCACTGTGGGGCAAAATGAAAGTGTACTAAGCAGTAGACATTATCTACAGAGCTTTGTATCTATGGTATTCACTCTATTTTACATGTGCTTGTGCAAACACGTGCTCATGAGATACACACACAACCATGTGAATATACTAAAGCATTTGTCTTGGTCTGGGGCTCAGGACATATACACACAACCATACAAGT
The DNA here is from genome assembly GCF_004348235.1 of Phoca vitulina. Taxonomy (NCBI): domain Eukaryota; kingdom Metazoa; phylum Chordata; class Mammalia; order Carnivora; family Phocidae; genus Phoca; species Phoca vitulina. The sequence continues at coordinate 12,463,785 of NW_022589730.1, read as the reverse complement.
ATACTGAAGCATTTGTCTTAGTTTGGGCTGCTATAACAGAAAACCACAGGCTGGATGGCTTATAAACAAAAGAAACTTATTTCCCACAGTTCTGAAGACTGTTCTGAAGGTGTGAGTTCAGGGTGCCTGCATCGTCGGGTTCTGGGGAGAGCCCTCTTCCAGGTTGTGGGCAGCCAGGAGAGGGCTCTCTGGGGTCTCTATTATCAGGGCAGGAATCCCATTCATGAGGACTCCATCTTCATGACATACTCACTTCTCAAGGGTCCCACCTCCTAATACCCTCACAGTGAGGGTAAGGATTTCAACACATGAATTTGGGGAGAACACAGACATTCAGCCCATAAGAGCATGAAATGAGATTTTAAAAAAGAAGCGAGCATATTCATTTCTGCTTGGAAAGTGATCCTAGGCTTATCCTGATTCTTGTTGAATGTTTCTAGCAGGGAGCCCACTCCTAATTCTACCCCCACTTCTTGTTCTCTCCATTCTACCTTTTGGGGGATACTGAGTCAGTATAATAGCCCTTTGTTCAATGTGTTCTGTGTCTTGACGGGCAGCAAAGCAACCCTTGAGGTGGTCAGCCCTTGAGCTGAGACAGGAGGTAATTCCACTGTGCAATGGACCTGGCACTTTCTGCAGGATGTGGTGTATAAGAAAACCAGAGGATCGCATGTTGTTCATGGGTCCGGTGTCACTTCTTTGATATAAAGTGGGTCTCCTAGTGTTTGGATCTATTATGCAGGATCTGGTAACAAGAAATCAGGTGGTTTGTGAGCCCTTGCAGAGGCGCCACAGACAGGGATGAAAAATCCTAGCCAGAATATGCATCAATCCTAGTAAGACTGCGTCAGTGTTCCCTCCAGGTTGAAGGGCGCTGTTGCAATCACCTTGCTACCAAGGAGCTGATTGGTCTCCTCCGGAGATAATACCATATTGAGGACTCAAGAGGTTATGTCTGCGCTGACACGTCCAATATTCTTCAGCACCAGAAACTTTGGAGAGAGACAGCTCATCTTGATTGAGCTTTGTTTTTACTCCATCCCTGTTCCCATGACTACTTCATCCCCGGACCCTCACATAGGCCCTGGTGTGGCGAGGACAGAAACTGTCTGATCTCACTGCATGGGGAATTCTGTGTGCTCGATGTGCGTGTTCATCTGTGGCAGATGCTATGGTGGACATCGATAGGAGACATGGAGACCCGCACCCTCGGTGCCCAGTCCCATAGGTCCATCCAAAGGCCTCTTGCTCCAATGTCCTTGACTTTGCTCTTACAGTGTCACTCCTTTAATGCCTCTCACCTTCCAAGACATTTGCTTTTGGCCAGGAATTTGTATATGTACTTCCTTCAGAGCCTGTCTTCCTCACCTAAAGCTGACAACTGGGAGAATTCCTGAAAGCTGTGCCCATCAGGCTAGTTTCCCCACTGTAGTGATTTTCACGGCTTCCAGTGAGTGGACTTGAACTTTCTCAACTGTCCATTTTCAGTCTGTACCAATATTTCAAGTTGATCCATCCATGAACAAGGCTCAAATTATTTTTTTCTTTTTCTACTGGTTAACTCCAGCATAGGGAATCCCCTCTTCTCCCCCCTTCCCCTGCTAAGCCATAAAGGAAAGCTAAAGAAGTGATGTCAGTTCAAGAGAGGTGGGTGACATGGGATCCGGGACTCTGGTTTGTTTAATTTTTTGGTGCTTTGTGGACCTGCTTGGCTTGAATGCAGAATTGCCTATTATCTATGACATACCAGTGCACCTGCTCTGCCCTGTGACTTGGTGGATATGACATTTCCTACTCAGATAAGCATCTCCACTTGGATGATCACATGATGTCCGCCGTTCCCACCCCAGTCTATGAGAGCGGAGCACTGTGCTAAAGAGAAGCTTAATGAATGGTGAAGTGTGCTCATGCAGTAGGCACGGTGTTGTTGGGACTCAGATCTCTAAGGAAGGGCCAGTGCTGATATCGCTGAGGCTGGTTTTGAGAATGTGGAGAAAAAGTCTGTAAATCAGCCAACCGAGCTTCCAGGACAGAGGATCTTTGCCATAGTGATCCTGGCAAGACAGTGAGCAATCGGGAAGGAGTGTGCCTCTTCTTTCTCCAGCCTTCTGGCTGCCTTCCTGCCACTTACTGGGGACCACAGGCAAAGGAGAAATGGGTTTTTGCAGAGTCCCAACACCAGCATCGAAAGCAAAGTTCAGAAGGGAGGGTTCCGGATGCCAGACCGTGGCTTACTAACCTACACGTCTGACAAAATCGTAAATGACAGAGAAGGCCAAATAAATCCAACTCTGTCCAATTCTCATAAATCCAGATTCAAACCCCTTGGTGCTTTATCAACAGCATTTATAGAAACGCTTCCAAACTCTGGAATAGGTGAGTGTCCCAACTCATTCATTCATTCATTCACTCATTCCCTCTTTCATTAATTCATTCTTTCTTTCTAAAACAGTTATTGTACATCCGCTGTATGCTACACCCTTTGGCTGGTTGCATTGTCCTTAAGAATCTTTGACACACGTACTCCCTGCTGTTAAACCAGAAGAGCCAGAGTTAGAAGGAGAATAGGGCAGAGAAAATAATTACGTAGGCCAAGAAGAAAGTTTCAGGGAGAAGAGCATTCAACAATTTCAAATGCTAAAGAGAGCTCTAAATAGATGAATTAAATGAATAAAACCATCCTCTCTAAAATTAAATATTGGCTTCCGGTTAGAGAGAACAATTTACTACTACCAAGGTTATAAGACATTTTGGATGCATTATTAGTTGATAGTTTCTCAGAGAAGAAAGAAAATAGCTTTTTAACCACATACAGCCTGTGTAAGAAATAAGAATGCGAATTGAAGAAGGAATCAGAGGAATTCTAAAGGGGGAGTCTACAAAAAACAAGCTGTTCATCAGGGAAGAAGAAAACTGCCAGGTAGCATGTAAATACAGTTGAAAACGAATGCCTCTGGTTTGCTATTAATTTAGTCATTCTGGGACTCCTAAGCAGCATTACTTTGCCTCTATGGTGCTCTGTTTCCTGTGCTTTGTTTGACCTATTGTTAATTTCTTTTTTCTTTTTTTTTTTAAAGATTTTATTTATTTATTTGAGAGAGAGAGAGAATGAGAGACAGCACGAGAGGGAAGAGGGTCAGAGGGAGAAGCAGACCCCCTGCTGAGCAGGGAGCCCGATGCGGGACTCGATCCCGGAACTCCAGGATCATGACCTGAGCTGAAGGCAGTCGCTTAACCAACTGAGCCACCCAGGCGCCCTGACCTATTGTTAATTTCTGATGTATTTTTATAATTATCTTAATTAAAACATCTTTTATTCACCCCCAGGATCAAGGCAGAGGGTAATTTGTAAAAACAAACAGTTAAGCATGTGCACCATCGTGGGGACTGGGGTCAGGGAGGGAAGCAGGATCGTTTCTACTGATGTGGAAAGAGTAGCCCAGAGGAGCCTGGAGGAGGTGATGCGGCATGAAGCCAGGGCCCCCAGGAAAGCCTGTCGCTGAAGAAGGCCCTGGAGGATGGCTTTTATTGTGGATGGCACCCTGTTTCCCACAGTTGACTGGGAAATCTCTACTCCTGGGAGCCTCTAGGCAGTGACCCATCCTTGCTGCACTCCATCCTCCAGGACGTGAGAGGTGTCGTCCTGGACAACAAAGCCTTCACTTAGCAGAAGTAAAACAGGTGTCAAAATAAGCCATTCTCAGACTGACTCTTCATCCCTGAGGTTATTGGGCACTTTTCACTGCTTCTTGTGATGTAATGATTGAAGCTAGAGAGTTTCTTTTGCACTATTACAGACCATTCCGTGTCTGATTTGCAACATCAAAAGTAAGCAGAATAAGACCATGAAAGTTATGATGCTTTACCCTAAGGAGGGTTTAGTGTAAAGTTTTCTTATTTCCTCATGTTGATCTAAAACCCAGGCATTTTCTTCAATGAATTGCATTATTTTTTTAATGTTGCTAAAAGAAATGCCAAGTTCAACATCACACAGTAGTGAATTCTTTGCTTAGAGTGATAGCTTATGATAGGAACCATGTACCAAAGTATAAAATCTTTGATGTTGACATGCACTTTAATAGCCGTAGATAATTGTTTTAAGGCCATTAAGGAATGAATATGGGGGAAAGCCAATTTTCTTTGCAGTAGTTTTAGAGATAGGCAGTTTTAAAAGTGGATTTCATAAAAAAGGATGTTTGTAACTCTAGCTTCCATTGTAGCATCCAAGTGTAGAAAAACCTGGAGGACAAAATAGATAGAAGCCAAAACTTTCAAGAATCACTTGCCCTGCTCTCAATGCATACCACAATTGTACAACTTGAAGGCTAGAATTTTAGACGATACTCTAAGGAGTGTTGAGCCTATCCCCACATTGTGAGTGTTAGTCAATTTTGCTAAGAAAGCATTGCTTCCTGAAATCCAGACCCGGCTTCCCCTTCAACAGCACTCAACGACTCTCAGGTCAGAGATCTCAGTCATGTTGACTGAGGATCCAGGTCCATGTGCATGACACCCCAAATCACCCCCATAAGCCCCACACACTTTGGAGGAGCTACTTTCTTAGGATCGTTTCTGTCACCACATCCTGAACCTGTATCCGTTACCCGTGTTTCCTTCATGTCCCGGGGAGGTGACACTCAGCCTCATTGCTGTTTGCACACATGTGCCTTAGGAACACTCTCACACCATTTACCAGGGTTTCCACTTCCCCGGGGATTAGTGATGTTGCAGGGGATTCACGCCACTTACTTTCTCCTCTTTTCTCTCTTCTGTTCCCATCTTCACACCCTTTCTCTGTCCTTGTGCTTCTTTCTAAAAGATAAAAAAAAAAAAAGAAGAAGAAGAAATTCCCATTTTACACAGGATCCACTGAGTCCTCCGAAGATCAGGGGTCCACAGAACCTCCTTCTCAGCGGTTCCATCCAGTCCTTCCCTTGACTGAGGATCTTCTCACAGCAGAAGTCTCTACCTGTTATGGGGAAGCACAGCTTTCTCCATGTCTTTATATCTCAAAAGTGTCTACATATACGATTTCTTTCATTCTTATGGCACCATCTGAGCAGTGGGAGTTTTCGTATTTGAGAGGAGAAATACTGGCTCAGAGAGCTAAGAAAGAGAAGAGGAAAGCCAAGGATATTAAATCACTATCTTTTTTTGTTGTTGTTGTTACATCCGGGAACGTTTAAACAGCACGTTAATGTCCTCAGTGGAGAAGCATCTCATTTCATGCCAGAGACCGATATGGACACACACATTTCGGTTAAACCTGGTCTTTCCCTGACTGAAGAGAAAATGCTATCATCTCAGCAGATATAGATTTGACGACTTCACAATGAGAGGAGGGACAAAGCCCCTCTTCTCTGCAGTACGCCAGCAGGTACTGGGTGGGGAGGGGAGAAGCCTGGTGTTCTCAGCCACTCCTTCACTGGAGGCACATTTTGGACCAGGATTAGACAGGGCCGTTGTGTTATGATGCAAAGTAGTTTTTAGTGATGCTGTCATTTAATTTTAAAATCTGGACTCTGCTCCTGCTCTCTAGAGATATAACTGGATGGGGTCCTTCTCTTGCCCTCCATTAACATACAGAGACCCCATAGCCATTCACTATACACAGACGAAGACTGTTCTTATGTCTGTGTATTCTATATGTAAATGGCTAAGTGTTTTTGTACTTTGTCTTAACATGGAGCAGAACTTTCCATATAACTAAGATTTCCAGTACCTAAATTATCCATTGCTAAATTACCTAGAAAAATCTCCAAATGAGGCATTCACATCTTCACTCTATTATTGCAAAATAACAAACTGTCCATCAACAAATGATACTGTGTCTTTTGACTCCTCAGTTTGCTTGCTGGGAGAATCTCAGATCAGACCTTTTATTTATCTTACAAAGATAAGAAAACTTTCATAATATAGGTATATATATGTATATATAATATGTATGTATATATGTATATATGTATATATGTGTGTATATATATATATGTATATATATATATCTCCAAGAATAATTTGGTTGAAATAGTTTCTTTCAAAATATTGTAATGTGTGACTAATATAAAATATGACTATAGAAAATGCTAGGGAAATACACTAGGGCAAGAATCAGAATCACTGTTGATCCCTGGTTGAATAGATACATCTAATCTTTAACAAAACTACTGTACAATGGAAACTTTGTGAATTCAGGCCATTTTTCCAGGCTCTTGATTTGTAAATAGTTTTTAATTTTGGTAAAATCATTTTGTGTTTGCTTGATAAAAGAAACAAGTCATATAAAAAGACTCATTGCACTATAAAATTTAACAAATTTAATATAAGGAAGTTTATGGTCACTGTATCGCAGTCCAACAAAAATTTGTTGAAAGCTTATTTCATGATAAATACTGGAGAGTTGGGAATAAAAAGGCAAAGCTATTTTTTCTTAAAGATTCATTTATTTATTTTAGAGAGATAGAGTGTGTGAGCAGGGCAAGAGGCGGGGAGGGGGACAGAAGGAGAGGGAGATAGAGAATCTCAAGCAGACTCCCCATTGAGTGTAGAGCCTGATGTGGGGATGATCCCATGACCCTGAGACTGTGACCTGAGCCAACATCAAGAGTCAAACGCTTAACTGACTGAGCCACCCAGGTGCCCCTAAGCAAAGTTCTGAGAAACTAATGAGTAGATAGACTTTGTAATCATTTATATGATGCATTATAACAAAACAATGTTATAATAACAGCTAGCATTTCATGGACATTTATAATGTCCTGGACATTGTTTCTAAATCCTCACCTATTTTTTTTTTTTTTTTTTTTTTGTAGCTAATTTAAACCCCAGAAGGATCTTATGAGGTATATCCTATCATTATTCCCATTTTATAGATAAAGAAACTGAGGGACCAAAATTAGCCCAAATCACATAGGTAGCAAGTGGCAGAAATGGTATTTGAAAGCAAAGAGTTGTAAGTTACCTCATGCTGTGTAGACTCAACAGGCAGTGACTGATTCTAACCGGGAGCATGGAAGGTGGGGGAGAATTCACAAGTAAGGTGGATTAGACTGGTGCTTTGAAGAATGAGTACAATCTTCTCCAACATTAAAGGGAAAAGAACATTCTGGGATTACAGAGACGAGCATGAGCAAAAGCGCAGAGTATAGACGTGCTTGATACATTCAAGGGATAGTGTATAACTCAATAGTTGTGTGGTTGGAGACAGAAGAAAGGGGGAGAACTGGGGCCATTCCAAGAGTTTTTGTTTTTTTCCAGGCCTACAATGGCATGATTTTCAAAGTCTGTGGATCCTTTCAAGTCTAACACATTGACTTTTTTGCATTTTCATCATAAATACTCATATTTAGTCGCGTCAAGTCATAGGCAACATATATAACGTGGTCATTCCGTGATGTGAGATGAATGAGTGCACGTGTGTAAACAGATGCAGGTTGCTCATATACATGATCAATTTTGCTAAATAAAGTATTATTTCTCTCTAGATGCATATGAGTAAGTTGAAAATACTGGCTTAGATAATGAGCAAACAGGCTAATGTACAATGAAATACTTTTCATCCTGGGTAAGCCCAGTTTCTTCACTTCATTAGTTTTTAATTAAACCTCTGTCTGATTAAGTCCTCCATCTCTTTTCCACAAACTTTGCTTGTAAAATTTCCTTCTTTTGGTCCTTTAGCAGCCTCTAAGCAGGGTGAAAAGCAATATTGTTTAATTACTGTCTGGTTTCTTCCTTGTGCACATCATCTATTCTTTTAGTTAAAATATACTGTAAAAAAATGATCAGAAAAGCAATTCAATAGGGTAAGAATAGAATGTATAGAATATATAGAAGGTAGAGAAACTGTGATGGGCAAGGACCTAGTAGAGAGCATGGGCCTTCCCAGAGCATCCCGAGGTTCTTTAACGCACCCTGACAATGGATAAAAAGTTTTCCTGGGCTTCTGAACCTGATTCTGACCTTTCTTAAGTTCAGCCAAAGGGGCATATCAGTTTCCTCAACTAGCAACAGCAAAAGACGGGGAAGACCAGTCCCATGACCAGAAGTCCCGCCAGGCCCTTGCCCCAGCTTCTGCAAATGTTCAAGGTGGGCATTATCGAGACACGGCATCCGAAGCTTCATCACAAAACCTGTCTGTGGGGCACAGCCCCCTGCCCCATCCCTCCTTTAGAGGTTGATTCTAACTTTTCATTCACTCACTCTCTTCCTCCATTTCTTATTTAGGGAGCAAATTTATTCAGAACGACGATGAACTGACAATGATGAGCTGATGCCGCTGGAATGGAGGGAGAATTCAATATTCAAGAAATACAGGAACAGTGCTGGGAAGATGTGGGCTCCTGGAGACCCGGGGAAGCTGGGTTTGCCGGAGGAGGGAGGGGTCAGCGGGGACCCTGTCACTGAGTCTCGGAGTGTGACGACTGAAGGGTGCTCAGGAGGGCCACTGGGGCTTCCCCAGGAGATGTTGCAGTGAGATGGCAAAAGCAGAAGAGGAAGTCAGGGGGGAACGAGGCTCTGCAAGTCGGGGGTAAAGGTTACTTTGAGGCTTGCTTTCTGTGCAGGGTGAGGGGACGATAGTGAAGTGGCTGGGACAGAGGTGGGATTAAAGCAGACAGGTCTTTAAATGGGAGAGATTTGACTGTATTCCAAGGAAGCCGAGACCCCAGCGGTGTGGGGCACCGGACGGAGCACTGCATCGCATAGAGTACTTGCCTTTGCGTGGGGCTCAAGCCTTGTACAACACGTTTTATTTCAGTACCACGGTGTCTGGCTTCAGGTTAGCAATAGGGCAATTTTTAGACAGCTAATCAATACGGTTGCTCCACCCCCTCCTCTTCTGATTATGTAATTATCCACAGAGCTATTCCAAGAACCACGGGCTGAGCTCTTTTCTCCCCACATGTAGCTGGAGGAGCTCTATTCCCTACGGAGACTTCTCTTGCTCCCTAAATTTTAATTTATTAACTGTTTCACCTGAAAGCAATCACCCTTGCAGTCAATTCCCCAAATAAAACATCTGCCTTTTCAATTCAGACAGCTATAAGTGAAGAAATACACCAGGGGAGCAGAATTATGTTCTCTTTTAGAGAGTAGAGATGTTTACAAAGACATGCCTCTGACAGCAGCTGCCTGGTCTGCATCACGAATGAGCTGCATCCTTGAGAAGGGGTGTGTCTTGGGTTCACCCGCAGACGCAGAGGCAGCTCCTGGCCATCCTCCTCCCTCCTGTAGTAATTGACCTTGTACAGAGGCTACCTGAGACCCGCAAGCTCGCAGGTCATTAGTTCTCCCAGCGCTCTGTTTTCCTGTAACATCTATTTGCACGACATTTGTGGTTTTAATATGCTTTAAAATCATTGATCTCCTGAGGCCCTTAAGGTGCCACTTTGCAAGTCTGTTAAGAAGGAGGTGATGCCCATGCTCACTTTTCCTCAAACCTTGGTCTAAGTATGGAAGTCTGGGGGCAAATGTGGGTGAGTCTCTTATACCGTGTAGTATTTTTATCCCTCATAAGAAGTGTGCATGAGGCAGACCCTGGGGAAAATATGCTATTAATATATGGCTTTTCTCTCTGCTTTTTTTTTTTTTCCTGACTATCTGAGCTCTTTGGAGATTTGTTTTTTCCCCATCACTTACAAGCAGAGCTGGTGGAGATCCTGGAAAATCGAAACCACAGAGTTCAGAGGTCCTGTCTGTTTGCAAACCTCTTCCTCTTCAGGAGCTCAGCTGAGAGCCCTGCAGGGCCATCTGTAATTATTACCCCTGCTTTCCCAGGAGAAAGTGCAGACCCAGGTCCCAGGGAGTCCAGGAACATTTCTTTCTTTCTGTCACTTGTATACCCATACTCCTCTTGTCACACAAGTGAGCAGGGGACAAAGATAAGCCTCTGAATGTTGTCTTCCTTTTTGTGAAGAAAAAAAAAAAAGATGACTGTAATGACTAACCACCCAAGCAGCCCACACAATAGTGTTCAGGGCAAAGAAAGAATGGAAAATTTTGTGGAGCAGAGGTGTCTCGGGGAGGGTTGGGCAGAAGAGACTAGAAAAAAAAAATCTGCACTACGAAGGGTCTAAATGATGCTCACCTACCTCTTCACGTTAAGTAATGATGCTTTGTAAAATCATCACAGGACTTAGTGGGGTAGAATCCCACAGGTTCACTGGATGCTTCGCAAGGAATAAAGACAGTGGTGTTGGAGCAAAGCTCTACTTGACCCATTTCAGAGTGAAACCAAAAAAGCATGCTGCAATCTTATATACCAGGAACAACATGGGGTTTATTTATTTTTTATTTTTTTAAAGATTTTATTTATTTATTTGACAGAGAGATAGAGAGGGGGAAAGAGAGAGAGAGAGAGCACAAGCAGGGAGAGCAGCAAGCAGAGGGAGAGGGAGAAGCAGGCTCCCTGCTGAGCAGGGAGCCCGGTGAGGAGCTCGATCCCAGAACCCTGGGATCATGACCTGAGCCAAAGGCAGACGCTTAACCGACTGAGCCACCCAGCCATCCCGACATGGGTTTATATGGTATGTGAAACAAAGGAGCTAGTTCTAGATGTGATAAGAAAAAGGAAAAGGGTGGGGACAAAAGATTGCATGTTGGTTCATTCAGTAACTGCTTAATCACAGGTGCAGTTGAAAATCATCTTTGCCTTCCAAGGTAGACATGTTTACAGCTATAAATTATCCAAAGTTTCACAATTTCCTTATATGTTCTACATCAATAATTTTTTAAAGTTCCATAACATTTAAAGTGTATATAGAGATGGTTTTTAAAGAGTTATTTGTCAGACAGAGAAAGAGAAGTGCTGGGGCCAACTAATTTGAAACCAAGGCCCTTCCCTCCTTCCTGAATTCAGAAAACTCAACTGAGGAGTTCTGTAATTTGTGATAAATGACAGAACACCCTCAAATTTAATCTTACTTGTTATCTTTGCCTAAAATTGATTAGTCAGAGAATAGGCAATTTGTTTAGTGCCTTGGGTCATAGATATTCTACATGCTTCAGCTTTCTCATCAGCACAGAGAAGGCAATTTACAAAGCATTACCTGAATAAATCAAGTATTTTAGACCCAAGCGATTCCTTCATAGTTTCCGCTCTAGACTGAGTATTTTTGTCCCTTCCAAGTCCTTATGCTGAAACCTAATCCCCAGTGAGGTGGTACATGGAGGTGGGGTCTTTGGTTGGTGATCAGGTCATGGAGGTAGAGCCCCCATGAATGGGATTAACACCCCAATAAAAGGGACCTCCCTTGCCCCTTCCATCATGGGAGGACACAGTGAGAAGAACCAGGAAGTGGGCTCTCAACAAACACTGAATCTGCCAGCGCTCTGGAATTTTCCAGCTTCCAGAACTGTGAGAAATACATCTCTTTTGTTTATAAGCCATGCAGTCTATGGTAATTTTTGTATAGCAGAGCCTGCGCTAAGACAGTTTCTTTTAATTAAAGATAATTTTCTTCTTCGGAGGAGACTTATGCTTCCGATTTCATATTTTCTGTCTCAGAGAGGTGGCTTACACTATTCTATTCCCAGATGAACCCGCGATGGCTTACGTCTCATCCTCTTCAGAGTTTGGGGGCTGCTTCTTCAGGTGACCTTCTGGAATGAAGCCTTATCCCTTTAATTGTTTCCACTATCACTCTGCATTAAGAAATGGTATGTTGAGATAGCCATCTGGTGGAGAAGGAATTGGTTTCCCTCCCTCCCTAAAGGAACTTCAGAGTGCAAATTCAAGGCAAGTTACATGGATGGAATATGGGAATTTGAGAGTAGCTTTCTAGAAAAATCTTGGTTATTTTTCTACTTCCAATTTTCTTTTTCCTCCAGGCAAGTCAGATTGTTTCTGTATTAGTCCCAGCCTCACTCGATCCTGGCATTCACAGCATTCAGAGAAAAGTGCATGTTTAATCTTGACCCCTACTAGATTCCAGGGTCCATGAAGGCAGGGAGGATAATATTTTTCTTACTTATTATTCTCAGATACTATATCCAGCACATTTTAAAGTGCTCAGTAAATAATTTGCTGAATCTCACTGAAGCAAACACTCTTTTTCATAGAATATTAGAATTGGATGTTTTATTTAAAAAAAAAAGTATTAAAAAAATTATTCATTCAGATGTTTTAAAGTCTGTATGCTAATTCCAACATCTCTATCCTGTCTGGTTTGTTTCTATTGACTGTTCCTCCCTCCCCAACTTATGGATCATATTGTTTTGCTTCTTGGCTTGTTTGTAATTTTTGATTGTGTGCCAGACTCTGGAGCCAGGCTGGATTTTGTTTTCTTCTTTTAGAGAATGTTTAGTTTTATCCTGGCAGACAATTTCCTACAGATCAGCTCAATTCCTTCAGGGCTTGTTGTTAAACTTTGTTAAGATGAGTCTAGGCCAGCCTTATCAGCAATGTATGTGTGGTGTTCCTTTAGGCCTGCCTCACCTCTTGGTCAAATTATTTCACTACCATGACTTTTGGTTTCCTTTATCTCAAAATGCAGTTAATAATGTTGTAGTAGACAGAGTAATGGGTCTTCCAAAAATGTCCACAACCCAATCCCCAGAACCTGTGAATATGTTACTATGATATGGTTAAATCAAAAATCCTGAGATGGGGAGATTATCCCAGATTATCTGAGTGGGCCCCATTGTAATCATGAGATCTTTAAAAGGGAAAGGGAAAGAGATGTGTTGAGGGAAACAGAGGTCAGAAACATGCAAGGGAGAGGCCATGAGTCAAGAATGCAGGTGTCTTCCAGAAGCCAGAAAAGGCAAGGAATTCAGAAAAGAGTGTAGTAGCCCTGTTGACACTTTGATTTTAGGACTCCTGACCTCCATAGATTTAGGATAATAAATCTGGATTATTTTAAGCCACTAAGTCTGTGATGATTGTTTGTTGAAGCAATAGGAAACTCATACAAATGCCTACCTCGAAGTCTGTAGAGAAGACTAGAGCCGGTGTATGTTATGCATTGGTAGATGATCAATACATTGCCTCTTCACAGTCCCTGTGTGCTTTCTGAGCCTGGTGGTAGAGTTCCCTGGCCTGAAAGCATTGGCCATAGTTACAAAAGTAATGCTGGGATTAAAATGTACACAGTGTTTTATAGTTTGTAAAGCTACTTAATGGGCATTATTGAATTTAAAACTCAGAAGGGAATCATTGTAAGTTAGAAATGTAAATATAGAATTTAAAATTGTAACTATAACTAAAGAATTCCCTATTTTACACATGGAGGAACCATGGTTTCTGGAGAATTTGACCTTCCTTTACAGACGCAAAAGGAATAAGAACGAAATCTGAAATTATATCTCTGGATTCTGCATTCAGGATCTTCTCCCCATTTCTACCCATCTTCCACTGTTCCTGCTTGTGATGAAAGCCTGGGCTATAGCTTCTTTTTTGTTTGCACCTGTCCTTTTTATGGTGAAGATAAAAATTCAAAGACAAAGACCACAGCCTCTGTCTCCCTTTCTTCTCTCCATCCCAACCCTAACTAAGTCCTAACAAAAGAAGTTCCCTTAGTGGGTTTTTTTAAAAAAATTATTTTTTCTTCCAGGTTTTTTTTTTTTTTTTCCTTGGAAACCTTTCTAAACTTGAAAGTAGCCTTCCTTCTTAAAGGGATTCCTTCATGATTAAGTATCACATAGTGGTGGAACACAAAATAGCCAGTCTGGCTTCTGTTCTGTTGCTTTCTTGCTACATTTGTAGAACAATTCATTCAATCTCACTCAGTTTCAGCCTCCCCCTCTGAAAGTCCAATGGCATTGCTATATTACTCTGAAATGTTATTTTCAGAATAACAGCTTCAAATGGTTTGAAAGCTTTTAAAACATTTTGCTTCCATTTAAATGCATGTTTCAAACCAGGCTTCCAAATGTCCAGTGATTCAAAAACACCTTTAGGTAATATCTTCAAAGTAAATTCCAGCCACTGATTGACAGAAATGAACTCCTAGGGTGTTGAAATATACATCTACTCTTTATTGCCACATACACTCAAGCACTTCACATGTGGAGTCAAATCTGTTAGAATAGCCCTTTGGACATGTTTGTCTTGTTGGATTCAGGATGTATTCATTTCTGGCTGCCAAGGGTGTAGTTTGCTTCTCTTTAGGGTGCTCGGTTTGAACTGACATCTGTTACCAACACTGCCTGACTAACGAAGCCTTTTTATTTTCTTAAAGTGTGATGTGACCCAGGGCAGCTCAGGGATGAAAAAAAGAAAGACAAATAAAACAAGAAAGACCAAGATTTCACACCAAAATAAATTTTTAAAGGGATGCATGATGCATTTTTTTCATTACAGTTTAGGAACGCAAAGCACAGACGCGAGGTTCTGTTAATCCTTAAATCGAGTTTCGGCAGGTGCCGCCTGCTGTCGCCCCATAGGGTTCTTTGACCGTGACTTACATGCTCTGTCCACTTTAACAGGGAAGATCAGAGGCTTGAGATCTTTTATGAATTTCCCCTGAGGGAGAACGTGGCTAGTTATGCAGAGTAAATTAAACAGCCTGGGATATACAAAAAGGCTATCACCATTGTGATGATTCCATTTAGTGTGGCGAATTTGATTTCAGAAACTGTGCGGAGTTGTGAAGTCAGAGGTTAATCCTCCCCTGAGTAAGACTCCCTCAACACGCCAAGGTGATTAATTATTGGCTGAGGTGGTAGAAACAATAGGGAAACAGTCTCTTTCTAATGCCTTACCTCCTGACTCTATTTTTCAGACTCATTTCAAATATTTAGGGTCCAGGTAGACCACCTTGCCCCAGATAGAAAAGACCAGTGAGTATGTGGAGACGGAAAAGTTGATCACGATAATCGTTACTGACCGTTGCCAACACTAGTCTTTTTTTTTTTAATTATATCACATGTGTTCACATGTCATCCTCATGAAAGACATTTGGAGGTGATGGAGTAACCCCTGTTGTAAAGATGAGGAAACAGAGGACAGAAGTGTTTAGGAACTTGGCTGAAATTGTCAAGGCAATAAATGGAGAGTCTTAAAGCTATTTGAACTCTGAATCTTTTGCCATACCTGCTTCAAAATAACATCATCTCCATAAAACACTGGGGAAAAAATCTCTTTATGGCAAGATTACTCTACAAAAGAGTGCAATACAAGATCCACTTTATCCTTTTATAGTCAATGCCTTTTCCTGACCCACATACCATAGGTCAGTTGGAATTGAGAAATATGTTAAGATATAATGGTATCATCCAGCCATTGATGTAGGATTTCTTTTATATCCAAGTTGATTTCCTTTTTTTTTTTTTTAAAGATTTTATTTCTTTATTTGAGAGAGAGAGAGAGAGAAAGAGAGAGAGTGAATGAGTGGGGGCAGGGGTAGAGGGAGAGAATCCCAAGCCTGTTATAGGGCTTGATCTCCCAACCTATGAGATCATGACCTGAGCCGAAACCAAGAGTTCAACGCTTAACCAACTGAGCCACCCAGGCGCCCCTATCCAAGTTGAGTTCTAAAATGTCAATTTAAATCCCTGAGGGTGGGGACTTGGCTTTGTTTACATTTTACTGCTGACTTAATAAGTGAATGGGAAAAATCACAGGTTCTATCCAAACTGTAGGGGTGATAACAATTCATTTGGCCATCTATAACTGCTTCAAATACACTATTTAATTTTTCAAGGAAATACCACCTTGGAACAAATGATAATTTGAGGGGGTAAACGACAATATATATTTGCAGGTGGGACCCTATTTGTGCATCAAATCCAAATCTCTCTCAGCAAATTGAGCTCACTGGTATGCACTAGTGGAGAGAACAGACTCAACAGGCCACCCAACTAGACTTTGCTTTGGAAACTCAAAGAGGCAAAGAATGATGAGCAGTGCAGAGAATCTGATCTGGAGGTTTCTCAGAGGCCCAACACTGAGACAGCATGGACTCTGCGGAGAAACTATGAGAGCGAGCCCAAACCCCAGGAAGCAGCCCCAGGATGGGGTCACTGTACGGATGTGAGTAAGCGTACAGATTCGGACAAGTAGGAAATAGAAGGTGAAGCGTTAGTCACATGACAAAGAATCACCTGTCTAGGTGACCTTTCATTCATCCATGCATATAGATAGTAATTGCTCTCAGCACCTGCACTTTGAATGCAGAGAACCCGAAACATGGGGTTACGGAGGTGCTGGACAGAGTGTGAGAATAAAATACTACCTCTGGCCTCACTCTGCTAGACGAGACCAACATGCAAAAGGATCAACTATAATGCGATTTTGTTGCTATTGTGAATAGAGGCAGGAAGAGTGCCGCTCATGTCCAGAACAGCAGTGTGATGTACTCTGATTGTTGAGTTCAAATGGTTGTACTAACAAGATTACCTTTGACTTGGATTTTGAGGAAGAATATTCTTTTGACATAAGAAGAAACAGAGAAAAGAAAATAAAGATCATTCCAGAGAGAAAGTAAAAAAAAAAAAGAAAGTTAAAAATGTTAAAGAGTGATGACAAGAAACAGCCTATTTGTCTTTTTTGAGAATCTGATTATAAAAAATAGGTATCGGGGCGCCTGGGTGGCTCAGTTGGTTAAGCGACTGCCTTCGGCTCAGGTCATGATCCTGGAGTCCCGGGATCGAGTCCCGCATCGGGCTCCCTGCTCGGCAGGGAGTCTGCTTCTCCCTCTGACCCTCCTCCCTCTCATGCTCTCTGTCTCTCATTCTCTCTCTCAAATAAATAAATAAAATCTTTAAAAAAAAAAAAATAGGTATCTCTCCCCAGAAAAATGCAGGTATCTATTTCCACCCCAAGTTTACTTATACTTATCAGGGGCATTACACTCTTTCCTTAAATTAGATTTGCCACTTCCAGCAAATAGCATTTTGCGGGCTGTGGGCACAGTGACTTTGCTCTTGAAGCCCACGCCGATGCATTCATGTTTACTGCACAGCCGGCTTAGATCGCAAGAAGACCTCCCAGACAGAGATCATGTTTCAAATGCGCTGCAGTACTTCTTTCCACGAGAGAATTTTGTGTTGTTTTTTTTTTTTATTCCTCTCTGTTCACTTTGGGGATAATTGTTTGCATTTGTAATATGTGCAAGCACAACATCTGCCTCCAAGTGAGCTCCTGTGTTCACTAGTCAATGAAGCAATGAAGCATTTGAAATGCAAGAACATTTCTCAAAACGCTGTTGCTTGTTAATAATTCTTCATGCTTGGAATGTTGCATCTCTTGCACCCTGAGCCTATTAATCTTGAAAATAACACAAGTTACATGGTTCTCATTATGTGCCGTTAAAGAATACAATAGAAAAGCAGAGTGAGCTCTCGTTGGAATCTTTCAGGCAAATATTTTGGGGAGTGGATCTTACTCAAGGAATGAAGAATTTTATTAAAGTAATATTTTATTTATTGGATTAAAAACTTAGCCTGCCAGACTCTGGGAGAAAGCTTATTCTAAAAAATCAATAAGATAAGAGTATTAATCTAGTAGAAAAATGAAGTTGGCCCATAACCACATTAGAAGATATTCAACCTCACCAGGAATTGAAATTAGTAAAAAATATAAAAAAGGAAATGCCCTTTTCTTCACTTAAATTCCAAACCTGAAAAATGAAGGGTAATACCTCACACTTGTTAGGGAGGGTAAAACCAAGAGTACAAATTCGTATAAGTTTTCTGGAGGGTAATTTGGTGTATTGTGCCAAAATTTGAAGAAAAAAAATGTCATAATATGGGCTTAGCAATTCCTCCTTTTAGAGTGTGTCTAAAGTATTATACATTTCTAAATACATTTGTACAGAAATGGTCATTGTTAAAATGTGTAACATATCGAAAAATTGAAAAACTAACTAAAAATTGAAAATTAACTAAATTTCCTAAAATAGGATTGGTCTACTACATATATCATGTGGGTCCATGTGAAAGACCCTGCAATCAATCTCTATCTATCTACATATTTGTATATAGTATATTTATGAACATATACTTATTGTCATAGAAAGAAGTTTACAATGTTCATATGGGAAATTGTCAATTGAAAATACTTGAAACAAAAATTATGAGTATGAGCTGTTAAAAATTATTTATATACATTTTACAGAGAAAAGTTTGGAAGCATATACAAAGAATGTCAATAGCTGTTATCTCTGGATAATAGGATTTTAAGTTACTTGTTTCTATTTGCTTGCATTTTCTCAGCTTTCTCAATTACCATGTGTTATTTCTTTATAATGCAAAACATGGGACATATATCACATGACAACAAAAAGAAAAGCAGAGTTCATTTAATATTTTATTACAGAAACTGGATAGAGATACAACTTTAACTGTGAATATTTTTAAGTTTGGTTTTCTTCGCTCTTCACTCAACATTCACTCCCCCACCCTCTGCCACTGCATGTAAGGGAAACACTCTACTAGATGAAGCAAGCTAAATGAGCAGATGTGGATGAAAAGTCTACGATTAAATTCCATGTGCAGAAGCTATGGAGCAAATCTACAATGGCGTATTGGCCAATTCAAGACTCAATTAACAGAAAATTTGCAATCTGGTCAAAATAAATGTTCAAATAAAATGGTAATATGCCTTATACTGCCTCATAACGATAAATGAAATTTCATAAATGAGATGAATAGAAGGAATATTTTAAAATTTCGACTTTTCTTCCAACTCTCAGTGCAGCCAGGGAATGATGTTAATGATAACACACAGCTGTAATTTCATATATAAATCAAATCATGCCCCAACCTTGTCATGAAAGGAAACAGAGCCTCTCTGGCCCGTCTAGTGAACTGAAGGAAATCAGGTTTCGAATCACTCACTTTTTGTCAGTCATTCACCAGGCATGTATGGAACGCCTCTGAGAGGCACAGTACAGTTTTAGACCCTGGAGGAGGATTAACATCACGGTCATGGTCATCATGGAGTTTGGAAACAATCTAGAACTAAGACTTACACATGCAACGTCAAGTAACAGTGAAGAGGTGTATGTTCTTACACATCTGGATCAGTGGTACAGACCCTTAGCAAGAGGCTAAGAAAGCACATGGAAGGAGTTCTTCTGATGAACAGGATTACAGGATACAGAACAGAGAGGGAAAGGCCAGTCCAAAAAGAGGAATATGGTCATGTGAGGAGTGCAATATTTTCTGTTGAAATTATTTCTTAAGTAGTTTTGTAGGGAATGCATGTGTGGAAAGCTCCAAATTTAATGTAGACAAAGCATAATCTTCTCTTGGACTGTTGAATTGAGAGGTAGGAAAACAGTATGCAGGAGTAAAAAGGAATGTAGAGAGTTGGCTCTAAGATGGAATATTTGCTGGGTTATGTTTTATTTATTCATTAAACATATTAGGATTGCCTGCCATGTCCCAGGAAGTATGCAGGGCACTGGCACTACGGTGTGAACAGAACATAGTTCTTCACTCCCATAAGGCTATTACGAACACGGTTCTGATAGGGGCATCTTGATGACTCAGTCTTTTGGCTTGGGTCATGATCTCAGGGTCATGAGATCAAGCTGGAGTTGGGTTGTCAGCTCCGTTCTGAGCGTGGAGCCTACTTAAGAGTCTCTCTCCCTCTCTCTCTGTCCCTCTCCCCTTCCTCCAGCTCATGCTCTCTCTCTCAAAAAAAAAAAATACAGTTCTGATAAAACATTTTATGATCGGCGCGTCTGGGTGGCTCAGTCGTTAAGCGTCTGCCTTCGGCTCAGGTCATGGTCCCAGGGTCCTGGGATTGAGCCCCGTATCGGGCTCCCTGCTCAGCGGGAAGCCTCCTTCTCCCTCTCCCACTCCCCCTGCTTGTGTTCCCTCTCTCGCTGTGTCTTTCTCTGTCAAATAAATAAATAAAATCTTAAAAACAAAAAAACCCAAAACTTTTTATGATCAATTTATCATTCACTCTGTATACATATAAAGGAGCTTATTGGTACATATGTCCATTAAAATAAAGTTAAAAATAATGAAAAATATCATCTTCATGGTAATGTCTCTCAAATGAGTCCATTAGAGAAATAATAAATATTAGTATAGATTCTTCACATGAATCTCTCTTTTAGTCAGATATGGTAGTGTGATGGCTTTCAATTTTTTCTTAATGGAACCCACAGTAAGAAATATATTTTATATCAATCTTGGTATACACACACACAAAGAGGAAACAAAAGTTTCACAAGAGAATTAAAAAAAAAATAAAGAAGTGAAATTATAAAGTGTGTAGAAAAGTATGTAGAAATATATAAATAATAAATAAATAAATATACTAAATAAATATATAAATATATAAATATTTAAATAAATATTTAAAATAATAAATATATTTTAAATATATAGGTATATTTAAATAAATATTTAATAAATATTAAATAAATAAAAATAAGTATATATTTAAATAAGTATTTAAATAAATAAATATAAAATGTATAGAAAAGATGGTATTAGGACATAGAAAAGAATAAATTTGTCCTTACTTCACACTATACATAGAAATCAACTGTAATAATATTATAAAGCTAATTGCAAAATAAAAAATTTAACATTTTAATTTACAGGAAAGTGTATGAGCTAACTTTGAGCTATGGAAGATGTCTTAAACAATGCAGGAAAACACACAACCTACAGCAAAGGATAAAAAAATTGGCAGCATTAAAGTGAAAACAAACACACCTCTATATATCAAATGATTAAATGCAAAAGGAAAGATAAACACTTTTACTTCACGTAACCAGCAAGGGCTAAAAAGCCTACTGTATAAAGATTTCTTTTAAAAAAAAAAACAAAAACCGTCCAAAAGCAAAACACATTTCAGTGGAGAAAAGGGGAAGGAATATGAGTAGGTGATTAACATTAACAAAACCATCAAAATGCAATAAATACCTAAAAGGATGCTCAACTTCATTACCAGCCAAATGCAGTGAGATACCATTTTTTTTTTTTTTTAAGATTTTATTTCTTTATTTGAGAGAAGGAGTGAGTGAGAGAGAGAGAGAGCACATGAGCAGGGGGAAAGGGAGAAGCAGGCTCCCCACTGAGCAGGGAGCCTGATGTGGGGCTCAATCCCAGGACCCTGAGATCATGATCTGAGCTGAAGGCAGACGCTTAACCAACTGAGCCACCCAGGCGCCCTGAAATGCCATTTCTTAACTATCAGTATGGGAAAGCTAGTTTCATAGTACAGATACTGGTTAGAATGTGAGTTCTCATATACTGCTGGTGGAAATGTAAATCATACCACCCATTTGAGGAGCAATTTGGCAAAATATAATACTAGAGATGCTCTTGTATGTATATTTAAGTAGACCTATACAAAAAAGTTTTTTGCATCATTGTAAAAGCAAAATGTGAGAAACAACCTCAATGTCTATCAACAGGATGAATAATTAAATCATGGCTTATTGAGCAAAGGAATATTATGTAGAAGTTCAAACCAATGAACTAGAGATACTTGCATCATTGTAGGTAAATCTCACCAAATAACCCTGGGTGATAAAAACAGATTATATAAGAATAGTAAAGAGTAAGATTTACATATTTCAAATATGCTCTGTTGTCTTATATTTACATGAATAGCATCATTTTTATTATAAATGCTTGGTAATGATAAACCCAAACTCAGGATAGTGGTTGCTGCTTGTGTTGGAAGACCCTAAAACCATCCTCAGACTTGAGGGTTTGATAGAATGACTCAGATCACAGAAAAGCTTTTATACTCATGGTTATGGTTTATTACACAGAGAAAGGATCCAGATTAAAATCAGCAAGGGGCAAGGTGCCTGGGGAGAAGTCTAGGAAAATCCAGGGGCAAACTTCCTTGCGTCTTCTCCCATGGGTGACAAATCATGTGAAGCACTGCCAATCAGAAAAGTCACCTGAGTCTTGTTAGGTGCCTGAGTGTCCGCATGAGACTTGACCTCAGCTGCTCGGAAGTGAGCCTCCAGAGCAAAAACAGGGTCCTGCTGATCAAACTGCTACTACCTGAGGAAAGACCTCAGCAACATAAAAGCACTCTTAAGACTCTTCCAAGGGCTCAGAGCTCATCTCCTAGGAGTCAGCTCAGGGCCAATCCCAAAGACAAGCCTTCCTTGGGAATGTATAGGATTTGAGCAACTCCACTTCCACTGGGCTGACACCTTCTCAAGAACTTCTAGAAAGGTAAGATGGGGCTGGGATCAGCAAAGAGTACACAAGGGGCTTCAAGGCGAAATGTAGTTTATTTCTTAAATTGGGAGGGAGTGTGTATATGGGTGTCAATTACATAATTCTCTAGACATTTTTATGCTTAATTGCATAAAATTACAGAAAGAAAGTCCATGTACTAGGGGAATATCACTTAACCCAAGTTTGTCTAAAAATAGTTAACATAAATGATATTTGAATCATAAATAATAATAGTTTTTACAAAAGATAAAGTCATAAAATATGTTTGGTTTTGGCTTGAGAGTAGTCCACCTATCAAAGAATACATCTCATTAGTGAAAATAATGTCAGAACTTTTCTCTTGATGTGCATTCTTTTTCATTTTGTTTTTAGAGATATGGAATAATCTCAGCATTATTTCACTATCTAGGTGGCAATCTATGACTGTTGGTTTCTCCCGATTTTACACGAATCCAAGTTATTACACATTCTCCAAATACATCATAATGATTTTTGTCCTTGTCCTTTGTCTACTCCTGCTTTTTTAAATTCCTTCAATGGTCTTCCTTTAGTCCATGCTGCGTTAAGACTCCATGTAGACGCCACCGTATCAGTGACAAGTTCCATCACCACCACTATAATAATAACGGCTAGTGTCTACTAAGTAGCAGGGAGCATTCTGAGGGCTTCACAGGCACTAAACCCTTCAATCCTTACAACATCCAGTGAGGTAGGTGTTGTCATTCCCATTTCATCAGCGACAGAAACTTAGCCAAGGTCACACAATTCCTAAATGGAGCATGGAGCATGGGACCAGGCTGTATGACTGCAAGGTCTGCCTGTGTAACCACAATGCTCTGCTGCAGTCCACCGCCCCCCTTATCTCCAGCATTTTTATGCTTCTATTGTCCCTTGTATATAACTTTATTGTTGAATTTGTCACATTATGGAATGATTTGTGGCTGTCTCCTTCACCAAGCGGTATGTTCCTTGAGGTCTTATGGAATCCTTATACCCCTGTGAAGGGCCTAGGATATAGCAGGAGTTAAAGACATTTATTTAATAAATTAAAGACTATAGATTTTACTATTTCATTGGGATATATAATTCAGTCTTAAAAAAAAAAAGTAGTGTGTATAGGAAGTTTCAGTAGAGAAATGCCGGGGGGTGGGTGGGTGGTGGTGGATAAACCTTTAAATACTTTCATTTTATTTGTATTTTAATGAGAACACCAAATGATTCAGTCAAAGGTATAAGCTACTCTTGTTTATTTATTTGGGGTAGTTACCAGATTATTTTCATGGAAATATATTAGCACTTCAACGTGGACGTGGCAGCTATAAATTAAAAATCCAGCAATATGTGTTCATCACATTTTTCTTAACCAAATGAATAAATATTGGATAATATTTTGATTATAATAATCTATAACACATATTAAGGACTCACATGCACGTACTTATTTCTGTTTATTTTATAAACACATCACATACAAACACACTTATATGTGTTTCTTCCTTCCTTTTTTTTTTTTTTTTCCATTTGCAAAACCATTTTCACATTCTCTAAGAAAATATCCACTATAGATCACTGGAGAAAGAAAACCTACAACATTTACCTAGTTAGTTCCTGTTTTAAATTATTGAATTGTATTGAATGTAAAAGGAAGATGTATCTGGGATACTGTCCAAGGCAGACCTACTCACCATTTAACTTACCACCTTTTAAGGGGGTTGCCAAAAAGGATGCTGGCTTTTGACAAAATAGCCTTCTTCCTTGTTACACTCAATCTCTACAAAAAATGACTACGTCCATTTTTTCCTTGTTTTTCTTTCATTTTAAACATTCTACCTGCTTACCTTCTTCAATTTGGGGTTTATTTGATTTCCATGGCAAAGAAAATGACCCTTTCTTACATTAAATCTTGACGTTGGCAATGTAAGTTAACAAATGCATTTCCAAGCACATCAGAAGGGGCGCATGCATCACAACAATAAACATTTGAGCCTGAACCACTAACTCTTATTTTTCTTGCTTTTAGATTCAACACTGTTAACGGCAAATAAAAGCCCAAGCCCTTGGCACCAGAATTAGTATTAGAAGGAATTCATTGTAAGAAAAGTGCCTTTGTGAGTAGATACAGGGGTTATTCCAGGACTGTTCCAAAAGGAAATCTTGCTTTGCATTCTAGCAAACACAAAAAAGCCCCACAAAGGAGGCAGACATCATCTTCTATCATCCCACCCTAAATGAAAGAAAGAAAGCAAGCTGAAAATTGGTAGAAGAGTTGATTTCACTACATGTTTATATTAATAGGGTATTTGACTTTTGAATGCTTCATAAACCTTGTTATGCTCTGTGCTGTTTGAAGGAGTAAAATAGCTGGAATGCTGCCAGAACCCTTAATTGGAACCAACTTAGCAGGGGCTGACAAGGTTTCCTAGTGTTTAGTTTCAAACTTATTATAAAAATGTAAAATTATGTGCCATTTATTTTCTATTCCTCTTTGGTTTATGCCTGTAAAGGTAAGACTTAGCTGCATTAGGAAATAAACTCGTTTTTCCCTTGTCTGCCCCAGGCTAGTGCTCTGAATCCAGCAGCATGGGTATTGTCTTTGCTAATTAGCTATGGCCTCACTTCCGACGCAACAGAGAATGTCCCAGAGATCCTTCCCCCCATGCATTTTGATTATTGGCTAAATGATCACTCAACTGGCTAACCCATGGTCGAGTTACTGAGCTGTGTGGTCAATCTGTCGCCGATGTGGTGAGCAAGGCCACGGAAATATGGTCAAAGATGGCTCTGGGGGCCTCTTAGGTGTCTCCTACCAAAGGGTCACATTCACTGTTGGTCAAATATCACAAGCCGGCTTTTGGTTTTATTTCAAGCCCTGAGAAATAGATGAGTTTTATGCTTTCTGCCAAATTTTAGGGAATTAAATTCTTTTTACTTTGTTTTTTAGTTGGGCTTTTCAGCTTCAATTGGCTCTAGTGTTTCAACCTGTCTATAATGCTTATTATACTGTTGCCTGGCATTGGAAAAGAAGAATTCCGTTCCTTAAAAAAAAAAAAAAATTAAGTGCCTCTCTGTGCTAATGACACCAATGCGTGTATAAAACGTAATTCCCGCCTTGAGATTATTAATCTGTTTGGGATGCAACAGAAATTTGAACAAATACTTTAGAATTAAAGATGAGTAAGTTCTGATGCCAAATGTTGTCTGGTTAGCTGACGTAGAGGCAGCCTACCCTAGCTTTTTACTAAAATATCTATGAGGGCACAGAAAAGGATTAAAAACTCAACCTAGGTGTTCTCTGGTTCCACACTGGAAGTCGTAACTCCATCCTAATAACAAATTAGAAGCCAAAAAGACTAAAACATCAACAAGTCCTTTTAGATCCACAGAAAAGAGAGGGGCAGACTCAGGGCAATCCACTGACTCCCAAGATAGGAGAGACAAATGGGTGAATACGGGGGTCATGGCTTACTGGCGCAGAGAGACTCACAAGCAGAAGCCGCCTGGGAGCCAGCACCTGGGTAGAAAAACCTGAACTGTAATTGGTGAATTGCTGGAGGGTCGGTGTAGATACCTCCGAGAGTTAAAAATTCCAAGGGGACCCCGTCACAGATGGGCTCCCACCATATTGTGAGATTTACCTCTAGGAATTCAACCAGGTTCCTACAGTAAATATCCAGGGAAAATCTCCTGTTTCTAGCAGAGGAGGGGATAGAAGGAATTTTGAAATATAGCAGAGTACTCGGTTCTTCTTAACAAGACCTACCTGCAGGGCAAACTAGTTACCCAGAGCCTAACCTGCTGGGGTGTTATCAGAGCCTGGCTGACCTGGTGAAGGGAAGTACCCAACTCCAGCTCAATCTCACCAACCTGTCCCACCTAAGGGGGAAAGAAAAACTGAGAAAAGCTTGTGTCATTCGTAGTCCAGAGGTACAGGCTCACTAGAAAACCTTTCATACCACCAGAGGACTCTTGCCCTCCCTTACACCTCACTACCACATTACTAAAGGACTATTTAAAGCAGTTCCTTTTACCCAGTACATCCTATCTGGTTACCAAGAAAAAAATTGCAAGGCAAATATCAAAATGAGAAGAAACAGAGCAGACATCAGAAGCAGACCTGGCAGGGATATTGGAATTATCAGACTGGGAACTGAAAACAACTATGACTAATATGCCAAGGGCTCTAATGGGTAAAGTAGACAGTGTGCAAGAACAGATGGGCAATGTAAGGGGAGAGATAAGAATCTTAAGAAAGAAGCAAAAAGAAATGCTAGAGATCAACAACACTGTGACGGAAATGAAGAACACCTCTGATGGGATTATTAGTAGGCTTTTGCTGCACCAGTCCACAACACAAGGGAACGTGACTTCCACATTGCCAAGTCTAATGAACTATTCTTGGCTTTCATTTTATGTGGTGCATCCAGTAATATTTTATACCAATGTTCATTCCTTCTGTCCTTCTACACGTTCTTCATTTGGCTTTCAGGACACAGCTCACTTCCCACCCCTCCATCACCCCTTCCCATTCTTCTTTTCTGGTTCCTACAACCTTTTCCTATCTCCTAATGCCCCACGGCCCTTGGTCCTCTTTTCCCCACTATCTACATTTATTATCCCCAACTTAATCTAGTTTTGTGGCTCAGGATACCATCTATATTCTGACATGTCTCCAAAGTTTACACTCCAACCAAACATCTTACTGCACTCCAGTCTCCTCTATCCAATTTAGGTCAATGGTGGAAGGGATGCCATGGAGCATCTGCATTTCATGGAGTTGTTCAAAGACGCAGGCTGATGGAAGTTTTCCATCAACTGCAGATGAGGAAGTCAGAAGGTCATGGGTTACATCTCATGCTTCATTCCAGAATTGACATGCATCATAGGAACACTCATACGGCCTCACATAACTGCAAGAGGTTTGGGTTCTCCCATGGATATTCAGTGAGCACATGATATACTGCCATATTGGACTGTAAGTGATACAGATTTATAGGAAAGAAATTGTACATATTCATATACACACACATAGAAATAAAATAAAGTATATATATAATTTATATATTTATAGACATCATATATGGACAATAGAATTATGTTTTAATTTCAGCTTTCTCTTTTTCTGCATTTTCTATTTTTCATGATGAACATTTACTGCCTTTGCAATAATAAAAAGGTTAATTTTGATTCTGTAACTAAAAGCAAATGTTGGGACCAGAGTGTGGCAGTCCTCTGTGCAACACTGGACCATAATGAAAGGGACAAGGAAGAGGAGGGCATGGAGATTGAAAGACAATGGACTCAGGGCTGGAGGAGATTTACCAGGGAGGGAAATGTGGAAGACATTTGTGAAGAAAATTTTACAAGAAAGGAAGAATTCCTAAGTGCCATGGGGAGGAAACCGGGAGGCAGATTTGGGGCTGCCGTACCAGCTCAGCTGATGGGATGGCTTGGCTCCTGGGAGAGATGGACAGTGGTAAATGTAAAGAAGTGGTTCATAGGAATGAAGAAGCAGAAATGAAAACGGTGGCCATACGAATAGGGCTGCAGAGGTGGACAGAGAATGTATTGTGTAGAAGGTGAAATGTACTGAGCTGTTATCCTAAGGAAATAAGCCTGCAAAGGAAGCTGGGCTGGGCTGTAATCTCAATATTGTTAAGGAATGTATATATGTATCATGCAGGTTGGTAGCTCTAAGAGAGAAGACGGGCTATAAAGTGCTATATACTTAAAGGAAAAGCTCCATAAGTGATTGGAAGACAGATTGGTTTTAGGATGATGATATCTGGATATGACAGAGGGGGATGTAAATGTCATTTGAATTTATAATGCCAGATTTGAAACTGATTCTTTTCTTGGTGGGCAGGAGGAGTGGCTCTTTCTGTTATAGTCAAGGTAGAAGCTGGGTCCTGATACCGGCAACCTGAGATTGAGGTGAAAGCCACGTCTTGATACAAGAAGATGGATCCCATTGTCCAATTCGGGACAACGTTTATTTGATTCTGAAATTGCATCTATTGTTTCTTGGATAAATCTATTCCTATTACTTGAATTTATGAATGTCTGAGTTATTTTTTAAATAATCCAGCAGACCTTGAGCAATTACTAAGGGGGGGGTGCACACCAAGATCAGGAAAATATCCTTTGCATTTGGCAATTTAAGGACAATTGGTCACTATCTCCAGAAGAGTTTCAAAAGATTAACGTGATGGAAGCCACTTCAATGGGTTGGCTGAGGAGTAAATAGGAGGAGAAGATATAGAGAAAAACTAGTGTGCATAGCTCTTTTAAAAGGCTATGCCTTTTAAAAATCCTTTATGCCTTTAAAAAATCCCTTCAAAGGGATTAAGAGAGATCTGTTCATTAAGGGAATGTGCAAGTGTGTGGTTTTTGTATACACACGTGGAAAGAGTTAAAAGTATGTATTTCTTACCTTTCCTTTAAATAATTTTTTAAGTTGAACAGTTGTTCCTTTTGGCCCTTGTAGAATTTTGTAGATATAGAAAATGTAGATTTGTCTTTAATCAGTGGAAGTTAACCTAAGGTTACAAGGGTCTTGGAAACTAAGGCAAGACCAAGCAAGCTGGTCTTGAAGTTCAAACTTATATTCACTCTTTAAAGTATTTTTCTTTTTTCTTTTTTTCTTTAATATTTTATTTATTTATTTGACACACAGAGAGAGAGAGCACAAGCAGTGGAAGTGACAGGCAGAGGGAGAAGCAGGCTTCCCACTGAGCAGGGAGCCCGATGTGGGGCTCGATCCCAGGACTTTTGGATCATGACCTGAGCCGAAGGCAGCCACCCAACTGACTGAGCCACCCAGGAGCCCCTAAAGTATTTTTGTGGGGCTCGATCCCAGGACTCTTAGATCATGACCTGAGCCGAAGGCAGCCACCCAACTGACTGAGCCACCCAGGAGCCCCTAAAGTATTTTTGAACATGTCATTTATAAAGAGATCTAACACGGTTGGGGGGTCTGCTGGTAACAGCACTTTATTTTAGAAGCAGTTTGTCTCTGGCCCATAATTTTGCACTTGGGCCAAGAGGAACAGAGTTGCAGCTAACTCCACATACCTTCTTGACTAACTCTCAATTGTTTTAACTTGAGCATGTGTCTTAAGGTTCCACCATCACCCCAAGTGCCTACCAGAGCATTCCTTCCAACAACAGAGTCATATTCCTTAGAGACTTCCTGGCAAATACATTTTCCCCATCTCATTATTACTACCTGTGAATTTTAGGTCCCCCTATAGATTAGCTTTCTGGCTATCTGACAAGCTCCTGCCCCACCCCCAGTGCAGTTTTGCTCACAATCTCCAACCTCTAGATTATTGGATTTTGGTCGATTAACTCTTTGTTAAGCCCATACTACTTTACTCATCACCCCCTGTTAGAACAGCCTCTGGTTTCATATTTTGCAGGAAGTTCTAAGATAAGATGATAAACTGAGTGTGATGCATGGCTAGGCAGTCATAAAATGCAAGACCTACTGATTTCAGCCACTTTGCTTACAGTACTTACAACCAGGCTATAGATGAATGATTAAGTTCCATCACCAGTACATGGAGAAACTCTGTGGCAAACATGAGGAATAATTCACCTGTCAAACACTGATAGTAAACAGGGGGAGAAATACCTCCAAATTATTCCCATTATAAAAAAATCAAGGGAAGGAAACAAACCTGAGAATGCAAAAAGGATAAGCATGTGGAAATTATTTTCTTTTTCTTCTGAAAAACCATATTGTTGTTTTTGCCCTTTTAAAGAGTACAAGCTAAAGGCCCCTTACTAAGACCTCTGCCTGACATTGCCATTAAAGAAATGGATTATAAAAGAGCAGAAAACGCCAGCCCTGGAGGTTCTGTGAAAATACTGGTCATGGGGAATAGGAATTGGAAGGCAAAGACTGTTCGTGCTGAATTTATCTTCTCCGGTGCAAAGGCTTTTTGCCTCCTCTCCCCCTCAAGCCCATGGGTGGAAGCAATGAAATTCACTGACATAACTGGGCCAGTTGCTTTTTATTTCAAGTATGCTGTGAGGAATACTTGAAAGCAATCATCTGTGCTCAGTAATTGGCTGATAAAGCTCAATATCCTCGGCAATTACAGTCACTGTTCATTCAGGAAATCCTCCATACATCATTTGAAAGCAGGGCAAAATTGTAAATTATTCTAATACCAACCTGTGTAACACTAGTAGAACATACTGTTATAGTGCGGGGAACAGATTTAGACGCCAAATGGAAATTCTTGTCAGAGAAAACACAGGTCACTGCAGTTTCAAGGGGAACTGAGAAGGACAGGGGCCTGTGGAGGAGGGACAGACGTGGTGAACCTGGGTTATTCCCAGAGCAAATCTGCCTGCAGGACAGGTCTCCCAAGAATGACGAGATTTACAAAAAGAACAAACCACAACAGATACCCTACCTGAGATTAAGACTCCAAAACTGGTGAGCTGAATATGCCTGTAAAGAAAAGGACAGGGGAGGGACAGAGAATGGGTAGAGTGACCCCAACAACAAAACAGTCAGTGATTAGGTGTCTCCTAAGAAGGGGCAGCTGAGTGTGTGGGTGCAAAGCCCAAGAATGAGAAGCACTTAATTTCTCATGTACATATAGTGCAGAATATTTTTTTAAAGATTTTATTTATTTATTTGACAGAGACACAGCGAGAGAGGGAACACAAGCAGGGGGAGTGGGAGAGGGAGAAGCAGGCTTCCCGCTGAGCAGGGAGCCAGATGCGGGGCTCCATCCCAGGACCCTGGGATCATGACCTGAGCCGAAGGCAGACACTTAACAACTGAGCCACCCAGGCACCCCTATAAGTGCAGAATATTGAGAGCTGGGTCGCAGCAAGATGAACTCTGATTTTTCATTTTACAAGTCATGTGCCTAAGGCATGAGAAGTTAAGTGACTTGTCCAAGGTAATACCACTCGCACCTGGCAGAGCTGAAATGAAAACTCTTGACCAAAGATGAAATCCAGTCATCTTTGCAATATAGTGTGTGGCCTTCCTTCTCATTGTTTTCCCTCTGGGCTAGTTCAGATGATTATTTGGTAAATATTAATCAGGTTTATGGCCACCAGACCTGTTTTATAGGTCTACATTTTAGTAGGTTCCCCATCCACTTCATTCCTAGGACGATTCAATCAGTTAGATAGTCCATCAAAGATCCCTACTATTTAAAATATCATGAACATGATTTTGTCCCTGCTGTACCATCTTGTCTTTGGATGAGCACTGTCTTTTGCTCTCTGCTATTCAGGGAGTCAATCTCACCAGGGAAATTACTCTGAGTCTAACCCCCCCATCATACCTGCCTTCAGAGGGCAGATGCATGGAGCTTTGTGGAGATGCTTGTGTTTCCTCACTCATATATTCCTCAATGAATTAATGAAGAGAATGTTCTTTGGGCCCTCTAGGAATTTGTGTGTGTGTGTGTGTGTGTGTGTGTGTGTGTGTGTGTGTGTGTGTGTGTAGGGATAATTTAGCATGATATATCCACCCCTATATTTTTATCTTGCTAAAGCTTTGGGTTTCCTCCTCTATGTTATACGAGGGATGATCTGACATCTCAACCAAATTAAATTTAACCCAGTGTTAAGTCCAGGTTTTGGTCAACCAACCAAGAAAAGTGTTACAACCAGCTACACAGGCCAATGCATTAAATCCAGAACCTCTACCAAGTGCTCACATATCAATAATTTTTTTCACATATCAATAAATTTGGTGAATCAAAATTCTGCCCTCCTAGGTCTCATTCCCTTAGAATCCATTCCCATACACTTTTCCTGTGATTATGCCAAAAATAATTAATAAAATAAATAAACAATAGAAGTTAACAAAAGCTTGCAGTTCTCTTGGTGCATAAACTATTTCTCTCCATATTAGTCTTTGAACTTCTCACCCTGAAGCATACTGATATCTGATCCTAGCTATGGGCCTGTGGAAAAATGGGGTGGTTGGAGTGAGTTTTGAGAAGAGTAAGCATCTACTGGAAGGCAACTGCCCCAAGAGGGGTTGTAACGTTGTCTTTAAGTAAGAGGATACTGGTGTTTGTAAGACTTAGGAGGGCAGGCTTCTTCCACAGCCAAGGGATGCCCAAAGGTTCCATATTCTCTTCTTTCTCTCAATCCATATGTCAATTTTCAGAAAGTAAGGTCATCATGAGGATTGAATAAGCGTGTTTTGTGTGTATATATCTCCCCTACCAGATTAAGCTTTTTGAGTGCTGAGATTATATATAATTCAGCTGTGAATCAGTGTCTGGCAGATAGAAGGCACTAAATAAATGTTGATGGAATAATGACACTGAAGAGGTCTATTGACTTCTAAGGGCTTTGGCAAACATCCACTGTTTATTATTCTGGAAATGTATAAATGTTCTCTTTTAAACAGTCTGCTGTAGCTCTCACTAATCTTTCTTTCTCTCTACCTCCTTGCCTCTCTCTCTCTTTTTCTCTCTTATGTGGGTCACTGATCTGTGGTGTGGTACAGAGACATTTATAGTGTACTCTACAACTAGAAGGAAATAACTTACAGAATGAGTGTCTATTTGGGGAAAAAAGGTGTCCCTAAATGGGAAGATGTTCTTGATTATTTTCTATTTTGGAGCATCAGACCATCCACTGACTTCAGCAAAACCAGCCTTGGTCGTTGGCACTCGTTTGGCCCTCCTGTGATGTGTTTGCCTCCGTGCCTTAGGTCCATGGTCAGCCAGAGCGGACGATGGCTGTATCTGAATTCCTTATGGAGTTCAAAGTCCTCCTTCTCACGGTCCCACTAGAAGTCTCCATTAGTAGCACGTATTGCATACTCTGGGAATTTAATTTTGATGAGCACCTCTAAGCCTTCGATGAGATGTATGTGAGAAAACCTGGGGGCCTATTGCCCTTGGTGGGTCGGGTGGAGTCCCACCGCCAGGGAGTTCTGCGGTCTGTTAAATTGGGAAGAAATTTAGCAAATGAATTCTGAGACCCTGTAGAGAGATGAAATCTTCAATAAAGAATCTTGGAAGGAAAGGAAATCACTCAGGTCAAATAGAAGGGATGAGGCAGGAATAAGAAAAAGAAGAAATGAATGTCAATAACCCAGACACCAGTCCGGGCCCCATTCTGTCTTGCCCATATCCCAGCATGGAACTGGGGCCATCCCCCTGAATGAGGACAGGGTCTTGAGATGGTTTTCCGCAAAAGAAATGTAAGAGCATGTTTTAGGAAAGTTTCTAGAGAATACTTATCTTCTCCTTGATCAAAAGGAGGAAAGCTCTGATCTTGAGTCTCAGGCCAGCTTCCTTTCCCCACCCCTCTTTCCATTTCCTGTCTTCAGATGTGGTTGTGGTGCTTGGATCTGCAGCAGCCACTGTCTGATCATGAGGTAACACATTTAAGGAATAAAGGAAATACTAAAAATGATAAACAGGAGGATATGAAGAACCTAGAACAATAGCTTAACTCTGGCAATCACTTACCTACATCTAAATAGAGTCTTTTTTTTTTTTAATCTAAAAAAATCAGTAAATATGGTATGCTACATGCTCTACCTACAGGATCTTAGCAAAACATTCCATTTCCCTGGACCTGTTTCTTGAACTATAAAATGGAAATGCCTTCCTTGCAAATATAAATCAAGTAAGATATGCAGGTAAAGATGCTAGATGAGTATAAATTTCTTCCCAAGAGAATTAAATGTACTCTGCATAAATCTACCGCATTTCAGAACATGAAATTTTTTTTTAAATGAGAGAGTGACATTTGCATTTAGAAAGCAGGAACTCATGAGACATTCATTATTATACCCATTCTTTCCAAAGATTCACTTATTAATCTTTAGCAAATTATTTAATTCTCTAACCTGTTCTTCCACATGGGTCAGATTAGAGATGTAATGCTTTTCCTACCTGAGGAATGGGGCTGTTCTGAAGATTGAAGCTGGTAAAATACTTGAAAACTGAAAGGAAAATACTGTAATATGTAAATGTATAATGTTAATATATCATTAATATAATATATTTTTATATATGAGACTAGCATGTCCCTGCTTCTGCCTAACATGGAGTTCAAATGCTGAACAATTAATTTTTTAAAGATTTTATTTATTTACTTATCAGAGAGAGAGACACAGAGAGAGAGAGAGAGAGAGAGAGAGCACAAGCAGGGGGAGGGGCAGAGGACGTAGGAGAAGCAGACTTCCCGCAGAGCAGGGATCCTGATGTGGTGCTTGATCCCCGGACACTGGGATCATGACTGAGCTGAAGGCAGGCGCTTAACCGACTGAGCCACCCAGGTGCCCCCAAATACTGAACGATTATTTAACAAATTGTCCCTTTGAAAAAAACTGTTCACTAGGGGTTATTTTTATTTGTACATTTTCAAATATCTATTCTCAGGCAGATGAGGGGGGTCAGATTATTTTAAATTTCACGATATTCTATCATTTTATTTTTAAAAGAATTCTTATTTATGATTGTGTTTATTATTAATAAAATAATAATTGTATTTATTATTTTAAAATTACTACCTAGCGGCCCAGGCAGTCCTTAGGAAAAATTGAAAGAAGTATGAATAGAGAAAACTATGAAGGTACTTAACAGAATAAAACATAACAGCAATTTTTTTCTTGCAAATTTGTTTTTTTATCATAACAGCAATTTGGAAGAAAGAAATTAGATATATCTGTCCTGAAAAATATTCTATTTTATAACTGTATTAAGAACTGCCCAAAGTGTGATTTTATGTGGGAAAGTTATTAGTTATCTGTCTTTCTGAGGTTAGAAGAAGAGGAGATATACGGACACGCACATGCATACATGGATAGATTCGTACACAGATAGACCTGTATTTATTTATATATTTTTATACATTCATCGAAGCATTCTGATCTTTCATAAGTAAGATTCTGTTGCTGAAGGTTGAAGAGATTGTTATGGCGTCGATTAGATAAGTAGATTTCCAGATGTTTGGTTGGTTTAGAAGTTGAGGTGACCTTTCCAAGTTTGTTTGACCATTTCGTAGAGCACATTGCCTGTACTATTTGCACAGTGTGAGTAAAAATCCTGGATAGTGTTGTATCCATGTACAAGGGGCTGTAATCCTTTAATATAATTAGTGTTATTTTCAGTATGGGCTGACAATGTTCTAAAGGCAACTGAAGCTCCCTCATCTCTCTCTCATCAAATCTTCCCCCAAGCACTGTCCTTTCCAGATAGAGATGTCTTTCCAGATTCAGCTGCCCTTTCTTCTAACAGAGTTGACAACCCTTGCTCGGACCATAAATGTTATTTTTAAAACTTCCTTTGCTTACTGTTACTCGTTTTGATAAGGTCCTGGCCACTAGGACAATT
This sequence comes from Phoca vitulina, assembly GCF_004348235.1. NCBI lineage: Eukaryota > Metazoa > Chordata > Mammalia > Carnivora > Phocidae > Phoca > Phoca vitulina. Next base: position 12,428,338 of record NW_022589730.1, on the reverse strand, counting down.
ACTGGTTGCTGTTGCCTGTCTATATTCTTATCAGACTGTTCCTCGTAAAGTTTCTACTTTTCTTATTACCTTTCTGTCTGCCTTACACTCAGGAAGCTTTGTCATTGTTAGAGCAAGAACTTAGATTAGGTAGAAAAACTTAACCTCTCCAAAATCAAATCAAATTCCATCCCTAAAACACGATTATTACCACTGTTATAGGGACCACCAGAAAATGACTAAAAATTACAAATTAGAATGCAGACTTTCCATTTGACACCAGTTAGCTCATGGTACTGGCCCATTGTCTTCCTATTGGGGAAAAAGAAAAAACAAAAAACAAACAAACGGAGAAAAGACCCCATGTGATCTAGGTCATTAGGTCAGAATGCCATCATTCATTCTTCTTAAAAGTCTTCTTAGTTTTGCTGACTGTTCTCAGCTCCCTGGGTTTCCCTTCCAATTCCGTTCCAGCCCCCAAAGAGAACAAGTCAGGGCTTGCACAAAGGTGATACAGGTGCTGTGAGCAGCCATCGAACACCCTTAAAACTCATGCAGACAGTGTCCTTTCTTAGTTCTGACACGGGAACCTCCCCCGAAAAGTGGAGGTAGGGCTCAAGTTATGTTCACGTCGTCCAGAACAACTTGCTGCTCTGTGTTGAAGCCTTAAGTTCTTTACACTGGGAGATGTTGCTTTGAAACCCCATTCTGGTACATTTTCCAACCTCTCTTCCCTTTATTGATCATACTGATCCACTTGGGTCACAAGATCTCCTGACTGAGAGCAGAAGCACCCGATGAACTAGGAGTCTTGCAGATTAAATGCTGTCGTACATTTTCGAGTTTGGCATGTTTTAAACTCTGACTCTCACCACCAGTGTGGGGGATTATCCTGGGCAACTCCCGTAAACTGAGGGGAATGACGCATGGATGGCTCATCAATATTAATAGGAGAATAAACCTTACAGTTTGTTAAGTAATGTAAAATCTATTAGAGAAGGGTGAATTGGTTAATGTATGTGTTAGGTTCCGAATTTACCTGAATCAAACCTCTTAATGGACTCCTTACTTTATGCTTTGTGCTAGTGAAGAATTAAGTTTCAGTGTATGCACCCTTAAGCAAAGACAATTACTTATCAGTGGTGTTTGGGAAATGACGTCAAATATTCTGTCCAACCCCAGAAGTGTCTCTGTGGTCATTTTCAAAACAATTCCAAACAGGAATGATAGAATTCCCTTTATTGATGGAACTGAGAGGTAAACCTGGACAAAAGCCACGTTTAGATGTGCAGGATTAATTTTACAACTGAAGGCAGTTTGTATAAGAAGCAACAACGAGGCCACATATTAGTGATTATTGCTGCTAATTTTGTGGTTTATGGAGCTTAGTTTTAATTTTTATATCCTATCCAATGAAGCATATTAGATATTCATACAAGTTACTTTGCATGAGACTTATTACAAGGCAGACATAATTTCCTTGGGAACAAACTGCTTGGGTCCACAAAGAAGATTATGATCAAGATTTCTAAACTCCAAGAAAAAAAACAACTTTCTTTTTCTTTTTTTCTTTTCTCCATCAGTGGCAACAGGAGGAAATTTCTTTCTTTTTTTTTTTTTTTTTAAAGATTTTATTTATTTATTTGACCGAGAGAGCAAGAGAGCACAAGCATGGGGAAGAGTAGAGGGAGAGGGAGAAGCAGGCTCCGCAGGGAGCCCGATGCGGGGCTCGATCCCGGGACCCTGGGATGGTGACCTGCGCCAAAGGCAGACACCTAACCATCTGAGCCACCCAGGCGCCCCATGGAGGCAAATTTCTATAATGCACATGCAACGTAATTTCCCACTCCAGTGCTATTGTGCCGCAATTATATCATCCCTAGTTGGAATAGCACTGGCCATTTCTCCACGTCCAGTTGTAAAAAAAATATAACATTATTGAGACAACTTTCCTTTGAGGAAATTAGCTTCTGACTAAAATGTGCTGCGACCGGGCGCCTGGGTGGCTCAGTTGGTTAAGCGACTGCCTTCAGCTCAGGTCATGATCCTGGAGTCCCTGGATCGAGTCCCGCATCGGGCTCCCTGCTCGGCAGGGAGTCTGCTTCTCCCTCTGACCCTCCTCCCTCTCATGTGCTCTCTCTCATTCTCTCTCTCTCAAATAAATAAATAAAATCTTTAAAAAAAAAAAATAAAAATAAAATGTGCTGCGACCATTTTTAACACAAGCTTCCTTCAGAGGTCTGGGTATTAATAGCTGAGATTAAAACTGATTTCTTATAAAAGGAAATTGTTCCAGAGTTGATATAATTTTCTAAGGGAGTGGGAGAGTATCTTAAACAAGACATGCAGAAAACAAATGTATGATTTTTTTTTGTTTGATGAATGGATCTTGGTTTAAGCCACGTTTCTATTAGCCAAAAGGGTCCCTAAAGAGAGGAATAAGATTCCTTGCTTCTCCCTTCTTCTCCTGAAACTTGCCAGGGAATAATAAACAGAATGAGAAATTGAAACAAAGAGTCCATGTTCTATGAACCTTGGGGACATCTGTAACCCCGATTCACAGTATGTGAGGAGACAGAACTGATGACGAAGAGAGAGGAAATGCCTGAGGGAGATGGAGAATGGCCAACCCTAAGTGTCTGCAGAGGGAGACACTGATGGGCCACAGGTCGATTTCCCCTACAGAATGCTGAAAGGCCTCTGGAATCAGAGGTGCCAGATCAGAGCATGTAGGGGAAGGGGGGACTGCAAACAAGGGGCTTGTTGCAAGGTCGGTCTAAGGAACTTTCTGTTCCCTGGAAGCCCACTCCCACTGAATGGTTGGCCCCCTCCTCTGGACGCCTCATAAATGTTCTTTTTGATTATAGGAGTCTCAGAGGGACAGCAGAGAAAACAGGAAATGAAAACTTTAAACATGTCATGCAAGCAAATTTCTTGAAACTGATGGATGTTCATTTTCTGATAGAGAGGCCTCTCTAGATGCCAGTAAAATAAATGAAAATAGAAACACATTAATATTCCTCATGAAATTTAAGAATGTGTGGAGAGAAACAGTGATCCTCAAAAAACAAAACAAAACAACAACAACAACAAAGCCAAACCAACAGTAACAGTAAAAGCAAACACACAAAGAAGCAAACAAAAACTTTGCAACTTTATATTACAAAAACACTGTAAGCCCAGTCTAAAGATAATGGACAAACCTGTAAGAAGTATTTGCAGTTCATACCACAAAGAATTAATATTCTTAATATGTGAAGAACTCTTAGAAGTCAAAAAGAAAAAGCCCAACTATACAATACAAAAATGATCCGCATCTAAACAGATAGATAACAGAAAGAGAAATGCAAATAGTACTTAAAAGATGAAAAAAAGGTTCAACCTCACTCATAATGAGAGAGGCAAATTAAAATTAAAATGAGATAATTTTTTTTAATCTAGCAGGTTAGCAAACAGAAAAACTTGACAACTCAACTTGGAAAAGCTGTGGGGGGAAAAGGCCTCTCACATAACTTTGATTGATGTATAATTGGTACAACATTTATAAAGGGACAATCATATCAAAATTATATGTGAATATACACGGTGGTCCAGTACTCATTGGTTCAATGGCAATTTATCCTATAGATATGCTTGCATAGTGGTTCAAGGTTTGGAGCCATGAAAGATGACCAAAAAATTAAAACATAAGGTATGAGTAAATAAATAGATTATTGCCATTAAGTGGAATACTATACAGCCCTAATTTTTATTATGGTATAAGATAGTGTTTGAGTTTCATTTATTTACATGTGGCTGTCCAGTTTTTCCAATAGTATTTATTGAAGATACTGTCCTTTCCCCCATTGTACCTACTTGGCTCCTCGGTCATAAATTAATTGACCATATATGTGTGGGCTGTCTATTCTTTTTATTTCTGGGCTCTCTATTCTGATCTATTGATCTGTATGTCTATTTTTATGCCAGTATCACACTGTTTTAACTTCGATAGCTTTGTAATATAGTTTGACTAAGGGAGAGTGATACCTCTAGCTTTTTTTTTCTTTTTCAAGATTGCTTTGGCTATTCAGGTTCTATACAAATTTTAGTATTATTTATTCTATTTCTTTAAAAAATACCATTAGAGTTTTGATAGGAATTGCATTGAATCTATAAATTCCCTTGGATATTTTATTTTTTTAATTTTTTTTAAAGATTTTATTTATTTGAGAAAGAGAGAATGAGAGACAGAGAGCATGAGAGGGAGGATGGTCAGAGGGAGAAGGAGACTCCCTGCTGAGCAGGGAGCCCGATGTGGGACTCGATCCCAGGACTCCAGGATCATGACCTGAGCCGAAGGCAGTCACTTAACCAACTGAGCCACCCAGGCGCCCCTCCGTTGGATATTTTAAATTGACATTTGTTAAAATGTTAAAATGACATTTGTTAACAACAGTGATTCTTTCAAGTCACAAGCATGGAATTTATTTGTATCTTCTCCAGTTTCTTTCATTAATGTCAAAAGTTTGTGTTCTTTTATTCTCAAAGTTTAGTTATTTGGACCTGATCTGCTTTTGGTATCTATTCAAATGTATTGATACATATATGGACCTTTTACTTTGAGGAAGAAGTAGGAATTGGATTGGGGGAATGGTATGGCATCTATTGGCAGTCACTTCCCATGGCTGGGGTTAAGTTTGATGGAGATAGGGTTGGAGAAACATAGCACTTTTAATAAACCAAACAGCTCATGGTCCAACTGGAGATTCCAATTAGCTTGTCCTATTAAAATGATGTCTCCAGCTGAGAATCACTATATTTTCTTTGTACTAATAATTTTTTTCCAGCTTTATTCTCCATGGCACATTTTAAGAAAATAATAGGTTAATGCGTTAATTCCCAAATATAAAATTGTAATGTAATATTGAATATGCTTTTCAAAGTGCACACACGTCTCCTCCCAACCACCCCAATTCTGAAATGACCTGTCTTCCGTGTATGTATAGTCCACCCTCCCTTTTTACCCCTACCCTAGCTTGAGAATAACTGAATCATAGGCAAAAACGAAAAGAATCCTGTCCATAGTCAACTTTGGGAAACTCTGGGCCCATGCATTACAAGTAGGGCATCTTCATTTCAAGAGTTGTGTAGTGTCTTTACTCTAGAAATGGCACCAGGATCACTCTGGCAACTTGCAATGCACAAGGGTGTTCTGAACATGGCCACCACCTGCAGTGCGGATGGTGGGTTACCTCACTGGGGAGGATCACTCCTGAGGGGAGATCCTTCACAAGGCAGAGCTAGAGCACCAAGGGGATGCTGAAAACACTCTGTGTCACGAGAGGGACTAACTGCTGAGAAAGCACACGAGACAACACTTGCATTCGCATAGAATGAGGAGGGAGGTTGATTTCAGTGAGCAGGTGGCTCTGACTCTGCATAAATAGATAAGGGCAAGAAAAATGTAAATTAATGTAAACCTCCCCATTCTTCCTTTGTGTGCTTAGAATTGGCGATATCTGGGGAGACGTACGTGTGTACAAGAATGGAAAAAGGAGAGACAACATGATTGACCCATGCTAGAGAACTGGTGAAATGCATTATATATCCATGATATAATTTATGTAGCCTCAAGTGTGTTCTGTTGGGATTCTTTTATTATGTAGAATATTCTTAACATATTTCTCTGTCATTTATGACTCTCTGGTTACAGCAACACCAGTAACAATGACAAAAAAATAGAATAAAGATTCTGAGAAAACTTAAGTAAAAAAGGAAATTCATTGGTGAAGTATGGGAAAGCCTACGTAATTCAAGGAAAACTTTAGGGAGAGCAAAAAGCGGGGTTGCTGAGGGGATCTCATGAGGAGAAACCAGTGAACTTCTTTTCAGTCTGTTACTATCAAAAGAAATCACTTTTAACCCCTTTACATCCTCATGTGTTCCAAGAAGAAGTCTTTCTTTCCTTAATTGGTATCCAGGCAAATTTTTAGCTAGAGGAAGGCAGGATCTTCTAAAGCTGTATACAAGAGGAAAGGTAGAAGGGTAGATTCTCAAAAGCAAGTTGGGGTATTGATCATAGAAGGAAGTGTGTTCATGTGTGTTATCAGTTTTCCTGGTTAAAGTCCCATTTCTACTGTGGCCTAGCTATGTGAGCTTGGCAATGTGTTAGGGTTCTCCAGAGAAATAATATATGTATATATAGATCAGCTCAAGCAATTATGGGGGCTGGCAAGTCTAAAATCTGCAGTGGGCCAACAGATTGAAGACCCAGGAAGGAGCCCATGTTGCAGGTCAAGTCCCAAGGCCATTCGCTGGCAGAATTTCTCCTTGCTCAGGAGAGGTCAGTCTTTTGTTCTATTCAGGCCTTCAACCAATTGGATGATGAGCCCCACCCATACACATTATTCAGGGCAATCTGCTTTATTCAAAGTTCACCAATTTAAATGTTAATCACATCCCAAAACCCTCTCACAGAAACAGAGGGGATAACCACAGATCTGCGCACCGTGACTCAGCCCGGTTAACACAGAAAATTAACAATCACAGGTAAATTACTTAAACCCTCTGTTTCTTTCTTCTCTCACCTGTAAAATTGTGATCATAACAGCACTAATCTCTCAAGGCTGTTCACATTATTAAATGAAATATTAAATATAGAGCACTTAGAATAAGGACTCAATAGCTTAATAAATATTTGGAGTTTTGAGTAGCTATTGTTATTCTGTAGTGAAGAATACCTTTTGCAATCAGAAAATAAGTGCTTCTGGTGGCGATGTTGGGCTTTTCTTCAACGTTCATTGCTCCGGAAGTTTGGGTGGACAATTTAACTTGTAACGATTTGGACCTAAGAGAAACTTGGGAACAAGCGATACACTATCACAAATATGCACATTTAACCGAAGCTTACAGGAGTCCTGAAAATCGTCTCTCTCACTTCCATATTTCACGATCCTCCCCCGGCATAAGCTCCAAGCAGTCCAAGAGCCAACCGTAGTCCTGACAACAGGAGGACTTGGGGGAGGTGTCAAGAGCACCACTGCTTGTGAATTGTCCCTAATTCAAATACTTGTGTATTCATGAGAATCTTCATCTTCTTTATGAACTGTTGGCATTTTTGAAGGATGGCATTTGCCTAAGGTCACTGATCTGGATACTTACTGCATAAAGGAATTTGTCCTCCTAACCATTATGAACAGAACAAACAAAGGCCACAGTTACATAGATCCTACAATCAAATAGGGTAAAATAAAGGTAAAGCATTCTAAAATGTTAGGCTATTCCTGAGTGGTTTGGCTTAATCAGCAGGGCCAGCAGGCTGGGAGATGTCTGTAGCTTCGTTTCTACTTAGAGATTCAAGGTGGGGAAAGAGTCAACGGGGCCGTTTCTGTGTCAGATTCTATCTGTGAAATCACTGACTCCAGAGTAGATTTCTCAGTTGTGACTGATTATTACCCTCTCTAAAGCTTTCCCCAAATTTATTTTTATTTTCATTTTATGTTTTTAAAAATTTATTTATTTATTGTAGGGAGGGAGGGGCAGAGGGCAAGGGCGAGAATCCCAAGCAGACTCTGCTGAGCTTGGAGGCCAACATGGGGCTCGATCTCCACCCCACCCCACCCCACCCGACCACAAGATCATGATCCCAGCCCAAACCAAGAGTCAGATGTTCAACTGATTGAGCCACCCAGGTGCCCCTCCCCAAATTTATTTTTAAAATGAAGCCTCTGGGTTCAGGCTTTTCTATTTTTTCTTCTGTGGAAGGAATAATAGACTCTACTTGCCTTTCTCCCCTTCCTCACCCCCCTTTCTCTGCTGCAAGCCCTCCAGTCAGGTGTTCAGAACCCTGCGCCATTGAAACCACTCTTTTCAAGGTCAGAAATCTTACTCAGCTTTTGAGCAGCATTTTCTTTACCACCATCTCCTATTCGAAATATTCGCCCCCCATACTGTGATACTGCATTCTCCTTGTGTGCCCTTTATCTCCCTGGACACTCTTTCTCCATTATTTTTTTGGCCTCTACTTGATCCACCAGGCCATGATGGGGAACCCTGGACTCAGCCTCTGCCCTTCTTCTGCCCTGCTGCATGCTGTCTTTTCAATCTCATCTAGTCTCCTGTCTTTTGGATTCAAACTCCACACTGCTGAGTCTCAAATTTTCTCCCTATCCCCTCCTTTTCCCTCAAGCTTGAACCATATGGCTAAGCACCCATGGGCTTCTCCACTGGATGTCCTAAGAAGCTTGGCAGCTGAGCTGGCATGAGGCCAAGCACCAGTACAATGTCTCTTTGTCCCTCTAAATCCATTTCCACACTATAGCCACATCACCTTCTCGTGCATTAATCTCCTCTTCTTAAACATTTCTGTGCTGCCCCATTGCAATCAATACAGATTCCAAACTCTTTCCCGTGGTATCAGTGGCCTGGCCCCAAAGTCCTCACTGATACACCTCCATCCATATCCCTTTGCCACACTCCAGCCCACTGACGTTCCTTCTGATTCCCAAAGGCACTAAGCTCCTTAAAAACACAGCTCTATTGCCAAGATGCCCATCAACAGATGAATGGATAAAGAAGATGTGGTGTATATATACAATGGAATATTATGCAGCCATCAAAAAAAGAAATCTTGCCATTTGCAATAATGTGGATGGAATTAGAGGGTATTATGCTAAGCGAAATAAGTCAATCAGAGAAAGACATGTATCATATGACCTCACTGATATGAGGAATTCTTAATCTTAGAAAACAAACTGAGGGTTGCTGGAGTGGTGGGGGGTGGGAGGGATGGGGCGGCTGGGTGATGGACATTAGGGAGGGTATGTGCTATGGTGAGAGCTGTGAATCGTGTAAGACTGTTGAATCACAGACCTGTACCTCTGAAGCAAATAATACATTATATGTTTAAAAAAAGAAGAAGAAGAAGATAGTAGGAAGGGAAAAATGAAGGGGGGGAAATCGGAGGGGGAGAGGAACCATGAGAGACTATGGACTCTGAGAAACAAACTGAGGGTTCTAGAGGGGAGGGGGGTGGGGGGATGGGTTAGCCTGGTGATGGGTATTAAAGAGGGCACGTATTGAATGGAGCACTGGCTGTTATACGCAAACACTACATCAAAAACTAATGATGTAATGTATGGTGATTAACATAACATAATAAAAAAATTTTTAAAAAAGAGAGGCAGAAAGTAAAACGAAACAAAACAATAAAAACCACAGCTCTATTTTCTCTACTAACAACACTTCTGACACCAAATGTGTGGGTTTTCTGCACCAAGCAATCTGACACAAACTACCTGGGGTGTGTGCAGACCTCACATTTTAAGGCTCAGGACCATAAGCTGTCCACAGGTCAGACATCAGCCGCAAGTCCAGGTCTCCCGGACTTCTGATTGATGGGCTCTTAATCAGGGATTCCCACCATGCCCTCCTTCAGTTGGATAATTTGCTAAAATGACCCAATGAACTCAGGAAAAGCACTTTAGTATTACTGGTTTATTATAGAGGATACAACTCAGGAACAGCCAAATGGAAAAGATGTATAGGGCATGTGGGAAGAGGCACAGAGCTTCCATAGCCTCTCTGGGTACAACACCCTCGCAGCACCGTGACGGGTCCATCAACCTGAAAGCTCTCTGAACTACTTTGCTTTGGGTTTTTATGACGGTTATGTGATATAAGCATAATTGGTTAGTTCATTGGCCACTGGTGATTGAACTCAACCTCCAGCCCCTCTCTCCTCCTTGGGGCTCAGGGCTGAAAGTAGCAACCCTCTCATCACAGGACTGGTTCTTCTGGCGACCAGCCTCATCCTCAAAGAGTCATGTCTTTAACATAAACATGGGTATCAAAGCAGTCCAAGTACCCTCTGTGATACCGCTCTTCTTTATTTATTCAAAACATTCATCGACACCAGAAATAAGTTATGCAGAGTATTTATTGTTCATATAATCTCTTATTAATTATATTAATTATTTATATTATATCAATTATATTAATTCTAGATTACTCTTATCTGCCACTTCCCCAACGGAAAAAAATACAAGCTCTACCAGAGCACAGACTGTGTTAGTTTTCTAGGCTGCAGTAACAAAGCATCACAAGAGTGGCTTAAAACAACAGAAATCCATTCTTTCATAGTTCTGGGGATTAGAAGTCTGAAATCAAGGTGTCAACAAGGCCACGTTCCCTCTGAAGGCTCCAGGGAAGAATCGTTCCTTGCCCCTTCCGCTTCTGCTGGTGGCTGGCCATCCCTGACTATGGCTTCCACACTCCTGTTTCTGCCTGTCTTCCCACGGCCATCTTCTTCTGTGTCTGTTGGTCTCCAAATCTCTCTCTCTCTTTATAAGCACACCAGTCCCTGGATTTAGGATCCATCCCAATCCAGTATGACCTCATCTCAACTTGATTCCAGCTACAAGGACTCTATTTCCTTTTTTAAAAAAATTTATTTGTTTATTTGACAGACAGAGAGACACAGCGAGAGAGGGAACACAAGCAGGGGGAGTGGGAGAGGGAGAAGCAGGCTTCCTGCGGAGCAGGCAGCCCAACGCGGGGCTCGATCCCAGTACCATGGGATCATGACCTGAGCCGAAGGTAGACGCTTAACGATTGAGCCACCCAGGTGCCCCAAGGACTCTATTTCCAAACAAGGTCCCATTCACAGGTTCCAAGGGTTAGGACGTAAACATACGTTTTGGGGGGGACGTAATTCAACCCATGCACTCCTGTGTGTTAAGCACTATGTCAGGTGCCTAAACCATAGTAATTGCTCAATAAATACTGCTGACCGACAGATTGATGGACTACCTGGAACACTGACTCCAGATCTGTCAGTGCTTGTGTGTAAGAAGTACAGAGTGAGGAAATTCAGGGATTTTTCACTCTGTAGATTTGAGATGTTCTGAATGCCTTAATCTACATCATGCAATGTGGCTTAAAACACTACATATGGTTTCCAGTTGCTGTTACTCTTTTTTTTTTTTTTTTTAAGATTTTTGTTTATTTATTTCAGAGAGAGAGAGAGCACGCAAGCTGGGAAGAGGGGCAGAGGGAGAAGGAGAAGCAGGCTCCCCACTGAGAAGGGAACCCAATGCAGGGCTCGATCCCAAGACCCTGAGATCACGACCCGAGCCGAAGGCAGACGCTTAACCTACTGAGCCACCCAGGTGACTCCCGGTTACTGTTACTCTTATTTTTGGTCATAGATCCTTCTCTGTGGGTTATTTGCCCTGCTACTCCACATTTTTGCTACTCTTCAGGCCCCCAGATCAGACTCTGCCTGGGTCTCAATGACACACAGCTAGGTTTCTGATGAAAACAAACATCAAACTAAAGTACTGTTAATGTAGTCATTTCCTTTATCACCCCGGTTGTTGCTTGTTTTCCTCATTTCTGCACCAAGAGGCTCTTTTCCTCCACTATTTTACACAGGTGTCATTTCAAATTGTGAACTCTGCTTTATTTGTTTTCTCCTTGTTCCCCGCCCACCGCCCGCCAGCCTTCTCAGCATTACCTAGGCTCTAAGTGCAGCTTATTTTGCTGACTCAGACACACAAATCCCCTACTACCTTACACCCTCTTTTGATTCTTTGCACATGCATGGATGCTAAATCAACCCATCAACTTGCATTGCAGCATTTAAAAAGTGTCTTATTAGATATTTGAAAAAAATCTAGACAAAGCAACATTACAGTGTTGACTGTACTTATATTCTAAAGGTGAGATTGTGGTTGATTTCAACTCTTTCTTTCACAAATCTTTTAAAAACTTCTGAGGAAGTTCTTATAGAAATCATGGTTTCTACCATCTGGTTGCAGCGGCATAACGTCCCGTCTCTGAGCAGCACGTTAACGTGCCTGCTTTGACCACATCACATAAATGAAAATAACTTACAGAGACCTAACTCTGTCCCATCCAATTGGTTAGGTGACCTGATGGTGTTTGATTTAGTATGTCAACAACTCTGTTGTTGCACTATTATCCCCATTTGATAGAATATGAAAGGCAGTTTTGAAAGATTATGTAATTTTAACAAATATCACACAGCTAGGAAGTGGTGGAGCCAGGATTTGGACCGAGCTCTGTCAGTCCCCAAAGTCCATTTATTTCCACTTGCCATGCCCTCTTTGCTCAGAAGTAAGTTTTAAGGAAGCACAGTATTTACAGTGACTCTAAATAATGTGTATATAATGTGTCCAGTGAATATTTTATAGATGGGTGTAATTGTATTCACTCTGATATAAAGAGATGATAAAAATTCTGAAATCACCAGATCACCTTTTCATTCCTCTGTTCAATAGTTCATCAGTGTTTTCTGTCACAAGGGGTTCAAACCCATCATTTTGCCCATCTTGTCTTCTGTATGTGAACTTACAGGCTGAGCCAAATTGCAATCTCCACTTCTCCCAAGGTCACCTCACACACTGCTCCCAAGGTCACTTCACACACTGCTCCCAAGGTCACCTCTGCTACCCCACTGCCCTTTACTAAATCCTTCTGACCCAAGACTTACCAAATTCCTAATTCGAACTTCAAAGCTCTGCTTTTTAAATTGCCTGAGCCTCCAAGGATACCTCCTCTGAAGTCTCCAAAAGCCCGCCATATTCTCCATGTGATCTGCCTATCTGGGACTTGAAAAGTGGTTTTTCATTTTATTATTCATTTTTTAAAAATATAGGTGACTCTTAATCACCATGGGAGTATCATTAATTTGTTGGTATCTCAGGGGCCTAACCCTTAAAGGATGCTAAATAAGAATTTAGGACCTTGGACAGTGGCGAGCCCATGGCAGCAGAAGGCCAGCTACTATTATTTCTTATTTCTTTTTTTTCCCCCTCAGCCTGGACAGACTATGACGTCTTTGTGTCTTCAGTGTCCCAGCATGCTGCCTAGAAAATAGCAAGTGGTCAATAATATTCATTGAATTTAACTCAATTAAGGACACTTTTGTAGAAAAGGTGAATTTCCAGAGCTGTTTGAATAATACAAAAGATTTGATAGGCTTTTAGAAAAAGAATGACATTCTGAGCACATGCCTCCTTTCTAGTGTGTTTTAGAAAGGAATAAAAAAGGCGGGTGGGGGCGGGGGAGCAAGGTAGAAGCAAGTGCCTGGATGCAAAAACCAAATAACATAAATTTTAAATTGCCATTTGGAGAATTATAGGAACTCCTCTTTTCTACAATAATTCAGTCACATCATTTCAATTTTGCCTTTGGAACAATCTTGCTGGATGCCTAAATTTATGTCATCTTAAGGAATTTCAAATGGAAATATTGTATCCAATGAGCTAAGAGATAAAATTCAAGAATACATCTCTAAGAGAATGCATTATTTTATTCACATAAGTAGAAATCAGAGTTCTTTAGATAGCATCTATTCTATAAGAATACAGAAAAGATCAAACTTGAGGTTTCTGATTTTATACTTACTTTTTTTTAAACCAAAACCAGACTTATAATTGCTCTTCTAGAGAAAAGCGATTATTTTCAAACAGTATTTGTTTTTCATGAAGGCCACCAGGAAACAAACACCAGCACAGGCATAATTTTATTGGGATTGAAAATAGAATATAGCTGCTCAAATGCAGTTTAAGGAAGTTTGAATAGGAATAGCAACCAAAATAGGATCAGGCAAAAACATTAAACATGACTTGGAAAGTTTAGAAATATGTACATGCACACTGTAAGTTATACCAGAATCATAGGTTGTCAGAATTGAAAAGGACCCCAGAGATAAGGACCCAGACCCATTTGTGGAAAGAATTTGCCAGAGTCAGAATCAGCCCCAGCTCTGCCAACAAGAACCAAAAGGAAAGGAGCTCAGAATACTTGTACTTGGAGTTCGAAACCACACCTCTAAGTTTTTGTAATGCTTGATAATGAATGCAGAGAGATAATAATTTACTTGTTTTATGGTTTTCTCCCCTCTCCTTTGCAAAATAAGCAGATTAAGCCAAACTATATGTACGACAGTGTGAACTTCTTGAGGTGAGAGCCTGCAAATTATCTCTTTCTACATCTTTACTCCCTGACATAAGGTTCAAGGCATATCAAGATAGTTGGATCTAGTAAGCACTGACTGCTTACCATGTTAATCACCTTAATGACCTGGTACATATATTAGCAAACTATTACCATTATGGGTTGGATCGGGTCCCCCAAAAAGATTTGTATAAGTTCTAACCCCCCAGTACCTCAAAAAGTGAGCTCATTTGAAAATAGAGCTGGTGAAACAAAAAACAAAAGCAAACAAAACAGAACGAAAAAAACCAAAAAAAAAAAAAAGAGAGAGAGAAAGAAAGAAAGAAAGAAAGAAAGAAAGAAAAAAAGACAATAGAGCTGGTGCAGCTATAATTAGTTCAGATGAAGTCCCACTGGAGTGAAGTAGGCCCTTAATTCTATTTGACTAGTGTCCTTGTAAGAAGACAGCCATGGAAGGAAGATGGCCATGTGAAGACACAGACGCACGGGGAGAATGCCATGTGAAAATCAGACAAAGACTGGAGGTGATCTGTCTACAAGCCAAGGAACGTCTTGGGCCACTGGAGCTGGAAGAGGCAAGGAAGGATCTTTTTCCTCAGTCTTCAGAGAAGCATAGCCCTACCGACTCCTTGATTTTGGATTTCTAGCCTCCAGAACTATGAGGGCACAAATCTCTGTTGTTTTAAGCCACCTAGTTCCTGGTACTTCATTACAGGCAGGCCTAGGAAACTATACAAACTTAATCCTCACTACGGCCTACGTGGTTTAGGGGGCTCTCATTTGATCATCTGACTGATAAGAAAACTGAGTCCCATGCTCTGGGTCATACTGGCAGAGACACATTGGCAGGTCACAGGCAATCTGGTCCCAGAACCCGTGAGTGTTACAAATGTTTGCTGGTTAAGTGGAGTAATGTCTGGATGTGTAGTATCGCTCTAGAGTGCATGGACACAGGCAAAGTCATTTCTTCTCAGTATCTCGTGCTGCATCATATGTTAGTATTGTGTTGCTGAAGTGAGCACATGCTAAATCGTATTTTAAATAAAACAACAAAACCTCTTGCAGTGGGTTTTATGACCACTGTGCCCTGCCCCCCACTTCCTACCAATTAATTGCTAATCAGGTGATTAGCTCTCATTCAATTCTATTAGGATGTCTTGTATCTAATTATTTTTTTCAAACATTTATGTGTAGAAACCCAGAAAACGGTCATCTCAGAGCTTTGAGAATCTGTGTAACTCTAAAAAAGTCTATTTCTTTTTTTCTTAAAAAAACAACTTGTTGCGATCAAGTGAAAATATATATTGAAAATAATAAATATGTCAGGGAGCATTAGCAGACCTCTCTATCTTTGGTCAAAGTGCGTTCATGAGCATCCCGGTTTGGGAAACTGTGGCCGCCCCTTTGCAGGGAATTCTTACCTCCTGCCCCACATTCTAAATAAGAAATTTGCCAGTATTTTTGAAATTATAGGGCCCTTTCTGTCTAAGGACTCCCTCCAGGCCCAGAGAAATGGTCTGCATTGCAGGAGAACCAGTTTCTGAGTGGTGATCCTCAGGTTAGGGCAGGAGGGAAGAAAGCAGCAATGAAATGACTCCTACTGGTAAAGTGGCTCGCTGTCATTACCCAGTTAAGTGGAGAGGTGTTCTGATGAGCTGGCCTAGTGTTTCACGAGCAGCTGGGAGCATGACCAGAACAACTTCTGGTGTCCTTTTAAAACATCAAATGACAAGCGATTGCAGTAGCACTTCGTCCCTATCGTTCATATTTAAACATTTTAAAACCTAACTCCCGTTGAGGCCGTAGGAGTCTTAAGCCTTCAAATGAATAATTTTTCCCAGTGCAGAGGAAAGGCCTCTTAGAGAAAGGTTGAAAGAGAAAGTTAAGCTCCATTTTACAAAGGTCAAGCTACTTAAAGCTTTGTCAGGTGCAGATGGGTCCTGGACTCCACTTTTTAGGGGACCTCACAGGTAGGATGTCTTTGGGGCAGAGTGACATCCACGGGCTCCAGAGTTTTATGCAATGGGCTTCCATTGGCTTCTTCCTGGGGGCGTGAGGATGGCTGACAATAGCTTCTGTGTAAATACAGACAGTGAGGTCAGCTGATGGGGTTTGGTAGGGAACATAGAAGCTGAAGCAGAGATCAACACCATTCTGCAGATATTACATGGCGCTGCTATTATTCCATACGGTGTGGCAACATCAATTTAAAATTCTGCTGGCCAGCTGGGGACCTTTGGCAACTCTACTGACTCCACCGGGGCTTCTTTTTCTCATCGTATAAAATGAGGAAGTGGTACTTTTGGATCCTCCACCTCTTTGATGCCGTGGAACTGTCACGAAATTGAATGCCACGCAGGGAGAGGAAGAAGCCAGTCATTGGAGCCAACAGACCTGTCATCAGATTTCAATTTGGTGGTTAACTCAGTGACATTGGACAAGTTACTGAAACTGTGATCTCTAGTGTCCTCATTTGTTTTTTAATTAATTAATTTATTTATTTGTCAGATAGAAAGAGAGAGAGAGAGCACAAGCAGGGGGAGTGGCTGGCAGATGGAGATGCAGACTCCCTGCTGAGCAAGGAGCCCGACACAGGAATCGATTCCAGGACTCTGGGATCATGACCTGAGCCCAAGGCAGATGCTTAACGGACTGAGCCACCCAGGCTTCCCTCTAGTGTCCTCATTTGTAAAATAAAGATATTTTTATTGACCTGCGGATCTATCATGAAAGTTAACAGAAATAATGAACATGAAGCCATCAACTACCTGTTGATAATAACTTTTACTACATTCTCTTAATCTGTCTAATCATTCCGTCTGGATCCAAAGACGTGATCCACATTGCAGAAGAACCAGTGTCTGAGTTATGGCAGAAAATTGGAGATTTTTTAAAGTGCAGTTTTGACTAGCTTCTACTATAATGCCTGCTGACTCCTAGTTTCCAGGAACAAGCGGCTGTTGAAAGAATGCACGAGTAAGGGAAGGAAAGAATGAATGAATGCTAGCTCGCTCTGCACAATACCCTTCAGGCACCCAGCTCTGTCTATGGCTGGTCACTCACACAAACCTTCCCAGTACCACCATGTTCTGGTTACAGGAATAGAAGTTAATTATTCAATAAAATATCTTTAAAAATATTAAGTTGTTCTTTCAACAAGCAACGGTTTACATTCAGATATTCTACTAACATCCTCCATCTAATGGATTTCTCATATGAAGCCTATAATATAGAAATCATTATCCCATTACACAGCTGGGCAAAGTGAGACTTATGGTAATTAAGACATTTTTTCTAAAGTCACTCAGGTAAGAACTAGCAAAACCAGAATTTAAATCTCGAGGTGCCTGACCCCAGAGCTACTTATATCAATCGCTACATTATAATTGCCTAAACTTGAATCTCAAGGTGCTTAACATGTACACACATAACTATATATAAAAAGGAAAACAACCTAAGCACCATGAGGAGAGATGGTCCTAACAGGTACTAGGTAATTACTTTACATGTGTGTTGGTCTTTGGGCTTGGTAGGTAGATTTTTTGACAGGGGAAAAAGGGGAGAGGAGGAGCTTTTAGGCAAATTAAATGTAAGAAATGGCATGAATAATGTTTTATATTTATGTAATATCCAGTAATTTGTTTTCGTTGGAGCACAGGGTATGAAATGGGGGTAGCTGTTAAGAGGTTGCAGAGAGAAATTATAGAGTCTTAAATTCCAGTTCAAGGAGTTTCAATTTCATTGGAAATACAGAGAAAGGCCACTTGGTATTTGATCCAGTGAATGATGTGCTCAAAGCTTGTTCAAAAGGAAGGATCTGTCATGGGGAGAAGGATAGAGGGGGAGAAGAGACATTGGACCTGGAGTCAACCACAGTTGACTACAGATAACTGAGACCATGGAAGATGAAACCACAGAAAAGGAGAAGATACTGGATATGTTATTCTTTGAGGCTGTTTATAAGGGATGATACAATCAAAATACCCAAACCCATTTATTAGGATAAAATGTATTGCCCAGGAAATCTAAGAATACATTCAAGATCCATTTTGTGGAGAAGTTAAAACATTTATTTTTCAGAGTACTTAAAGATGTCTCCATCCTGTCTAGTGGAATCTTTAATAATTATCTAATATGTTTACCGAGTTTTACAGTGTTATATTTTCACATATATCATCTCTTCTGAGATTCACAGCAACTTTTTGAGGTGGCCAGAGAGGACATTACTGTTCTCATCTTGGAGATGATGAAATTGAGGATCAAATGGACTGGTTTTCCAACTCCCAGAGGGTACCAAGCTTGATGCTTGCAAAAGTCACTCCTTTCACTCTTAGGAAGGAAAGGAATGTATTAAGGACATTTAATAATTCATGACTAGGTAATCAAAACATTGCCCAAATCGCACACAGACAATTCTAGTGATGACAATGGCATGATTATTACTTCGGGACACAAATAGCACCCCTCATGCCTGAATAATGGCAGACATGGATGGGGCCCCAGTGGGCCTGATAAAAAGTTGTTGCTTTGGGATGCCGAGTGTCTTCAACATCATCTACACCAGGATAAATTCTGTGCTTGCAATGGACTGAAGAGAATGTTCATGTCATCCCCAAATTCATATGCTGAAAACTTAACCCCCACAGTGATCGCATCAGGAGGTGGGGCCTTTGGGACGTGATTAAGTCAGGAGAGTGGAGCCTCCATGAATGGGATTGGTGCCTTAAGGAAGAGACACCACAGAGAGGTCCCTCACCTTCTAGCGATGTGAAGACACAGTGACAAGACTGCATCTATGAACCAGGAAATGGGCTCTCAGCAGACACTAATTGTTGGCACCATGACCTTGGGCTTCCCCAGCCTCCAACTGTGAGAAATAAATTTCTTTGGTTTATACCCCGCCACCTAGTTTGTGGCATTCTGTATAGCGGCCCGAAGAGGCTGAGCCAGTCCCTCACCTACTTCTGCAAATCACAGCCCCTCTGAATCAGTGTCCTATATGTATGTTTGAGCAAGAGAAACTGGGTCACTCTGCTCCTAGGGTGACCGACTGTCCCAGTGTGCTCGGGACTATACTGATTTCAGGACTGGAAGTCTCGTGTCCCAGGAAGCTCCTCAGTTCAGGGCAAGCTGGGATGGTTGGTTGCCTTACTGTACCTAGTAGCTACCAGGGAGGCTGAGAAAGCAAGGTTCACTATCCCTAAGGCAAATCATTCCTTAAAACACAATGGAAATATTTAACCTTATCCAGCCACCAAGAAACAACAGAAAATGCCACTATCCAGTGATGATGAATAACTAATTCTGAATGACTAGTAGGAGCTTAACATATTAGAAAGAAATCATTACATATTTAGTGGGCATCTATTTTGTTAGCTCTGGTCAATATAGATACTATCCACCTGATCTCATTGATCAGTTCACGAAAGGTTGTGAGTCTCAAACTAGGGTGATCGGTCTTTCTGTGTTCTCCAGGATCAGACTGGGTACGTAGAGTGGGCTATCTGGGTCTCTCTCCTGGCCTCCAACAAGGAGGAAAGCAGAAACTTCTTAACAGGGAAACTGAGTGAATTCATTCTACGGAGAGGAACAGAGTCAAGGGCAGAGAGAAAGCGAGTATTTGAGAGAACAAGAGAGCAGGAGAAGGGGGGAGAGCCAAGAATGTCCTGTGAGTTCCTGAGAGCACTTTACTTCCTGGCATATCACGTGGAGAGCTCTAATAACATCTCTTGCTTGTAAATGGGGGTGCTAGTTGCAGGCACATGTTGCCTAAATGTGTAGCTCTGGGAATATAATTAGAATGACTAGAGTTTCAGTTGTCTAAGAGGCAGGTTCACGCACAGAAAATTATCACCTGCTTTAAAATATGCATGTGTGTTGGTTTATTACTCCTAGATTTAATTTATTCCTAATTAAGTTGTCTTATCACCAGCCTGTTATATATTCCATTTTATAAACACCTACATTTGTTCATTTCTCTATATCTCATAAAGTATCAGGTCCTATTCATAATTCCTGGCATCAAGTACGCCAGCACACATTACATTAGTATTTTCTGAACGGGATACCTTCCGTGATTAAGGTCTGCTTCTTACTTTGGGTCCAAAATGCCAATGATCTAATTAATGTCTCTCTTCTGCTCTTCAAATCTCCAAGCCTCTATCTTTGGGACCTCTTTTTTTTGGACTTGCATTTAAGACAAAAGAAGATGCTTTTCCTGAGCTGATGTAAGTGCTTAGATTTTAAGCACTGGAAAGTGAAAAGAAGAAAATAGGTAAATTTTGTTAACAAACACTTGTAATGTCTCTATTGCTTAATTATTTTAAAAGTCTTACAGGAAGATTTCCATGTACAATCTGGAAGGTACATAACGTCCCCGCAGAGAGTCCAACATAGATTTGGTGAGGAATGAACAATCCTCTTCAAGAGTCTAGTCCAGGGCAAGAGGCTTACCATCACCGTTAAACTGCAAACACCCAGGGACGCCTGGGTGGCTCAGTCGGTTAAGCATCTGCCTTCAGCTCAGGTCATGATCCCAGGGTCCTGGGATGGAGCCTCGCATTGGGCTCTCTGCTCAGCGGGAGCCTGCTTCTTCCTCTCCTTTCCTCTCCCCCTGCTTGTCAAATAAATAAAAAAGTCTTTAAAAAAATAAACTGCAAATACCCAGAACCCCAAATGAGCAAGAGTGAGCCAAAGGTGCACTAAGGTGCTCCTGGTCAGTCAATCCAACACTGAGGCAAATCCCTTCCTTAACCTACATCTCAAGCCCCCTAATGTTGGCTACTCTTGATTCAAGCCACTGATTATCAGACAAAAGAGGAGTAGATATGTGATAAGGAACTCAAGACCTGGTTGCCTTCCCTGGAAAGCAAAGGAGCCCCCTTCTCAGCTTGTGCACTATTCTTATGATTTGTAGAAAAAGTTTAAGGTCAATTTACAGCTGTCATGATTGTGAAGCACTTAGAGTATATTAAAACTCCAGGATTAGCAGCACACTTTTCCTTTTTAGGAGGCTTAGGTGAATACAAATTTTATAAATAATAGATGTATATTATGTCAGTGCTCTACCAACAGTTCTTTTTATTTTATAAAAATAGATTTTATTCTTTCGAGCAGCTTTAGGCTTGCAAAATTGAGTGGAAGATATAGAGATCTCCCATATATCCTGTCCCCCCACATATGCAGAGCCTGCTCCCTTACCACCACTGTCCACCAGAGTGGTACTTTTGTTACATTTGATGAACCTGCATTGACGTGTCATTATCATTTGGAGTCTACCGTTTACATTAGTGTTCATTCTTGCTGTTTTAGGTTCTACTGGTTTTGGATGAATGTGTAAAGGACACGTATCTGCCATTACACTATCCTACAGAGTAATTTCACTGTCCTAAAAATCCTCTGTGCTCCATCTATTCATCCCTCCCCTCTTCTTAACTCCTGGCAACCACTGATATTTTACTATTTCCACAGTTTTACCTTTTCCAGAATGTCATATAGTTGGGATCATACAGTACGTAGTGTTTTCAAATTGGCTTCTTTCACTTAGTGATTTGCACTTACGTGTCCTTCGTGGCTTGCTAATTCATTTCTTCTTAGTGCTAAATAATATTGTGTCTGGAAATACCACAGTTTTTCCACTCACCTACTGAGAACATCTTGGTTGCTTCCAAGTTTTGGCAATTATGAATAAAGCTGCTGTAAACATCTGTGTGCAGGTTTCTGTGTGGGCATAAGTACCAACTCCTTTGGGTAAATACCAAGGAGCACGACTGCTGGATCATATGGCAAGAATATGTTTAGCTTTGTAAGAAACCACCAGACTGTTTTCCAAGTGGCTGTGCCATTTTGCATTTCCACTAGTAATGAATGATTTGTATATTTTTCTATATTTTTAATTTGTGCATCCTGCTGGGTCTTTCTTAAGTCTAAAAACTCGATATCTCATCTTGTTTCCACCGAATAGCAACTGAAAATCAAGCTTATCTACATCTCATATCTTCTTATCACTGCCAAACTACTTTAAAGAAAAACCTGCATGTGCTTTCTCCCTTCCTGTTTATTACCTTGAAAATCGCACCATTAACTGGAAATTTCCTTCTCCCTCAAAGAAAAATACACAAAGCAGTGATATTGAAGGTACCAATTATAATGGATTATTAGTTCTCACGTTTTTAAATCTCCTTTCTACGTTGGGCATTATCGAGCATCCTCTTGTAGAAACTCCGTTTTTTTTTGCCATGAGGACATGATTTTCTGATTCTCCTTTTATAACTGTTTATCTCCACCCTTCTTCCAACCTGTAAAATATAATTCCCTGGCAATAACTTCTTTGTTTTCATTCTTTTCTTCCCTTTCAACATTGTTTATCCTAGTTACCATATGTTTCAGTATTGCAAATCTGTGAACTGACTCTAAAAGATTGATTTCCAGACTTGGCCATCCACTAAATTCCAGTTTTACTTCCCCAATTAAATACTCAGAAGATCCCCAGCTCTAAGGCTTGGTGTTCAAAAGTGGATTGACACTTTTTTTCCCCTTGAATCACTCCTACTATGTATCTTTACAGCACTGCCATCTCCACCCACCCTAAACCTCTAGGCATCTGGACATGAAACTTCAATACTTTGAAGAAAATACAGATTTTCTCTTTTGATCCCACACTGAATCATTTGCCAAGTTAAGTCAGATAGGCTGCCAGATACTTCCTTTTTTGCTCTCCTCCTTTTTAATAACTTCTAGTCTTTTTATTTCTCGCCTGGATTTCTGCAGGCACCCTCCCGTTCAGGGATTTTTTCAAGGGTGAGTTTTGGCAAAATGGGGGGGTGGGGAACAGAGCATGTCCTGCTAGGAAGTCCTGTGAAGGTTTTGTTGGCTGGGAAAAGGAGATGTTTGTGGTGTGCAGGCAACGTGCTTTATGAGACTTGGACATCAAAATACCTCCTGTGTGTCCAGGAATTCATGTGTGTCTAGGAATTCATGTGTGTCTAAGAATTCATAAACCCTAAGGGGACACAAAATGATCCGCATGGAGGAAGAACATTTTAGATCTTTTATTTTCCAGGGACACTTATTCTGTGTCCAAAAACAAAATAGAAAAAGGAGATAAGCATTACTAGGACCTAATGTATGTCTCTACCTTGACCCTCTCCCTTGCTCTATGGGGGGGGGGGGGGCTTACCTGCTACCGGGCAAGAGAAGGTAGTGGGAGCTCCTCTCCAGGGGGGCACATAGTGCCCTCACTTATGCCTTTTTTGCCACATCATGCCTTGTGTCTCAGTAGGTATATGCTGATAATGGATCTACAGATTATTTTATCTAGTGCTAATTAACAAGCCCTCACAAAATAAAATGCTTAAAAGTGCCAGGAAAATTACAACAAAATATGAGGAATTAAGCACAAACAAACCAAAAAAACCATGGCAGAAACAATTCTTCTATTCTTAGTATAAGCTCTTTGTCACTCACATTGCAATACAACATAATGATAATCTAACCAATAGATAAGAAATGGGCCTCAAACTCTCTAAATTAACAAAAAGACTATTTGATATTTGGCTAAAGTTCCTCTTTAGTTGAGGATAAAGCTTGCCTATGTGTACACTGTGCCTTGAGGTAGTAGCTAAAGATAACATGGAGCGGTCAGGATCAGTAAGATACAAAAACAACTAAGCCTAAATAACATGTTCAATTATATAAATGTGTGTGTGTTTATTGTACTGAAAGCAGAAGGATTTATTATGCCACCCAAAATCTTATAAATGCATATTTGAAATATTATTTATTTCACCTTTTTAATTTCTATATTTGAAAAAATAGGTATATATTAAGTAAATTTATTAAAGGTAGACTTTAAACTTTCTACCAAAAGTACACATGAAGAAAATGTCTGGAGACAAATGTCCTTCATCAACTAAGACAGAAAAACTTGCTCCAAGTAAGTAAATTCATCACTCAGATTAGAGCACATGATTAAAATTTATATTATGTTACATTTCAAATGATATAATTTTTTTCTTAAACATGATCTTTTGCTTGCTGTTTGGTCAAAACAAGTTATTTTAAAAGTTCTAATAAAAGAAAAACAGGAAAATATTCTCCTTTTCAAACTGGGGCCTGGGATTAAAAAAAACTTTGGGAAACATTTAAGGAACAGTATTCTCAATGATTTTTCTGTCTACAGTCTTCTTCTTCTGTTTAGTTTTCTGTGTATTTGTGTGTGATTGTGTTTGTAAAATTTCAAACATATATAAGTAACCAAGAGTTTTAGCATTACAAAAAATGCAACACACAAAAAATCAAAGGAGTTAAGTAAAAATCCTGAATTCTAAATTTGAATTGAAAAATTTTTTCTCTTTTTTTTTCAGATGTAGTGTTCAACAATTTATCAGTTGCATGTAACACCCAGTGCTCATCACATCACGTGCCCCCCTTAATATAAACTCATAATAACTTTTCTCTTTAAAAAAAAGTCTGTATTTTCTAATGTGGCCCATTAAAAATTTTAGGCCTAGAAATAGGACAAGTCCATGAACAGACATTTCTCCAAAGAAGACATCCAGATGGCCAACAGACACATGAAAAGATACTCAATGTAACTCATCACCAGGGAAATGCAAAATAAAACCAAAATGAGATATCACCTCACACCTGTCAGAATGGCTAAAATCAAAAACACAAGAAATATCAAGTGTTGGCGAGGATGTGGAGAAAAGGAAACGCTCATGCACTGTTGGTTGGACTGCAAACTGGTGCAGTCACTGTGGAAAACAGCATGGAGGTTTCTCAGAAAGTCAAAAATAGAACTAACTTTTGGTCTAGTAATCACACTACTGGGTATTTACCAGAAAAATACAAAAACATTAATTCAAAGGGATACATGCACTCCTATGTTGACTGCAGCATTATTTACAATAGCCAAATCATGGAAGCAGCCCAAGTGTCCACTGATAGATGAATGGATAAAGAAGAGGTTGTGTGTATATATACATATATATATACATATATATATATATATATATATATATAAAATGGAATATTATTCAGCCACAAAAAAGATTGAAATCTTGCCATTTGCAACAACATAGATGGAGCTAGAGAGTATAATGTTAATGAACTAAGTCATTCAGAGAAAGACAAATATCATATGATTTCACTCATATGTGGAATTTAAGAAACAAAACAAATGAACAAAGGAAAAAGAGAGTCAGACCAAGAAACAGACTCTTAACTATAGAGAACAAACAGAGGGGTGGTGGGTGGGGGATAAGCAAAGCAGGAAAAAAAAAAAAAAAGGAACAGTGGTGAATCCGGTACAATGAGCATCCCTATTGTCTAGATTATAGTCTCTAAATTCTCGAAAAGTTACTGATTTTAGATATTACAAAAGAAAAGGACCAGATGAGCCTAGAACATCTCGTTGTGCCAAAAAGCAAGAAAGTTATCAAAGACAAATCAAAAGGATTCCACTGCCACTGGATTAAAACACATCATCAATGTTACTATCACATACTCAAGTGGGATAGATGACATGTCAAAATAATCTCTGGTGACCTATGGAGGATCATAGAAAACCAATTTATTATTTTGAAAACTGGTAAATAAAGGGAACTAATTAAGAAATAACTTGATCTTACTATATGTACTCTATCTCAAAGTAATGAAAAAACCATTGATGGAAAAGTTCTTTTTTCTTTAATAGAAAGGCCAACTATTAGAATATTAATGGAAAATTGGAATCCAGAAATGATCAACAAGCTAAAAAGCCAGTGGAGATTTTTCTAATGCATAAATCAAGCTGACAACTCCTAAATCAACTGATTAATCTTAACAAAACACAGTCAGATGCTATGCCGCTCTTGATGTTGTTCAATAGGAAGTATACACCACCACCTATGGAATGTTCTTTCTGAAACAAACAAGCTAACCTTAAACAACATCGATCAAATGCAATCAGCAAAATTTAGAATGTGAGAAACTCTGAAGGACAAATATTCCACTTACTCCAACAAATAAATTTCCATAAAAAAAAGAGCAGAAACCATAGATTAAAAACTTGAGAGGCATATCAATCAAATGCATTCCAGCATGATCAAGCAAACTTCAGGCAAAAACAAAACCGAACAAAATTGTGGAATAGTTGGGTAATTTTGACCATTGATTTCATAATACCAAGAAATAATTGTTAATTTTTTATAATTAATAATAAAAATTTTTATTTTTTAATTTAAAAAATTAATAATAATTTTTTATTGTTTTATAATAGTAATACTGACAGTTTAAAAGTCTTCTCCTTCTAGATACACGTACTGAAGTTTTCATGGAATAAAAGTAAAGAGTATCTGAGATTTGCCTGAAAATAATCTAAGATTGAAGAGAGTGAGAGCAACTTTAGAAGAAGCAAGATTTACTATGTATTGATTATTGTTGAAACTTGGAAATGGCTTTATGGGGGCTTATTATTCTATTTTGTCTATTTTTGACATGTTCAGAATTTTCTCTAATTAAAGAACTCAGGTGTACAAGCAGGTAGGAATAATAATTTAATGATCAGCAATATACACGTCACCTAACTTAAGTTACTTTACAAATATAAGTGAAGATCTCATGGTGTGCAATTGTATAAATCAGGGTTTATGTAGGTATGGTTACACATTCTGGATTCTTAGTTCTGTTTTTATTGTCTCCCTTCACTGGTAGATGGATTTTCTTTGTTAGTCTGCTTTTTTACTGAAAGATTAGCTTTAAATTCTTCAGGCTTTCCATACAAGTGTGTAAGTCACCAGCTTGCAAGGGTTGCAAGCCTTCATCCTGACCTCGGAATACCTGTGGCGAATCAAACCCCCCTGAGGGGTAAATGATTGCTGATTCAGCTTTATCTACTTTTGGACCCTGTAGATTTCCCTTACTTTCTTGCAAGCTGGATATTTGAGAGAATGTTTGTTGTATTTTAGTCAACATGTTTGGATATTTTGCAGAAGAAATGTTTGCAGATTATCTACTATGTACTTTTCTAGAAACAGAAGGCGTTTCATATTTCATACAGCTCCTAGGTGAATCTCCTTGGTACACAGGCCTGTATAAAATTATGTATTATTATCCAACCATCACATGTTTCTTATTTGCCATCAAATAAAAGCATAAAAAATAATTTACCCTAGCTTTCAACTTCCTCCAGTATATAATCCCCAGATTTGTCTAAGATTTTATTTCCCACCCATTTTTGCATTAGGCAAATTTTGTTCATTTCTCACTAATGTTCGTTTTCCTTGCTCAGGCTCATCCGTCCACATGGGGGGTCTCTCTCCTCATCTCTGCATGCCCCATTCTCGCTTCCTTCAGAGGTTATCACCTCTTCTGCAAAACGATCTCCAAATCTCCCAGATGATAAAATCTTTTGCTCTTCAGAACTCTCCCTCAGGAATTCATCTTTTTTTTTTTTTTTTTAATTTTATGGTACCAAATTTTTATCTGTATTTTATCTAATTTTATATTTCTTATTGCTTAACCTTCTCAGTGTTAGGACTCACAGTTCATCTTGGCATTCCCTAAGTTACAGACAAGGACTTTCATGTAGCAGAACGTAATAATTTTTGAGGGTAGGAATAAATATGTTACAAAAAAGAATGTCTATTACTTTAACAGCTGTATCTTTGCAAACCAAAAGATACCTGTGAACTGAGATCACCTGTGTTAATATAATGTCAATGAGACTGTAGAACACCTAGATAAGTATAACTTTGTTGTTTGCTTCAGGAATATTTTCCTAGGAAAGAGAAGACCACAAACCAGTAAATATCTTCAGTGTTTGCTTCAGGATATGCCTACAGATCAACTATTTGGAGACAATACTCTTCACCTGAGCAAACAGCTTCCTTGGTCTTGTGTCCTCCAATCCTAAATTATGTCAGAAATTGTGCCTGCTCCCAGTTAATTTCCTGTGTTAAGAGATCTGCCTTCAAAGGCCCTGAGACCAGAACCCAAGGCTCAGTAACTATCCCACTTCTGAATTCTCTCTTCTGAGACACTCCTGAGATGGCCAATGGTGGTTTCCTCGCTTCCCAATTAGGGCTGTGTGGTGATATTTGGGGAGTTACTTTAACATACTCTATAAATGTTTCTGTCAATCTATGTTATATGTTATTGCAAAATTAAATAACAATATATACTAAATTTCTCACAATCCAGGATGATGGTTTTAAGTTGACATTCACGGCGCTGATTGCAGTGCTTAGAAAATAGCAAACCCCATTTGTTCTCGAAAAACTGCTTTCCAATATGATAAATAAATTGCCAATTGCAAAAAAAAAATCTTTCACATAAAATTCAGCTTTTTTTGTACTGATGGAAAACACCAACTTTTTCCTTCCTTATTTCACTCATTGGAGAACAGTTATCTGATGGTTGTTTCTAGTTCTCAGAGTCACTGTTAAGTTGGAATATTTGGTTTTGGCCATTTCAAGTCTCTTTGCTTTGGAAATCTGATTGAAGCAATCTTGTGATTTTAAACTTCCATATGAAATATAAAACAGTGATCATTGTCCTCGAATTATAAAAGGAACAAAGTAAGGACAGCACATGTATTAGCTGGTGACTCTTGGTATTCTGAACCGAACTACGAAAAGGTTTTTGTAAATTGGTAAAGCACTCTACAAATGTAGTTTTTCTAATTCCAGAATGGAGCATGGTGACTGATGCTTAGGAGGAATGCAGTAATGTTTATTGAGAGAATGACAGCTTTTAGTCTCAATTACAGGGCTTTAGAAATGTCTCTGCGTAATTTGGCATCAGCTTACATTTTCGCTGTAGTAAAATTCTAGTATCAGATCCTTCCTCAAGAACAGGTCAAGGAAAGAGAGCAAAGGGATGTGGGGTAGACATGACACCTTTTGTGTCAAAGAGGACATTGGGCTGGCTGGACCCCCATAGACTGTGGCGTACCTCCTAGCCTATGTGAATGGCCCCCAAAGTTGTGACTGTGACTGAGGTCACAGAAGCGAACTTTTGCATTTCAGGAGTTGGCTGGTGCCTACCAGGAGGAGCCAACAAATCTCATTCCAAGCTTGGACTGGCCCAAAGATTTGCAGGGTTCTGTGATAACTCGGGATAAGCGAGCCTGCTCACTGCACTCATTCCTACCTGGCATGCTTGTCCCTAGAGTGCGCAGCGTCCTGCGTGGCTGGTGCTCTGGGGTCATCCTGAGGAAGGGGCGGTGTTGGAAAACAGGCCAACCACACAGAGTCTAGTCAGGGGCGTGAGGCAACAGAAAGACAACCGTCCATGAGGGAACTATAGTTGGAGCAGATTCACTGTGAAAGAAAGATCTGGTCGTTCTGTTAATGACTTCACTTACAAAGAACAAAAGAAGAGGAATAGAAAGTGTTGTTTATTGTAAGATTTTTTTTCACCCAAATGGAGTATTTTTTCTGGCTATTTCTTGTCCTTGTTTCTTAAGCTCTTTGTAAAGATATAATTATATATGAAATCTTAGCCATACATGAATGTGCAAGATCTCTCTCTCTCTCTCTCACACACACACTCACACACACTCTCTCACACACACACACACACGCACCCACACACATCTTCAACACCATCCTGAAGCACAATAATGCCTTGTCTTGTCTTAAGGAAGGACATCACACCGTAGAGACGATGGGGGAGAAGAAATCACTTCAATTCTTCGGATAGGAAGAATAAAGGGAGTGCATAACGAAATTATTTCTTTTTGACTTGAAGAGGGAAACACAGACTGGCAAAAGTATGTCTTAATATTAGCAGATTGATCTGTAGTGAGGTGTCGACAGTGCAGATGGTGGCAGAAGTCTCAGCAAAGGAATTGGTTCCCTGGGCTCTCCAGAGAAAGTTGCCGAACTCCTTACAGCTTATTCGTAGAAGCAGGAAGAGGGGTCCTCTACCAGCAGAGATACTCATCCCCTTTAAAACTAGGGGACATCATTTTGTTCCATCTGAGGGACAAATCCCTTATAACGCAGGTGACAAGCTCTGGGAGGGCACAGTTAGCCCTCACCGACAGAGGTAAACAGAACAGAACACGATGAAACTAGGAAATCATTTGAGAAGTGCTTTATTTTCCCCTACAGTGTTTCCTCCTGCCTTTCATTTCCCTGAATGTAATCACAACTATCCTTGGATGATAAATAATTTGGAGAGACCCTCAGTAGAACATGATAATCTGCAAAACTTCCCATGCTCTAGAGCGCATAGGACTTTATGTGAGTGAAGTTTAAAGCAGTGAGCATTAATTATCCAAACATTCTAAGCTGTACCTCATAGCTTAAATGGAATTTTAAAGTCAGATTAACTTACTGGTCCTTTTTGTTTTCTTTAGTCTCTCAGAAAAGCACCAAATGTTAAATAAAACAGCACATGGCTGGGAAAAAGGGAAGCATGCAGTTCCTGAAAATGATAATGACCTGAAGAAGTGGGGTGATTATGGAAACATGCGGTGGGAGAGTGAGGTGGCCAGAGCATAAGAAATATGTTTCATCTTGATCTTTTGGGACTCTGATTTTCTCATGTTCCATGGAAAGAATCAGAATGTCTATGTTTTGAACTTTGTAAGTCCTCATCACAATAATGAATACTTGTGGGATCTATCATGCATTGGACAAAGTTCTTATAATAAGTCCTTCAACCCTATGGGGAGAGAGTAGAGCTATGATTATACCCATTTTACAGATGAAGAAACAGAGGCCCAGAAAGTCTGCATACATCATCCAATATCATGTAGCTACTGAATAACAGAATCAGGACTTGGATCCTGGAGTCTGGCTCCAAAGTGTGAGCACTTTCCTACACACTGTCCTGCTGAAATTGTGGTAACCAGGACAGTGCGCTCCTGATCTGTTCTAGTTGGGTGAACCCTCGCCTTTGAGAGCACTTGGGGCTTGAATGATGCCAACAGCTGGTCCTGAGTTAGTACATAGAGTTTTCGTATGACGTGATTAAACTCTCGTCTGCTAACTACCCGTGCATCCGCGTGGTACTGTTGGCGTCCTGTACTCAGATGAAGACCCACAAAGGCTGGCTCCATTTTCCTCATCTGTGCTCCCCCAGCCTGGTGGGCTCTCCGTAAATATTTGCTGCGTGAATGAAGGGCATCGATACCTATTGCTGATGGTTTGGCTTCCCCCGTGAAAGGTTTTGTATCCTAAACGTCTTAGAGAAGAACCTAATTTTGGAGCTACGCTTTAACCAGACACTTTTAAGTTTCTTATTGAAAAGGGCCTCAGTTTCCAACTCATGTTTGGCAGGGAGGATACAAAGAGGAAAGCATGGAGACAAAAAGCCCCACTCTACATTTGACTGACCTTCCTGCTAAAAATGCTAATAAGCTAGTGTGGTGACTCTACTCCTTGATACAGTTCCTGAATTGGTTTGAAAAGGAGTGGACTGACCCTTGTAAATGAGTGTAACTTGCTTTTTCACATGGATAGAAACTGTCAGTTTTCTGCCATCTAAGCTGCCCTGAGTCGCTCTTCCTGTTCTGTGTCGGGTGACATAGTTGTGTTTTTTTCTGATTTCATACAACCTCAGGAAGGACCTTTTCCTTTCCTTAGAAAGACGCCACCGTGATCTACACCAAACCAGGCTCCTTCCTCTCTGTGCCTTTAGCTCGCTGCCAAGGTCCTCGTCTTCTTGGTTCGTTTTAAATGTCCTTAATTTCCTCAAGAAATGGGAAGCCTGAGCCTGCTTCCTCTCTACATTTGTCATTGTTCAGAGCGTAGCTATACTCAGAGTTGTCAGGATAGGCCACCTGGGTTGGAGGGACAATAACATATCCGAGTCTGCTGGAAAACTGCATCGGAATACCTCTATGAAGGCAAGGCATCAGCTGCAGTGGGTTACAACTCCAAGGTCATGGGCTGATATCAAGTTGGGGGCACCTGCCCTCTGCCCTCCTTCCTTCTCTTGTCCCAGGCTGTAGCCCTGTGACTGACAGTCTCTTCTCCCTGAGGCTCAGGCCTGATCCTGTAGAAGGTGCCAGAAGCCCAGACCTGGAGACATTAGCTTCTGTTGCCCAGAACCAAAGGTGAAAGCTCATAGCTTTATTTCTGTCCAGCGCTCAGGTCTGAGAGAGGACCACTTGGAAGGCCAGCATATAGCAGAGGCATTTTCTTTTAAGGCTGCTAAGAGAAAGGGCTTATTTCCTCATTCTCTCTTTCTCTGTCCCCTTCTCCCCACTTCTAAAAGGAATATTGTCTGATTACTAACAAAGAGCTCTTCTCTTTAATGCATCCTAGAAATCTCACATGTAAAGAGATCATACAATTTCAGGTGAGAAAAAGAGAACTGATGTTTTCAAACACAAGGGCCAATAATGACCGCAGCCGTCTATTCCTTGGATCCGTGACTGCCAGTAGCTGTGGATGGCTTTGAATGTCGTTTCACGGCTGCACATAGAGCTTCACTGATGCTTTTGAACAGTCCAGTAAGTACTGAAAAGTTTTCTTTGAATGGACGGCAGTGTTGTCGTCTTACTCAAAGAGGACAAAACAAGAGCTATTTTACAGTGGTTAATGGAAAGAGATGAATATTCCAGGCAAACAGTTATGCTTATGGGGAAATGTGCTCCCATCCACTGTGGATCAAGTGCAAACAGTGCTGGTCCCTTGGAAGGACTCCTGCATAAAGGTACAAAAGCAATTACACGATGCAGGTATTTATCCTCTTTACAAACTTAGTGGAAAATGAGGGAAAGCACTACTGTTAAGGAAAGTAATAGGGAAAGGGAAAGCAACTCCAAATGCTATATGCTGCCCTCAATCTCTTCAAGAACTTCTCTGTGACCTCCAGTGGAGATTGAGGGCACCTGCAGCCTTACAATTCGCAAACGCACTTGTTTGGTTGACCTTATCCCATTCACCAGCCAATCAAGCTCCCCAAATGCTTTCCTCTCCAGCTTCTCTGGTTGGTTGGTCTGGTTAGTAGAGTGAAGAAACACTTGCCTTCTATATTTTCACTGGTTGAGGGTGCGACTCTAAACCTATATAAACGTGCTGCAATTATTATCTAATCAGATGTTGTTGCCTGACCTTGGCAATGACTTTTCCAGGTAATGTTGTTAAATGACAGTGACAATCTTGATGCTAATGCTGACATTTTGTGAGTGTGTAAATTATTTCGGGGATCAGAACTGCTATCATTTTTATGTATCAGTCTCAGTTTCTTTCCTTTATTTTTCCTCTACATTTTTCACTTACATTTAGAGTCCCTGAATCCAGAGGAACTCGATCTTTCCCTACTGTTGGGCGGAGTGTTTTTATTTTAACCCTGGACTTGTGATTTCATGGCAAAATGATTTCTTGCGAGTAAATGCTAACAATTTTCTAGTTTAGAAGTGCCTCACAATCCTATTTTGATTTTTTTTCCCATTTTTCTCTCCTTCCCACCTGTGACAGTTCTTTTTGTTATTTTGGTGCATTTACATGATACCAGAACCTTTATTTATTAGGAGTTCATCTGCTCTCTGCTGCTGCTTCTCCACCTGAAGTCCTAATCCTCTGTTTGTGACAACATAATCATTTCCACAGCAACCAATTGTGAAGTTGCAAAGCAAGGATTAGACTTCAGGTGGGGAATAAAAAGAGTGCCATTCATATGCAAATCTCAAAGATGGTGAAGGGGAGTTGAGAGGCAGAAAGGAAAGAATAATAAAGAAATAGCATTGTTTTAAATAGACTTGAAAAGATGATTTTGTTTTTCCTTCTAGGAATTGAGTGGGCCTTTTGCTGGAGCTGCAGGTTGATTTGGTTTGTTTGTTTTGCTTTATTTATATATGCATTCTTTTTTAGTGCCCCAGGACTGGACTTGCAGCCCCAAATCTGGCTGTTGAAAGAGGGTTGTGTATGGCTTAGCAGATGTTCCTATTTTTAAAGTAACCTTCAAGAGGAGTTTTCTGAACTTCATCCTGCATGTGGGGACAGAACATTAGAGTGAGCTTCTGGGCCTCCCTGTTTCAGCGCAGGGTAGCAAGACACAAATGGAACCATGAGGCTTATCTGCAGAGATTGCAACAAAAAACTAGCATGGATTTATGGGCTCCTAGGAATCTCAGAAGTAAAAGAAGGGAAGAGAGTATCATCTTGATTCTCTGGTCACTTTAAGATCTCTTCACCAGATTCTAGTTACCATGTGCTTTCTTTTTTTAATGAGCAAAACTAATTTACAATCTTTATTTCCAGGTTTTCCTGAATCCAGAACTCAGACCCATTACTGATTTTTCAGTACAGCAAAGAAACATGCCAATAATTTAATCGAGGAGTTGTGTCAAAGAAAAACTGCACTGGACAGTTACGCAGGCAAGGGAGAACTTATTCAAGATTATTGTAGTAGTGGAGAGAGAGTTCACCTGCTTTGAAAGGAAAGATGGGAGGGCTTTTCAGTGCCTGGGTGAGATAGCAGAAAAGTACTGGAGGACAGTAGGGGTGGGGTTAGTCAATGGATCAGACCATCTGTGTTTGCTAATTGGCATTTATTGAAGTTAGATTCCTACCTTACCAGATCCCGGGGAAATAGGGGCAATGTCTTCTTCAATAATTACATTTCAAAGGGATGACTCACAGCTCTTTGAGAAAGACATCCCCGGGTTGCAAACCCAGTAAAAAGGATGGGCGATCTGTCTACACTTTAAAAAGGCTGAGAAAAAAGACAGGATTCTAAGTTGTCTAAAGGCAGTGCTCCAAGAAAAGGGAGGTCAAGGCCTAGAGTCAGGAGGGAGCCTGTCTCAAGTTAAGTCAAGCTAACTGACCAAGTTCTAGGCCCCTTACAGGGACCCAGGGTGCAGGGCCTGGAGCACATTGCTCGCTGTGTCAGCTGGAGAGGCTCCCACCTCCCTCTTCCATCAGAGCAGAGGATTTTCAATTTCATCTGTGCTGCATATAGGATTTCCCTGTAAACTTTATTTTAAGAAGAGTTTTTATGTTAAAAGAAGTTAGTAAACCACCAATCAGGTGCAGCTTTTTTTTTTTTTTTTGTAGATGAATAAACTAAAGTTGAGAAGGGATAGACTGAGGACAATATCACTTGAGTCCTGTGATCCTGGAAAACAGTGAGGATTTGCGTTCAGGAATCCCTTGGTGTTCAGGAGTTGGCTTAGTGCAAGAAACCACCCTTAAACATATGATTTAGATAAGACCCATGGATACTACCCTGGTTCCCCTATGACAAGGTCAAACAAACCCTCCAAATTCCCATTTCTTGCCTCCTAAATGATTGGCTGAACTGTTTTATCCCCATGACCAAATTGAATAAAAATCTTGTTAAGGAAACGTTGGTTGAGCTCCTTCTCCTGGTCCCTGAACTTCACCTGAGCCTGAGCTGCTTAAGGACCCTCCTTAAAGGTCCAACCAGGAATAAGCTGAGCTCAGGGTAAAACACTTTCTGATCTGCCAGCTGATTCATCACACTTTCCCACACTGGTTGTTTCTGGCCTTGTTTACTCCTCCTTAGACAAGAAAAGCTCTTTTCTGCCTGACTTTGGAGACCCTTGCAGATCTCCTGGTCAGAGTGATCTCCCCATGGCAACAGGCCTCCCACCCATTACTCAAAGGTAATCCTCTGGGGTAACATCTCCCTTACAGCCAGATGTGCTTTTATTTGACAGTGACATGACAAGTTCATAGAGATTGTTAAAAGATCTCTTCTTGAGTCAGTTTGAGTAGTTGGTGTCTTCTTAGGAACTTGTCCTTTCCTGTAGTTTATCTAATTCGTTGGTGTGCAATTGTGCATAGGATTTCCTTGTAATCCTTTTAATTTCTGTAAAGTCAATAGTAATATTTCATGTTTCATTTTTTATTTTAGTGATTTGAGCCTTCTCTCTCTCTTTCTTTCTCTTTCTCTTTCTCATCAGTCCAGCTAAAGTTTTGTCAATTTTGCTAATCTTTTCAAAGACTCAGCTTTTGGATTTTTTAATTTTTCTCTATTGTTTTACTATTCTTTATTTCATTAATTTCCACTCTAATATTCATTATTTACTTTCCTCTGCTATTTTTTTTTTTTTTGTATGAGTTTGCTCTTCTTTTTCTTGTTTCTTAGGGTGGAAGGGTAGGTTATGATTTGAGAGCTTTCTTCTTTTTGAAACTGGCATGTATAGCTATAAATTCCCCTTTTTTAAAAGATTTTATTTATTTATTTGACAGAGAGAGACAAAGAGAGAGAAGGAACACAAGCAGGGGGAGTGGGAGAGGGAGAAGCAGGCCCCCCAGCTGAGCAGGGAGTCCGATGTGGGGCTCTGTCCCAGGACGCTGGGATCATGACCTGAGCCGAAGGCAGACGCTTAATGACTGAGGCACCCAGCCTCCCCTATAAATTTCCTTTTATGCCAGGCTTTCACTGAGTCCTGTAAGTTTTGGTATGTTGTGTTATTGTTTTCATTCACCTAAAAGTAATTTCTAATATACCTTGTGATTTCTCTTCTTTGCTCTTTTAGTTATTTAAGAATCTGTCATATGTGTTATTTTCCTGAATTTCTGTTCATTGTTGATTTCTAATTTTATTCTAATGTGGTCAGAGAATATGCTTTGTATAATTTCTATCATTTCAAATGTATCAGGAGTTGTTTTATTGCCTAATATGGTCTTTCCTGGAGAATGTCTCAGGCACACTGGAGAGAAGTGTGCTGTTGGCTGGGTGTTTCGTGGACATCTGTGAAGTCTAGTTGGTTGATTGTACTGCTCAGGTCTTCTGTGTCCTTGCAGATGTAGAGGTGCAGGAGGGGAAGGTTGACAGTAAATGCCAGAGAAGGCAACACTGTGAAGTCGGAATATAGAGACAATTTAGTGCAATAATACCTTTCCTCTTCTGAGATTTAATGTCCTTGGTTTCTGAATCCTGACGTGAAAACATATTAGCAGGATGAAACAATGGGCCAAATCTGGTAAAATGAAATTTAACAAGAATACATATCAGCCATTGTACTTGGGCTAATGGTAATTGCATATGGTGAGGATGCTAGCTCACCAGAATTTTTTGTGAGGAAAGATCATAGCACTTCAGATGCTGCTACAATCTTAGAAGGAACCTACTATGATGAGGGTTGACAAAAAAAAAAAAAGGAAACCACTTGGGCAATATAAAGAGAAGAAAAGCATCCAGCATGGGGTAGCTGTCCACTGTGTTTATACTCTCAGACTACATTCACATTTCAAGAGGGGGGTTGAAAGAATGAATTCTATTCAGAAAGGAGTTGAATATCCATGGAAATAACAATTCTGGAGCTATCTCATGAGAAATATTTGAAGGAACTCTATACTCAGAGAAGCAGAACTTGGTCAGGGAGCAAGTTTCATGGTATTACATTTTACTTATGAAAAAGACTTACATGTATATATGATTTCATTCATATGTAGGATCTAAAAAACAAAACAATGACTACCCAAAGAACAATCAAAATCAGACCTATAAATACAGAGAACAAAGTGATGACCGCCAGAGAGAAGGGAGGGAGATGGACAGAATGAAAGGGAGAGGGAGATAGAGGCTTCCAGTTACCCAATGAGTAAGTCACAGGAATAAAGGACACAGCATAGGGAATATAGTCAGTGATGTTGTAACAGTGTTGTATAGTGACGGATATGAGCTACATTTGTGGTTAGCATAGCATGACATGTGGGGGTGTTGAATCACTATGTTTTACACCTGAAACTAATGTAACATCATATGTCGACTAAACTCAAATTAAAAAAAAAGAAAAAAGGAAAGGATTTCCATGTAAAAAGGGGACAATTTATTTTGTGTCCCTCAATACCTGGAAATACAACCTAGTTAATAATTATAGACACACAGATTTCAGCACAAATATGAGAGATAATTTTCTCACAATTAGACTTGGTAGATGAAGGAGGTTTTCTTGAGGGTTAGTGAATCTTTCATAACCAGGGAAGGCTGGATGCCCACTTGTCTGGCTGTGTTAAGAGGTACCCCTCTGTGGGATGTGAAATGTGGCAGGGAAAAAGGGTAGGACATCAGGGAGATTGTCTCTGTCATCCCTTTCTAATGGGTCATATGTGGTGGGGTGGCTAATTATCTATCAAAATCCCTTCTCATGGTAAGAGGGTCATAGCTGAGCATGTGGTCTTATAGAAAAGACTACTTGAGAAATTTCTTAACAATGGCATGAGATTAGAACTAACATATTCCACTTCTGGGCTGTGCCCTTAAGCCACCAGAATGCCTCATTCCCTTCCCTCAGACTGGAGGCAGAATGTAGTGGGCACAGCCCTGACCAAGCAGATGACCACCTAGGGGTGGCAGAGGCTCAGGATAGGGGAGGGAGGAGTCCTTAAGAAAACAAGATTGCAAAATTACAAATACAGAATTAGATTAAAGGTAAATATTTAATTAGCATGAGAAGTTACAAATTAAAAAAGCCAACAACAAACCTGCATATAACAAACATCAGACAACCAGAAGGTCAGCACTCTAGTTTTCTCATCTATCCCTCTGAAACACTCATAATACATTTTTCTATATATTTTTTTCACCTGGGTTCTGTTTGTGTCTTCCTAAGACAGTGCTTCTCTCATATCATTTTCTACAGAGAGAATAGAAATATAGTTGGGTACTTTTTCTAGAATAGTTTATGTTTTATTTTAATTTTTAATGGTTTGAAAAGTTTATTTTAGTTTCACAATTCCTTGTTGGTGTTGCCATGTAAATTTTTAAGATTGGTATTACATTTAGGAAGACATGTGTCATGTTTCTTCCATGTCTAAGCTGTATGATTTCAGGCATTCCAAGTTTTCTTGTTCAGGGTCAGAATTTAAATCCCAGTTGAAATGATGAGACTCACAGACATCATCATTGTGGGGCTC
This sequence comes from Phoca vitulina, assembly GCF_004348235.1. Classification (NCBI taxonomy): domain Eukaryota; kingdom Metazoa; phylum Chordata; class Mammalia; order Carnivora; family Phocidae; genus Phoca; species Phoca vitulina. The sequence continues at coordinate 12,389,564 of NW_022589730.1, read as the reverse complement.
TGATGAGTTCTACTGAGGCTGCATGCATGTCAGGTAAGGATGTACAGAGAACTTATACTTTAGAGCAATACGTTAAAGTGACGACAAACCTCATAAAAATCTTGCATAAGTGAAAAAATCCAGAACTCAACATTCCCTTAGTAGATTCCAAGAATTCCTGTGGCTTCTACCAGTTTACCAAAAGGAGGGAAAGTGTAACAGGAAGGAGGGGAAAGAGGCGTTGGTCTGAACCGACTGACTTTTGCAAATTTTACACAAATTACTTGTGAAGCCATCACTTAGGCTCACCCCAGTGGGTCATCTTCAATTGAAAATCTACTCCTACCTTTATCCCCACCTAATGCAATCCACAAATTCTGATCTTGAATGTCTCAGTATCGTTAATTTCTGAATACATGTAAAGCTTTAATACTTTGTCCTACTTCCCCAACCCCCTGCCATTTATAGATTCTTGCCTTTGTTCCTTCACTGTGGTACCTCTCTTAAATATGGGAATAGGAGAACTAAACTCTCGTCTTCAAACTGTAACCAACTGTGAACATAGACCAGTTACCAATAATTCTTTAAGGGCAAGAACTTTTTCTTATAGTAACTGGCACATAGGCAGTCAGTCCATGAAACAGATATGTAGTGAGCACCTACTAATGTTCTTTGTTGTGGGGAATTCAGCACAAAACAAGATAGTGTCCTTGTCCTCATAAAGTTTGCATTACAGTGGAGGAGGCAAAAAAGAACCAAGAAGATTTAATATATGCTAAAATAATGAGCACATTTTGAATAATTAGAATTATAAGCACTACAATGAAAAGCAAACAGAGAAAAGTGGTGGAGAGTGGAGGAAGAAGGCAGATTGGAAGTTTGTTTTATTGAAACAACCTCAACTCAAACTCATTCAGCCTAAATGAACTCAAAGGTCCTTTCTTGCTATATCATTTTCTGATTCCATGGTGTAGTGGGGAAAAGAGAGTTTGTTCACTTGAGAGCTTTTCAGTCATTTGTAATCACTATGTTCAGCCAAAAGGGTATTATATGACCTTGGAAATATAATTTTCAGGAGTCAGAAAGAAGGCAATGACAAGGCTAGCAAATACCAGTTGGCGATTTTATTCTAATCATCTTCTCTCTGTCCATGTCCACTTCTCTTAAAATAATAAATAGCAGAAACAGTGAAGAGGAACAGGGAAAATAGGACAAAACATACTATTTTTGTTACCACTCCCAATAGTGGCAATTTTCCCAAGGGCAACAGAAAAGCAGACGAGCCTCAGATTAGAATTAGTATTCAGAACATATCAAGACATCCTAAAAATCAATATTTAAAGAAACTTCTGGAAAAACGGACAAAGGACAGGAAGGAAATTTAAATTAATTAATAATAAAGATGCTGAACATCATTAATAATCAGAGAAATGATCATTGCAAATATAATGAGCTACCAGATCATAAACATAAAATTGAAAAAAAAACCACAGAAAAATTGGACAATCAGACTTGTAGTTGAGGAAGCATAGAAATCAAATATTGTGGGGGGCTGGGGGAAATTTACATGACTGAGCTCAAGAATTCCTTAGTTCTTAGAAACTGTAGTTGTGCACAATGTATGGTAGAAATCTCCTTTCTAGGAATATAACCCAGAGAAATCCTCACATGCCACATGCATGGAGACATGAACAAAAAGTTCACTGCAGCATTGTTAGTATAACAGAAATGTGAAGTTACCAAATCTGCAGCAACACGAGAATGGGCATATGAATTTTGGTGTTTTCATACTGTAAAATACCATACAGCATTTAAAATGAGCTATGTGGATAAATCTAAAAATACATAGTGCTAAGAAAAAGTTAAAATGACACCTTTATGGATGGATGGCTTGACCATCTTTGTGTTCTACAAGCATGGACTGAATTAAAGAAAGGTTTCCAGTTCCAAAAATTAAAGGAATATATCCTTAAAAAAAATGACACCTTTAGAATCATACAATTTATATGAAGTTTTAAGACACACAAAATAATTATATACATTTATCTTTATATCTATATTGCACACACATGAAACATGGAAGCCAAATACTCACCAAATTCAGGAATCAGAGCATAGCAGGTGAAGGGAGGGGAATGAGATCTGGGAAAAGCACACGGAGGGCTTCATCGATAGCCATCGCGTTAGTTCCTTGAAAACAAAATAAAATATGGGACAATGTTAAGATTCAATAAAGCTGGATTGTAAGCATTTGGGTATTTCTTTTATTTGTCTATACATTTTCTGTATGCTTAAAATGTTTCACAATGAAAAAGAAAAGGAGAGAAGAATACATTTCTCTTCAGTTATCTGGTGCCCACTGGGGCCGGGAGAGCCTTCCTGAGATGTCAGTGGAACATTTGTACAAAGTATGGTGTGAGGTATGCCCGGTTCAGAGTAGGAACATTCCAGGGTTGGGAGCAGAGCTACACACTCATCTCTCCTTGAAATGTATTATTATTTTGTGCTAAAGCAACTGGAAACCTTTTCCTTAATCCTACAAATCCTTCTGGATCCCATGCACAGTTAACCTAGATGAAGGTAAAACATCTTTAGGCTGAAGACTGGATCCAAGGGCAAGGAAGCGACTGGAAATTACTCTTCTAAGAAATCTGGTGATGAAATGAAGTCACGAAGTAGTAGCCTGAGTCGGCAACAAGAACATTTTGCTTTGCGAAAGGACTTGATATTATCTGTAGGCAAAAAATAACATTAATTACAAGAAAAGCTCCATCTGTCAGAAGCATATTCATTAATGGATTAACAAGAAAATTGCCTGGAAAATTTTCTTGCCAATAAACATTTAAATTAGAATATTTACAGGGGAATAAGTGAGAGCGTTTTTTATCTTCGAGAGAGACTGAGAGAGACATCTATAAGAAAAATAAGTAATTCGGTCACCCTTCTTTTCATTTGAACAAATACTGAATTATATAAGGAAATTCCAGGAAAAATAACATAAATCCAAACCTAACGTTGTCGTCGAAATTAATTTGAGGCAAATATCTGCTTGGGCAGCTGGCATATAACACAATAAACATTTACTTCAAAGTATCATAAACACACTGGGTTGTATTTAGTTAACTCCTTGATGAGTGATTCAGAAATAAGGGTCCCCTGTGTGAGCCAGCGAGGAAATGCTATGGCACCATGGGGACAGCTGAGGGCACTCCAGACAGTCCTTAAGGAAATAAAGGCGATTGCAGATGCCAAGATGCAGATATAAAACTCAGTCCACATTTTTATTAAAATTAGGTCCCTCAGAAGAAAATCATATCTTTGCTTTTATTATTTTAGCATCCTACTGAAGATGCGTGTGTGTAACTGTAGGTCAAGGATAACCACGCGAATGGCATGGCGTGACATCCACATGATAATGGACAAATGGCTGGAGAAGGAAAACATTCAGGATGACAACTGGGCTTTTTTTTTTCCCCCCAAACAATGATACATCGCTGATAATTTTTTAAAAATCTGAATTGGAGAAGTATTTCTCTAAATGGATGTATTACTTTGGTGTGATATGGACAGCTACTGAAACCCCTCCTAACCTTGGGGTGTCACGAGAGGAAGCAATCTTTACCTGAGACCCCACCTGTGTCAGGAAAAGAGCAATTTGCTTTATAGGTGGAGTCGCGTTTCCTCTTTATGGCCATTCTTTTTTTTTTTTTTTCTAATTTCACCAACTTACTCACCTTAAAATAATTTCAACAGAATTAAAAATGATTAATACATGTAATGATAAATATATGTGAATATATGTTATGTTAATCACCATACATTACATCATTAGTTTTTGATGTAGTGTTCCATGATTCATTGTTTGCATATAACACCCAGTGCTCCATTCAATATGTGCCCTCTTTAATACCCATCCCCAGGCTAACCCATCCCCCCACCCCTCTCCCCTCTAGAACCCTCAGTTTGTTTCTCAGAGTCCATAGTCTCTCATGGTTCGTCTCCCCCTCCGATTTCCCCCCCTTCATTCTTCCCTTCCTACTATCTTCTTCTTCTTCTTCTTCTTCTTCTTCTTCTTCTTCTTCTTTTTTTTTAACATATAATGTATTATTTGTTTCAGAGGTACAGGTCTGTGATTCAACAGTCTTACACAATTCACAGCGCTCACCATAGCACATACCCTCCCCAATGTCTATCACCCAGCCACCCCATCCCTCCCAACCCCCACCACTCCAGCAACCCTCCATTTGTTTCCTGAGATTAAGAATTCCTCATATCAGTGAGGTCATATGATACATGTCTTTCTCTGATTGACTTATTTCACTCAGCATAATACCCTCTAGTTCCATCCAAGTTGTTGCAAATGGCAAGATTTCATTCCTTTTGATGGCTGCATAATATTCCATTGTATGTATATACCACATGTTCTTTATCCATTCATCTGTCGATGGACATCTTGGCTCTTTCCATAGTTTGGCTATTGTGGACATTGCTGCTATAAACATCGGGGTGCACGTACCCCTTTGGATCACTACATTTGTATCTTTGGGGTAAATACCCAGTAGTGCAATTGTTAGGTTGTAGGGTAGCTCTATTTTCAACTTTTTGAGGAACCTCCATACTGTTTTCCAGAGTGGCTGCACCAGCTTGCATTCCCACCAACAGTTTAGGAGGGTTCCCCTTTCTCCACATCCCCGCCAACATCTGTCATTTGCTGACTTGTTAATTTTAGTCTTTATGGCCATTTACGATGTATATTACTTTCCCTATTGAAAAAACTGTAATGATGCACAATATGCCCTTAACATCACGCAGTTGGCAAATGATGGAGCTGAGTGGAAGTCGAGATTACGGACATGGTCCATGTTCTTTTCTCTATCTTATGCTTTTTGTTTTTTATTTTGAATAATGTTAGAATTTGGGGTGCCTGGGTGGCTCAGTCAGTTAAACGTCTGCCTTTAGCTCAGGTCATGATTCCAGGATCCTGGGATTGAGGCCCCGTGTTGGGCTCCCTGCTCAGCAGGAAGTCTGCTTCTCCCTCTGCCCCTCCCCCTAAATTGTGCTCTCTCTCTCTCTCTCTCAAATAAATAAATAAATAAATAAATAAATAAATAAATAATCTTTCAAAAAAATGAATAATGTTAGCATGCATGTATCTTTTTTTTTTTAACCTTTGGCTATAACTGATAATTCCAGAATGTGGTGTTTGCATTGTCATTACTTAATTTTAACAAAATGCTATTACTTTTTGTAGAGATCATTGGCTGTACTCTTAGCCAAAAATGGGTCTTAATTTATTTAATATTGGAAGGCTCCAGAATAGTCACTCAACCCAAACCTGGAACCAAAGCAGGCTTCTGGAGGAAGTAATTTAGGAGACGCTTGAAGAATAAGTTTGAGTTAGCTAGGTGCAAGAAAAAAAGTAGAAAGATTTTCTAGTCACAAAAAGTAACATGAGCAAAGACGGGGCCATGAGACAACATGTAGCATGGGAGGAAGTAAAGATAATTCATGATTACTAAAGTAGGAAACGTGGAGGAAAGTAATTCCAATTTTCTGATTCCTTCTGTTGTAATGGTCATGAGGAAAAAAAAAAAAAGAAAAAATGGACTTGAAATGTTCCATGGGTAATAGGGAGAAAAATATAACATAGTAGAATACAGTATAATACAATATATAATTTAATAATAACTCACCCCTTCTCCTCTCTTTAAGGGGTGTCCTAACACTGCCCACCAGCAACTCCCCTTCCTCTGGCTCTAAGCCTCATTATGGACACGGGTAACCAGTACATTGAGAACTGTCAGAAGGAGAAACAAGATCTAGAAAGACTGAGGGAAGAGCAAAGCAGGTGGGAGACTGAGTGGGTGAGCGTTTTGGGGAGTGTGACGGGGGGGATTTGGAAGTGAGCAGAAGATTGTTGGGGAATCACAACCATCCATTTGAGGGGGGTAGTAATGAGGCTGTTGTTTCTAATGACATCTTATTATATAATACTCATGTTCCCCTTCACCCACTCATGGCATTTTTCTGCAAGACTGTAGAAAAGTCATTGAGGGTTTTTCTCCTGGACCCTTTTTTACTAGGAATAAAACTCTTTCACATATGTCCACAATATATTTTTACACCATATTTTAAACTATTAAGAGTGGTTTTTTACAAATATATTTCCCACGTTTTCCCCAAAGAATCCCATTATTCTCTATTACTCTGATGATGTCCATTAGAAAGTCAAGTTCTTTATCAGAAGTGGTTAAAAAAAAAGTTTCCAATAATTTGAACAAATATTTCTGATTTTATTTATCTTCAAAGCTGATGACAAGGGTTGCATCTAAGTAGTCAAACTACTTTGTACATTAAAACCTGAAAGAGAAGGAAACACATTCCCCTGCCTATAGACACAAATACCAATCCATATATTTGAGCTCAATTCTGCTTCAATGAACTGAAAATTGCATATACTATGTTGAATTGCATTCAAAGCTTTGAATCATTTTCTCAACATCAATGCATCTTCAAAGAAACTGGCATGGGGAAAAAAAAATCAGACATGCGAAAGTCACTGAATTTCAATCAGCAATTCATTACACAAATTTCAAATGTGGAAGCAATTACCTCTAACTTTTCTTGGAATTGAACTTTATCAGAGAACTACAAATGATTATAAACAGTCTTAAGCCATCTTTTGGCCTTTAAAGAAACCTCCTGCCCAAAGTATTCACATGTAGTTAGAACTGCTACTCCACCCATGGGCTTTCTAAGGGAAGTATTTCTCTTTGTTGACAGAGACTAAGTCTCCCCACTTGTCTCTTCTGCATCTTGATGTTTTACAGAGAAGGTGTGATTTATCAGCTACATATATTTTTAAGTTCATTCTGATGACATTCCTGCAAAATCCAATAATTACTTCTATTCCAACAGTTTTCCCACCTTATTTTTTTTTTTTAAGATTTTATTTATGTATTTGACAGAGAGAGACACAGCGAGAGAGGGAACACAAGCAGGGGGAGTGGGAGAGGGAGAAGCAGGCTTCCCGCCGAGCAGGGAGCCCATGCGGGGTTCGATCCCAGGACCCTGGGATCATGACCTGAGCTGAAGGCAGACGCTTAATGACTGAGCCACCCAGGCGCCCCTTGCCCACCCTATTTTTACAGATTCTGAAAGGAATTGACCAAAAGGATGGGGAATCTGAGCTTGAAATGCATAGCATTAGTTTCAGATTAGAAATCTACACTTTCGCGACCATACACAATATTTCGTTCCTACATTTTGCGAGTTAACTGTGTCCCTTTGATATTCCCTTTGGCAGAAAAAGTATGCGAAAGTGGAAAATAAAGCAAAAAGGATGCATGCCATGTGCTTTAAGTGTCTCATGGAGGCGGAGGCTACCGGAGGATTGTTTAGACAGTTTACTCTGCTGCTTACTCTTGACAGTTTACTCTGCTGTTTACTCTTGACAAAAGGCCCCAGACTTAATGCAGCTGAACACTAACTTGCAAAATTTTGGCAAGTGGACATAGACATAATCTGTGATGGAACAGATCAGTCCAACAGTTTATGGCCCTATGGGACATGTATCAGTTTTGTATCTAATCTGGGTATCTTAACCATCCCACAAAAATCTCAGCTTATCAAATGCGCTTTGAATCAGTCATAACATCTCACCGATTCTCAATTAATGAATTCAGAAAAATCTTTTGCATGGGATCATATTACATTTGTGCAAGACACAGGGTTTTCTCTTTTTTTAAACTATGCTTCCACTCTCCCTAGAACAAGCAGGATCAATGATAAAGGTAAGATAAAGATAATGACCCAAATAAGATTGTCTACAGAAAGGGAGATTTAACGGTGGAAATGAAGAGGAATAAAAGGCTCATCTCATGAGCAGGTGGGATATTAATTATGGAAGCGAGAGAATTCTATCTGATCTGAACTTTGCCACTAATGAAATTTTTAAGTTTCCATCAGTCATTTAATAATTCCAGAATGTCCCATTTCTTTAAAGAAGGGGGATATCTAATACACGTAGTTTTGCATTTCAAGGAAATGAAGAGGATGAAATCACCTTGGTCATAAGAGAGCCATATGCAGGACAGGATTAAGCATAACGGAAGCGGGACTTAGCAATAACTAAAATCCTAAAACATAAAGGAACAGCAGTGCATTTCAAAGCTACTGCCAGTTTGCTGGGTGCTGTCTTCAAATGTCAAAGATGTAAAAACAAAACTCAAAAGAACATACAATAAAAATAACTAACTTGTGACTGGTTACCTTTAATTTTTAAAGAAATTTATTTAACTTTCAAACAAGAAAATTCTCCCAGAGAATATTTGTTTTTTGTTAAAGATTTTATTTATTTATTGGAGAGAGAGAAAGAGAGAGAGAGAGAGAACATGAGCGCGGGGAGGGGCAGAAGGAGAAGCCGATTCCCCCCTGGGAGCAGGGAGCCCTACTGACTATTCGGGGCTCCATCCCGGGACCCTGAAACCAGGACCTGACCTGAAGGCAGACACTTAACAACTGAGCCACCCAGGCATCCCAATAATTTGGTTTTTTAACAAAAGTTCGATATTTCAGCAGTAAGTCTAAGAAAGAAGCTTTTGTAAAGGACAGAGAATTAAGTGTATCCCCTATACATTTTGGTAAGAGGCCAATACCTCATTATTTATGGGCACTAGGTGATTGTATATTCTTTTTACATAGGATAATACGCTCGCCAAGGAACAGCGTAGGAAGCCGACTGGGCAATGTGAAAGTAGGGAGCGTCAGTGGAGAATGTGTCTCCCCAGGAAGCGTGGGGAATGTGAAGTGCATGTGATTGGTAGTTTTTAAAAAACACTAAGGATAGTAAAAGAGTAAGGGCATAAATAAATAAAATAAAAAAGTGAAGCGGTTATTTGCATTTTCTTAGATTTACTAATATCCTCATGCATTTGTGTAAAGAAAGTATGTGTTAAGAAAGATGTTCCTTCTACAGTTGAGTGAAAATGCCTCTCTGTGGCCTTCATACCTGAAAAATCACCTGGCTGAACAGAGGATTATTTACCTTTAAATTGAACATGTGGTTTGGTGGCCTGCTGGTGTGCATGTAATAAAGGAGATGTATGAAACAACAAATATTTTTTTTTTTTAAAGATTTTTTATTTATTTATTTGAGAGAGAGAGAGAATGAGAGAGAGCAAGCACATGAGAGGGGGGGAGGGTCAGAGGGAGAAGCAGACTCCCTGCCTAGCAGGGAGCCCGATGCGGGACTCGATCCAGGGACTCCAGGATCATGACCTGAGCCGAAGGCAGTTGCCTAACCAACTGAGCCACCCAGGCGCCCTGAAACAACAAATATTTTGAAAACACGTAGACTTTTCCTGCAGCAGCACTTCTGAACTAGATGTAGGAGACTTAGAATCTTGAAGACTTTGAATAAATGATGAAGTTAAAAAAACATGTTTGTCATTTGTTGAATGAAACAATTAAGCTAAATGATCACTATGGAACATTCTAGTTCTCAAACTTTCCATCTTATGACCATGTTTTAAACAGCTCCAGCATGCATTGTGCATAGTAGGTATGAAGTAAATGTTCAGTGCATAATGAATGGATATTGAACAGAAATTCTTCCTTGAGAAGACCTGTTCTTGACATGCTCGCTCAACTGCATGGTAAATTTTGATCCTTCGAAATTACGTCAGAACATCAAATGGTAGGATAAGAAATACCTACTGATGTTCAAATGCGGGTCAATGTCTTTCAATGTATGAGGAATACTCTCAGAAAATTCTTATTCATATTCAGGAAACTTAATTTTTTTGGTAAGGCTAAAAAAAAGATAAAGCCTTGGGATGTCTGGGTGGCTCAGTCAGTTAAACATCTGCCTTCGGCTCAGGTCATGATCCCGGGGTCCTGGGATCGAGTCCTGCATCGGACTCCCTGCTCAGTGGGGAGTCTGCTTCTCCCTCTCCCTCTGCTGCTTCCCCTGCTTGTGCTCTCTCTCTCTCTCTGATGGATAAATAAAATCTTTTTTTTTCTAAATAAAATCTTAAAAAAAAAATAAAGCCAAAACACTCGTGTTTTTTTTTTTTTTCCCTTCACTATAAGCTGGACCAGGACTTATAATCAGTCAAGATAAGTCTTGATTCTGCCACTTACCAGTAAAACTATTTAACTTCTCTGAAGCTCAGTCCCTTCCTCTATAATGCAGAGATAAAACAACCTACGTCTGATTAATACATATTTGAATGAATATAAAGAAGGATCTGGTATATGCCAGGAATATCAGCAGCATTTAATAAATTAAATTTACAAATTCTGTGAGGATTAAGACAAGCATTATCATCAGCACCTGATAGAGTAGAAAGTGGAGACCATGGGTGGTTTTTGAGATTTTTAGAAGAAATATTAAAATGATATAAAACCCCAACAATGATTAGAACACAAGCTTCCTTTCTCTGAGGTCTTCCATGCTTGGTTTTTCTATGATGTGTCCAGAGGTTATTGTTGGATATACACTTGTATTTTTAACTTTTATTTGTTCAAATGTGTCAGGATGTCATGAGAGGGATTTTGACTATCAAATGGAAGTGAAAGTTCAATAATTTTATCATTATAATTGCACTTTATTCTGGATAGTGCAAAACATCCTTGTAAAAATAGAATAATCACATATTTGTTTGAACTCATAAAAAGCAAGGTCAAAGGAGAATATTAAGTATTTTGAGTCAAATATTAACAATATATCAAAAACTGTAATAAAAGGAGAATATTTAAAGCAGCAAATAATGTACAAATGATTTGTTTCACAGGTATAACTTCTATGTTAGAAAACTAAAGTGGATGGCATAGATTTTAGATGTTCAATAAAAAGTAAGCATACGTGGAAATATTTTAAAGCTTACAGACTTTGAAAATAAAGAAGGAACTTAGGTTTCATCTAACGAATAAATAGTACACATAAGAAAAAGAAACAAAGTGGAAAATGTACACAAATGGCCGAAGGCACTTTGTCCAACAATGAAACTTTATTTTTAGAAATATAAAAACATATCATTTTTTCCTTTTCATTTCTGGAACTTTTTATGTGTACTCTGTTATAGGTTACAAAGTTCTCCTAAACATAATAAAAATGATGATGATGATGATGATGATGGTAATAATGGTAATATCCCTAGATGAAAATCAAAGTATATACTGCAAAATTTTATACGTATACATCTCCAGTGTATTTCACTGGGGAGGTAGATATTAGTTTATATCACCTGTATGTTAACCCAGAATAGCAATAAGCCGGCTGAAGTGAAGAAACAAATCTGCCTCCAAGATCACCAATAAAACATGGGTAGAAGGAATTCTCAGATCCATTTAAAGGACTTCATGAACTCTGAATCTGTTCTTTGAGGATCATGGTCTTTTGTCTCCCAACCCCCCTGAAATGATTTTTTAACTGTTGACGATTTCAAAAATATTTTAGCACAAAACATTTTTAAAATTTGTTATTTCAGAGAGTAGCAATGGAAAGCTTTTTCTTAAAAGTGTCCATAAACCGTTGGAACTCATTGCCAATTAAAGGCAGAAAAAGTGCCAGTCCTTAACGATGTAGTAAATGGTTTACTGACATGCCTGACATAGGGGTAGATACTGTGAGTGATTAATTTATATCCCTTTGGAGAGATCATATGCTAAAGCGAGTATGAAATCCGTCACATGGGCATAGCGTGGAGGGTGGAAATAATGTTACAAGCCAAAAGATATTAAGAGCCAGGAGATGCAAGTTCAAATTCACCTTGACTGTGTAGTGCCCATGTAACCTTCAATAAGCCTACATCTCTTGGGTTTCAGGGAAACTATTTTGCTTACCTGAAGGGCAAACACAGCACAGGGTCTCCTGAGGCTCCTTCGCTGCTCTGCTCTGTGATTCTATCTTTTTTACTTCAATGTTCCTAGGCTGAAGGGCTAGACATTTCCTAATTTTGAAGACAAGGAAAAATCTGCTATACATTTCCCCCTGTTTTGTCCTTGAATGACCTTTAGTATCTGGGAGTAACTAAATATAACATGTTTTATATGTGGAAGGTAGACTTCTATGCCACCTTTTTTTCCCCCAGAGAATTCCTAAGGACCTAGATACTGGAAGAGAGAAACTCACGTGGAAAGCGACTTTGCAACACAGTGGGAATTCTCACTTCCGATGTGAGTTTAGGAGAGGCCAGTCTGAAATCTGCAAACAGGGAAGAAGCTGGAATAAGCCTCATAGATGGATTCCACCAAGAAAACTGAAGCCGCCATTAGGAAGCAGAAGATATTCTAAGAGGCAAGTCAGATGGTCCATAAGTTAGCTGGAAACCAGCTCTTCTTCAGCCTTGTAAAGAACATGCAGCGTGAGAGCTTTGATTCCTAAACGGTTGGGTTTGTAAATAAAATGGAAGATTTTTGTCCTTCTGGATATGAAGTTATTAATTACATAGGTGTAAATCACTGGGGGAATGTTTTCCTTAAACTATGTAAACACGACATTTTTGAAAAAATTTGGAGATGACAAAGATACTGGCCAGTCGGATAAGACTTCATATAAGCTGCGAGTTGATGTGTCATCAATGAAAGAGACCTTTTCTGGACACAAACAGGTTGCAGGGCTGGACCTTCTTGCTAATGAAAGTCTTATTGTATTGGGGTTATTACACAGTTCTGTTGCACGAGACTTATTTTCATCGTCAAACACCATCTGGTAGCAACGTGAGAATCAAGTGTGTTGCTATGAACTACCTTTTCCATAGAAGGCTACTGATATTTACCAAAGATACTGACCATCCAATTGGGTTAGGTCAGTTTCAGACAGTGGCACAGCGAAATCAATTATCTGGAGAATCTGGAGTTGCATATGATCACCTAAGGTTAGAATGAAGGGAAACAGAGGCCAGATATTTCCTTGGATAGATAAACAAGATAAACTGTTACCAGTGGTATCAGTAATAAAAAAAGATAAAGAAAGATAGGGAGTTGAGGAATGTGTGTGAATAACCTTCTCTTCTGATCTTTTCTTATTCAGAATAAGGTGATACTAAATTAAATTATTAGGATAGATTTGACTGGGCTGAAATAGAAAGAGATTTGTGGTCTTCCATCCTATTTTTGATTATTCTTTTTTTTAAGATTTTATTTATTTGAGAATGAGAGCGAGAGAGAGAGCACAAGCGGGAGGGAGAAACAGGCTTTCCACTGAGCAAGGAGCCCGACTTGGGGCTTGATCCCAGGACCCCAGGATCATGACCTCAGCTGAAGGCAGACGCTTAACCAACTGAGCCACCCAGGTGCCCTTGATTATTCTTGACAAATTTAAAATGATATCCTGTTTGTAAAGTTAAGTTCTCAACCCATTGCTTTATGGCAGGGAATAAAATAGGCAAAAATGCCTGCCCTCATGAACCTTGTACTCTAATGTAGCAGTGAAGGCAGAAAATAGGTATGTTCACAGTAATAAATTAGATGACGTCAAGTGCTACGGAGAAAAACAGAGCAGAAAAGGTGGTAGGAAGCACTGGGGAGGAGGAGACAGACGCATGTATTTTTTTTTTTTTAATTTTATTTTATTATGTTATGTTAGTCACCATACATTACATCATTAGTTTTTGATGTAGTGTTCCATGTTTCACCATTGAGACAGACGCATGAGGTTTTAAAAATGTCAGGCAAGACCAAACTGTTCACGGACAGGTTTTTGCCTGAGCATCTGGGAGGCTGCAATTGCAGTTACTGTAAATGTGGAAGAGATCTTAGGAGAAGCAGATTTTGGGGGACAGATCAGGGGCTTAGTTTCACATATTAAGTTCAATGTGACTATTAGACTTGCCATTGGACGCACCAAGTAGACAATTGAGTATACATATCTGGAAATCAGGAGAGAGGTCTGGGCTGAAAGATCTATGTTGACCATCAGCACTTAGATGACATTAAGATGTTAGGAAACTATGTGTACCTATAAGTAGGAAAAGGAAGAGACCCCAAAAGTGAGCCTTGGCACACTCCCAAAGTAAGAGACCAGGAGAGATAAGGACAAAAACCAGGGGTGAGGGGAGGGGAAGGTATGTTTCCAGGAAGAAGGAGTTACGAATTCTAACTGGTGTCACACATCATTTCTTTTCTCTTTACCTTTAAAAGTTAGGGTGTTCAATTAAAAACATCTTTTGGGAACTGAGATTATTACATGGAATATTTTGAATATTTGTAACACAAGACTCCTTTGTGTACACACTGGATGGGGAAGGGGTTCCATATTTATAAAAATATATTTGTGCGAGTCTGACCACCTAAACAACTAAAATATTGGTCTTCTTAGATATGTTTAGTTTTTCTTTTTTTTTTTTTTTTTCAAGGAAGGCAGATTTCTATAATATTTCTGTGAGGTCAGCTGTGTAGCTCTCTACGCCCTCAGTCAGAGAGCCCTGGAAATTACAGTTTGCTGAGCACCTGGGATGTGGAGCTGACAGCTATCAAGGTGACAAGAAGCCCTGAAATATTAAGCATTTTTTCACACATACTACCTAAGGGCTGAATGCATACTTCTCTATTGATGAAAATGCATTTGTTTCAACTCAAATGTAGCCATTTCTAAAATGCTCATCACTAAATATTGTAAGGAAAGAATTTCAACATTTTGCTCAAAAAATGGGATATAAACCGGGAAAGGTCAAGTGAGAAATTACTATATATATATTTCCTATTTTATCATGAAACTGTACAAGTACACAGAAAAGTTAAAAGGATTTTATGCGGACACTTTTATATCCACCACCTGGATTTTACCAATAAATTTTTACTATAATTATTTTATCACATATTTATACACCCTTCTATCCATTTTTTTTTGATGCATTTCAAAGTAAGTTGCCAATGTTAGTTTCCTCCTAACTACTTGAGCATGTATACCACCAACTACAGTTGAATATTTGCTTACAGTTTTTCTTCGGATTTATACACAAATGAAATTCACAAATCTAAATCTCAAATGTGCATTGACTGAATTTTACAACCTAAACCTTACCAAGATATAGACATTACCACTGACTCAGAAAGTTCCCCTGGGCTCTTTTCCATTCATTCCTCACTCCCACCTCAGAGTAACTGCAGTTCTGATATTTTTCATCATAGACTGGCTTAACTTGTTTTAGAATTTTGTATAAATGGAACCATGCAGGGGTGCCTGGATGGCACAGTCAGTTAAGCGACCGACTCTTGGTATCATCTCAGGTCATGATCTCAGGGTGGTAAGATCGAGCCCCATGTCGGGGGCTCCGTGCTCAGCACCGAGTCTGCTTGAGATTCTCTCTCCCTCTCCCTCTGCCCCTCCTATTCGTGCTCCCTCTCTCTCTAAAACAAAGAAATCTTTAAATGGAATCATGTACTATCTTCTCATTTGTTTAAAGTTCCTTCCCTGAAACACATTGTTGCAAAATATCTTATTTGAAGACAGAGCTTTCAAAAGGAAACCAAATGATTAATGTAGACCTAGTCAAATGAATAGTTACATGCATGGCAATGGAATGATATAGATTCTTTTGTCTTTGTTTTCAGAGGAACATTCCTGTGTGTGTGTGTGTGTGTATATGTGTGTGTGTGTGTGTATGTGTGTGTGTGTGTGGGGGGGTGCGCGGTTTATGGGGAAAATCATCTTGGAACACAAACATGCATTCTGTGCAAGAGAGCTGATATTTACAGACCACCTAAAGTGCACCAGATGTTTGACATATATTCTTTCACTTAAACCTCATACTCCAAGAGGTATTACCTCCCATGTACTCCTTGCCAAACCCTGCTGCCTCCCAGAGCTTCCTCCTACCCTGCAGGTGATGGGATAATCAGGGCTCCCTGGGGGTGAGCTGCCATTCCTAACCAGCCTCCTTTTGCCTTCTTCTTGTTGTTTTCCTGTTACTTCATTTTCTTTAGTCTTGCTCTAGACAATGTGACAACTAGTCAATCTGTTAAATTGTCATGACTTAATGTCCTATGAATGTTAATGTCCTAATACACACTTCCCCATGCTACATAATATATTTATTTTGCAACAAGTCCTCTGGAGACTGGATATCTTTATCTAAAGCAGAAACTCCATGGTGAAAATTTCAGTGCTCCTTTCTTTGGATGGATTGAGAATATATTTCAAGAGGCAGGCATTTGCACATTTCTAATGTGTATATTAACGAACCTTATAACAGTTTCCAGACTATTGCTCATTGTTTCTAGACACACGATTTTTCCACATCCATCACTAGGAACTCAGGTATTACAGACCCGGATTGAGACTTTAACTGAGAATTCTAGAACCTTCAGACCCATTCGGGTGGAGTGAAGGAGGCATATTTAGTATCCACATGAACAATATATCTGGGATTCCAGTTTCTTCATTCTTTGACATTCTTACTTTTGGTAAATTATTTTTTTACTCTGCCTCCCTCAGCTGTGGTCACATCCTTGTTCATCACAATAAATTCATGACTTCTAGACCTTGATTTTAAGAATCCCACTCACTGACCACCATCTTCTATCCATCCTGCTCTAATTTCCTCATTCCAAAAGACCTTCAGCTTATTGCTCCTCATTTTTTTTTTCCTAATCATTTGTTACCTCTATGGCATGCTCCATACTTAACAATCGCTCCTCACCGTCTCTCCTCTCTCCTGTGCTTGTCTAGAAGAAGCTCCATCCTGGTAGAAATGCAACTATCAACTCCTTTCCTGCCACCTTATCTCCAGCATCCAGACAATGTTCTGGCAACATCTAGGGGCTCTAGAAGTATTTGATCATTGAAGAATGATGGATGGCTGATGCGTGGAATTATGCCGTTATGTAAGGTTTATCTGGAATCTTTCATTGCCTCCAGGATGTCCAGCGTTACTGGGGATAATATGGGAGAGACCCGATTATACGAGTTCTTACCCTCTGGCTCTGATGTCCTTTGTGCTTTGAAACTGTGGCTGTGCTCTGCACGGGCTCCTGCCAATGACAGGATCCAAAGTGCAACATACTGGAAGCTTTGACCCCTCCCTTGGCAGTTGCTCAGAGCCCAGGGGGTTCCTCTCAGCAGTTTATCTCACTTCTATTGGCAGCAACTTCCTGGAATATCTTGGGCTGATAATGGTGACTGTTCCAAGAAATTCCTACTTAAAACGTATGTTGTTTCTGGTGTCCGTCCAGGATTGCTCCCCTCCTCACAAAGCTTGTGGCTACATTCAGTCAGCAGAGTTCAGTGTTCCTTGAGGGAAGATCTGGCTTTTTCAAAAGTAAGAGATTTTTTTTTTTTTCAAAATCTTGCCTTTCAGGAAAGTTCTTGAAGTTCCCCAAAGTGTTAGAGGGGAAGCAATGAGTATAATAGCACAACACACAGCCACATTCCAATCTCTCTCTTCTGTCCAGTGTGGGTGGAGGGTGGCCTCTCTGAGGGAGTGCTCTACAGACCATAAAATGTGGAGCCCGTCTCTCTCTTCTGCACCGTCTAAACTCAGACATCAGAGAGGCTCCCACTGCGATTTTCCATGTCTCTGCCCACAGGACTCAGGAACTTGAGTTTCAGCAATAATCCCGGTTATCTCATTCCTCTTCCTTCACTCTCCCTCTGCACGAAGTTAGAAAAGCAAACAGTACTTGTTGGCACCAGACTAGTTAAAAATATGTATACAATACAGTCAAAATTGTCCATCACAGGCAACAAATTTGAGCAGCCCTTCCTCCTTCAGACTAAGGCAGTTTCCCAAAGTTGCCTGACTAAAAAATCACCTAGGATACATGTTAAAAATTGTAACAAACTTGACACCCAAGTCCAGGCTCATCCCCTGGAGGTTATGATATTAGGTTATTTTGAGGGGCAGGGGGGCTGGGGTCAGCTGTCCTAACGATGATCACAGATGATTCAAATAATCAGTCAAGTTTGATTAAGTTCTAGATCAGAAAATAGGAATGCTTGTCATTTTGATCACTCATTCTTCATTCCCTCCCTCTAACTGTAGAATAGAAGGGCTCTCCCTTCTTTCCTCCTTCGTCTTTCTGCCTTGGGGAAAATGTGAAAAGTGAAGGACCAGAGGGCAAAAAAAGATAATCAAATGTTTAAAATATTTCTGAAGCTCAGTGCCAATCCTAGATAAATGTGAACTCATTCCTGTCTTAGCCCATTCGGGCTGCTGTAACAAAAATACCATAGACTGGGTGGCTTGTAAAGAACATTTATTTCTTACAGTTTTGGAGCTGGGAAGTCCAAGAACAAAGCTCTAGCAAGTTCGCTGTCTGGTGAGAACCTGCTTCTGGGTGTCTCAGCCATATCCTTACATGGCGGAAGGGTCAAAGGAGCTCTGTAAGGTCTCTTTTATAAAAGGATTCATCCCATTCATGGGGGCTCCACTCTTTCATCCTCATCACCTCCCAAAGGCCCCACCTTCTGATACCATTACATTGGGCATTAGGATTTCCAAATACGAATTCCAGGGGAACACAAATGAGACTATAGCTAGAGCACTCAATTTTTTAATTCATTAAATCTATGAACACTTGCATAAATGATCTCAAACATTGTGAATGAAAAAAAGAGGAGTGCAAGTCATCATAGAATAGGATCAATGTTTCCCAGCCCGCACAGTTGTTGAGAGAGAACTGTTAACTGATAAGGGCAAGAATGGGAGGCCTCCATAGACTCTCCTTTCTGTCAGTCTAAGTGCTGACTGAATATGTAAACAGAATCCAAACCAGACTTCGAATTGTGGTTGTGCTTTGCCCAGTAGAGTTTTCAGAGAGAAATAGATTTTGGAGTGTATCCAAGTAGGGCAGGGTGAGAACATTTTGGAACCTAATGCAAGCCTTGGAAACAGCTGCTTTTCCTTCAGACGGGAAGGCTAATGAGGGGTGAAAAGAGCGATGACCAAGCACAGTGGAGAATCGGCAGGGTCTTGACAAATCCCAAACTACTGCTGGTTCCAGGACCTTCTCATTTTCTACCCTTCCCTTTTCCTACTTAGACATAGCTAGTCCACGAGAGGGGCAGTCACACGCCAGGTTGCTGTTATTATGTGTAAATGGGTTTGGTTTTGGTGTAGATGTTTTATAAGGTGTTTTAGGGATGTAAGTAATCTATGTACACATATATTCAAACAATATTCATAGAACAAATATGTCAGATGTATGTACATATACATATGTACACATATTCACACATTGTAGGCAGTATCAAAATAATAATTATTTGTGTGTATTGTTTTCAAAGAGCTTTCTATGTATATTACTTCATCTATTTAACCCTCGTAAGACCCTTCTGAGGTTGGAATTATAATTGTGTTCATTTTCAGAAGTGGGGACTGAGGCTCAGAGAGGTCAAGTGGTCTGTCCAAAGGCGGCACAATCTAGTAAGTGGCTGATCCAGGATTCAAATTCTTGTGTTCTGCACTTACTCTGTGCTCATTTCTTTGTAATATGCCTCTTATCTTTTATTACCTAATATCATCTTTGGGTCAGTCACCAAAAAACTTTGAATAGGAATAAGGTTTCCCACTACTCGTTACAATTTTCAGTCTGTTCTTTTTCACATGAAACCCTTCAGGTATCAGGTGACTTTAGTGTCTCTTCCTTCTTTTCTAATTTTTACAAGAAAAGGTGTGAATATATTTATACTGAAGTGGGGGATCGAAATATTGAGGCTGGATATTTTCCCTTATGAGTAGTATTTTTATCTTAATTGGAGACAATGGCTTAGCAAAAAGAAGTGTGTGTATGTGTGTGTGTGTGTGTGTGTGTATGTTTAGAGGGGATGGAAGGACCCATAGAACCTTCCACATACATTTTTATCTGCTAAATCTATTTGTAGGACCAACTTTGAGGTGCTAGGCATTTCACTTTAGAAAAATAAGGAGAGGTAGAAGTTCTAAGTCAGATAGAAATGAAGTTATTTAAAAATAATGAAGCCTGCTTTATATAAGCTAGCACAGAAACCAGTAACAGTATGGTAAAATTCTCCACTTCACACATACATTAGGAGGTGTCAATGTTTTCAGACCATAATTTAAGGGCATGTGTGATTAACAAAGAATATATAATCTTTACTTTCCTTAGTGAAGGGAGTTACATAATTGGGGTTAGTATTAGCTTTCTGCACATGAACAAGTAAATTGAAAGATTAAATTATATAAACTAATTTAGATTCTTCTCTTAACCCTTATACATATTTAAGTGTGTTAGTGTTTACTGATTAATAAATTAGATACAAGTTAGTTTAAATCAAGCAAATTACTCACATACTCATTTAATTTTAAATCCTTAACTACTTCCTTATTTTTAAGGCAGCTATGTAAAGAAAGAGGCATAGACTAATTAAAATAAGGACTAGAAGAATAGTCAAAGAAAAAGGGGGATAAAATAAAGAATAGAGAAGTGCCTTAAAATACATATTTTATTTATATATATTTGATGTTTGCTCTCTCTATATGTTTGATATATATATATATATATATATATATATATATATATATATATGATGTTTGTTAGATCTGATTTCCCTAAATCAAAGACAATTTATTTAATTGTATTACATTTATATTTCTGTTACCAACTAAAATATCTCATTAGGTTGACTTAATTCAATCTGAATTTAATATTACCAGGCTGGCTTCTCAGTAAAGGATGGAACACATGAAATACCATCAAAGACACATTCTTGCTTTTGTGGGCCCTTGGCACTTCACAGATATGGGCACCTTCCTCCAAAAAAATATTGAAAATTGTATCTTATGACTCTTATTTTAAAGACAAACATGTTAAAATTATATATTAAAACAGTTTCATTGACCTAAAGGGTTGCTTTTTTTATTCTGGAAAAAGGCAGGCCTCTTAGTATAAGATGAAACAAATAAATATCACCAGGACACATCATGAATTTCCTAAGTCCCTTCTGTAATTAAAAAATAATAATAAAAATATTTTTTACTACATTGTTATAAGGGCAATTATGTTAAAATATATATTAAAATATGTTCATAGATTTAAAAGTTCTTTTGGTTTCTTCTGATTTTCAACAAAATTAGGTCATTTTATGGATCCCTAAAAGTATCATGGACCCTTGGCTGTTGGTTCTGGGCCTGATGTGTAAATTGGCTTTGAGTACCCTAACTCTTAAAGCTGCAGACAATGATTTCTTCTGGGTCTCTCAAACATGCAGTTTTCTTGCACTAATCTGTTTT
Source organism: Phoca vitulina (assembly GCF_004348235.1). Classification (NCBI taxonomy): domain Eukaryota; kingdom Metazoa; phylum Chordata; class Mammalia; order Carnivora; family Phocidae; genus Phoca; species Phoca vitulina. The sequence goes on along the minus strand of NW_022589730.1, from coordinate 12,368,388 downwards.
TTGTTCCTTTGTACCCTTCTCAGTAGGTGGCAAATCCCTACTCAACCATGGAGCCTCATCTCAAATTTTATCTCATTGGTGAAGTTTTTCCTGAGTCCCCAGGTGGAATTAGTCACACCGATCTTCCCTTGGCTCTTTATATATAACTTTAAAGAAATGAAGAAAAAACCTAGAAACCTTATCATTGTAAATACCTTACACTATCACTACATTTATTTTTTGATAAGCTTTTTATTTTGGAATGGTTTTCTCCTTACTGCAAAATTGCAGAGATAGAGAGTTCCCACAAACCCCTCATTGTTTTCAGCTGCCCCTGATGTTATTCTCTTGCATTTTTGAGATGCATCTGTCAAATCTAAGAAACCAACATTAGTCCTTTATTATTAACTAAACTTCAGATTTTACTCTGATTTTATCAGGGTTTCCAATAATGTCTTTTTCCCCCCCATGTTCCAGCCTATCCAGGATCCCATATTGCATTTTGTCATCATGTTTCTCTCGTCTTCTCTGAACTGTAACAATTTCTCAGGATTTTTCTTGTGTATACGAACTCAATACTTTTGGGGAGGAACAGTCAGGTATTTTGTAGATTAGTCCTCAGCTTGGGTTTGTCTTTCCATGTTTTTTGTTTTTTTTTTTTTCCATGATTGGCCTAAGGTTATGGTATTTGGGAAAAAAGTACCATAAAGCTTGTTGACCTTAAAAATAAAACTGTCAATTATCTTATCAGCAAAATGGGCTTATTCTGGAATAGCAGAGAATTGTAATTTGGGACATGCAAGCTACAAAAAACCATAGGCAAGTCTGGAGAACAAAGGAGAGGAATGCTCTTTTATAGGGGAGAGGAGGGAGTTGGGAGGGATTGTTATAAACAAAAAGCCCACTGGAGTGAACTGGAAGTTTGAAGTGTAGTGGGTTTTCATTGGCTGAGATGTGACAGTCTCTCATTGCCTGGGCTGTTGCCAGGCAAGGAGAAAATCTTTCCTCCTCCTGCTGTGGTAGTCAAATATAGGTGTCTTCTTCTCCTTCTCCTTCTCCCTCTCTTTTTCTCTCTCCCTCCCCCACCCCTCCCCCTCCCCTTCCCCTTCTTCTTCCCCTTCTCTTCTTCTTCCTCTTCTTCTTCTTCTTTTTCTTCTTCTTCTCCTCTTTCTTCTTCTCCTTTATTCTTCTTCTCCTTTCTTCTCCTTCTCCTTCTTCTTCTTCTTCTCCTTCTTCTTTTTAAGATCTTATTTGTCAGAGAGAGAGAGAGCATGCACAGGATCAGTGGGGAGTAGCAGAGGGAGAGGGAGAAGAAGACTCCCCACTAAGCAAGGAGCCTGATGTGGGGACTCAATCCCAGGATGCTGGGATCATGACCCCAGCTGAAGGCAGCCACTTAACCGACTGAGCCACCCAGGAGTCCCCTATAGGTGTCTTCTTGATGTCCCCTATAGGCATCTTGCAATAGATCTCTTCCTGTTGGTTTTTCAAAGGGCTGCAAGGAGTGGTAAGGTGTGAGAACTCCACCTTCTTCTCCAGCTCCATTTTAAATGAGGTTTCCTTTTATTAATTTTCACAAGGTAAAGGATCCTCTCATTATGTCATATCAGGGGTACCACTTTAACTTGTGGCTACGTATTGACATTGAGGGTATGTTTCCTCATTGAAGATAAGGTCCTGTATCAAATTGAACATGGCTGAATCTCCTTAGCATGTAGAACAATGCCTGAAAAGTACCAACAATCCAGTAACATATTTTTTTCACAGCACATTGCTTCCTTATCTTCCTTGCTAGACAAGGAGCCCCTTATGATGAGAGACGGTCTTGTTCATTTGTTTCTCTATCCCCTCAGCATGAAGCCTATTTCTTGGTATAAAGAAATGCTAAATAAAGGTTTGGAAATTCATGTTAAAAGAATTGCTTACTCTTTTTTGGTAGCGATTTTCAAGAGCCTGCCATGTTTAACGTGTTCACACAAAGAAAATAGCTGGCAAGTCACAGACCCTTTTACTTAAGCTGACAAATGGCTGTTCTTTGTGGTAAGTACAAATGAAACTCAAATTAAAGCTTTTTCCTGTTTATGAACATTAGTCCAACTTGATCTTTATATATCATAGACTTACTGAAGCTGTTATTGAAGCCTTCTCTCTCAATGGTGCCCTCGGGGTCAGTACTGGGATTTCTTATTCATTAAAGTTAATTCTTCACTAGTGAACACTGAGTGTCCTGGCTTATGTTGAAGTTGGCCTAGCGATTTATGGCACTGGGGAACTAATACAGTAAATAAAAAAGAAAGTGATACAAAAAGACACCAAATTAGAGAATTGATAGAGATAATAATGCCAAAAGGAACAAGGCATAATCTAAAGGCCTTCAATGGGGGAATATTGACATAAATTGTAAAACATTCATATAATGGGCTATTAAACAATTGTTACAATTTTTGTTTAAGATGAAATGTTAATGGCTTAAGTTTTTGCTTTTTGATACACATTATATCTACGGGAAAAATGTCAACAAAGACATGCAAAAGTAGAACATAAAGAATATCTCCAATCCCACCCACTTCTCTTCTTTGTTTGTACGGATAACATCTAAGAGACAGACAGATGGACAGTGTAAAAACAGAGGGCCAGACAAAATGTGTATATGCTAGTCTTCAATAAATTGAATTATTCCATACACACTGTTTTGTAATATTTCATGTTTTGTATAAGCAGTCCATACATTTCTGGGTTGTGTGATAATTTGAACCACCTTCCTTGAGCTTTACTCATAATAAGTAAAGCTTGATCCTGAGATTTTGTTTCCAGATCAAGCTGGTACGTTTTTTGTTTTGTTTTGTTTGTTTTTTGAGGGAGGGAGAGAGAGAGAGGTGGGGGAGGGGCAGAGGGAGAGAGAGAATCTTAAGTAGGCTCCACACTGGGTGTGGAGCCCACCCTGGGGCTCAATCTCCTGACTCAGATCATGACTTGAGATGAAATCAAGAGTCAGACGTTTAACCAACTGGGCCACACAGTTGCCCCAAGCTGGTATGTTTTGACTCTTTTTCCTGAGATTATTGTTATGCTAAATGCTTTTCAGCCATGCATACAACTGGATTCCTGGCAGAATGGCTCTCTCGTCTGCAAGTTATGCCCAGACTATCCATGAATGTCGGGATGCTCTGTAAGGTTACTTTAGGATCATTTTCACATTCTATTCTGATTTATTGTTTACATGTCTTTCTGTTTTGCTACTATATAAGGTCCTTGAGAGCAGAAGATCATTTCTGCATCTACCCCAATGTCTAGTTCATGCTTTGCACAAAGAGCTGAATAAGTCATTTTTGAATGAATACAACTGGACTGTTTTTAACAGAACCTTTTGTCCCTAATGCCATTAGTGAAGGGGCTAACTTCATATTGGAAGAGTTGGATCAGGCACAAATAAAGCACACAATAAATGTGGGTAGCTGGCAGATTCTGGAACTCTATCAAAATGTTTCAGGACGTTTATTCAAATCTGCCATTTTCCACATGCACACACACACACACAGACACACTGAGAGCTGTTGTACCCTGGGACAACTGCCATTCATCACGGTTTCTAAGCCATTACTTTTCCTATGGACCCTAGCTGATGCTTCCTTCAAAAACTGTGAAAGGCCTGCTAATTTCTTCCAATGAAAGAGCAAGAGAAGCACAAAAGTTGAAACCTGAAGGCCATTCAATAGAACATATGGGAAGGGATGGTATCCCCAAATAAGAAAATAAAAACAAATTCACCAAATTGTCAATGTTCTATTAATAATCCTTAATAAATATGGATATTTGGCTCCCACTGAAATTTAAAAATTTATCATTTGTGTCTTTTAAATTATTAAAATCTCTATGCATTTGCTTACTTTTTCAAAATATTACTCATAAGAAATCATGACAATACGATTTATGGCAAATCCCTTTTATATCATTAGTGAATCTTCCAAAGATGCCCAAGAACAGAGAAGATCCTAGAGGCCAGAAGTTCAAAATCAGGGTGTTGTCCAGGCCATGCTCCTTCTGAAGCCTAGAAAGAAGAATCCTTCCTTGCGTCTTCTAACGTGGCTCCCAGCAGTGTCTGCCATTCCTTGGCTTGCAGCTGTATCACTCCCATCTCCAGACTCCCAATCTTCACATGGCCTTCTTCCTTCTGTGTGTCTTCTCCTCTTCTTATAAGGATACTAGTCATTCGACTTAGGATTTACTCTAATCCAGTATGATTTCCTCTCTTTCTTCAACCAATTGTTTCTGCGAAGATCTTATTTCCAAATAAGGTTCACAATCTGACTTTTTTGGTTCAAGATAAATTTTTGTTGAAACTACTATGGCCAGAACTGGGACCTAGAATCCAGCCACAGCACTAGGCAAACAAGCATTTCAGTAAACCCAGAGCCCACATCATAACTGGTTGTAAATATCTCACTAGTAGTTCAAAGGGCTTCTTGAACTAGTAGTTCAAAGCCCTTCTTCCATCACAACACTGTACTACTATCTGCAGGAAAGTGTATAAATCTAGCATGACCACACCCAGAAATGGCTCCCCTGGAGGTGAGCAGTCTACATTCTCCGCAACCATATGCAGCATCTGTATCCTCAAAATATTCAGTTACTTCTCAGGACTCCTCCTTGGGAATCCATAGCAACATTTAGGAAGTGAAAATGTGCAGTAGTCTGAACGTCATGTGAAGGGGTGCAGAGCATCCAGATTGGGGGAGCTGCAGAGTATGTGACCACATTTATACTCATCAACTCTTTAAGATATGAAGTGGAGCATTTGAGGTATAATTTTTTTTCTGAGAAATCCACCCTTTATCTAAACAATTCCAAGAAAGTTCAAAGCAATCACATTTTGTAAGTAATTTACATGGACAATTTAGGCAGAGGTAGGGGGTATCTGAATTGTTGAGAAAATGGTCTTATTTCTCTTTTTAGACTTTGTTGCAGGAACTTTTTTAACCTGTTTGATCCTGGAAGTCCCTCAACTTCTCAGTGCTTCTTTTATCCAGTTGTTCAAGGAAGGCTCAGGGAGGCTCAGGATGCAGGTGGTTTGGAGGTAAAAATGTTACATGTTTTGTTTGTTCTAATTATTTGCTTGCAGCATATGGAGAGAGAGAGAGTCAATTAGGCAGCTAGGATACCGACCACCAAGATCTTTATAGATTCAGACTTGCACTTGCATCCTGATGGGACACAAACAGGAAGCTATTTGTTTAAGGGATCCTAACATTTTAACTGCCACCAAATTTAGCCCCTTCTAGAATGAAAAGCAAGAGCTGTTTAATTGCCCTCAGCATCTCTAAACAACAATTAAGAACAGGAAGTGAAAAGCACTGAGTCCAATTCCAACTGCAAAAGCAATAATTAATGAGAAGTAAGAGGCATTGCTTATTGTAGTTTCTTTTGGTTCTGATGACTGACATTAGTTGGATGTTCACTGTGAAATTCATAGTTTATTTCCACATACAGCTTGGACACACTAAATATGTGATATAAGCCTCGTTTGTATGCAGCAGAAAATACTATGAAATGATTGGTTTATAACAAAGTAATGGTTTCCTGTGAACTGTTTTACTGGACTAAATAGAAATAATTTATTTGAAAAAAAAAAAAAAACGTTAATTGGTGAGCAATGGGATGCCAGCTGAGAATTCTGGGGAACTCTTCATAACTGATATTTGAAGTGTTGATTTGCATAGGGAGGTTGTACTTGGTTGGATTTGCATATGTTGGGCCAAACATGGCTGCGTCCACGAGTGTATCAGGACTGTCCACCATGGACACTTATATATGCGTCCAGACTGTCAGGTCCAAGCAGAAACCAAGAGGTCTTGGTCCACCTGTGATAACCTGTTTGCTTGTATGACTTAGCCAGGGATCTGCTACCGGAAAATTTATCTATAATAGCCAGTACCAATACCATTAAATTTATTGCAAGCATACATTAAACAATCACCATCCATCTCACATATCTAGAGGCATGCATGAGTCTACCTTGTGGATTATCTAGGGAAATTTTAAAATATTTATTTATTTATTTATTTATTTATCTATCTTTTCTGCGGGGGGCGGGGGCGGATATTTTAAAATCACAAACAACTTGTTCCTGCCACTCAGTAGGCTTTTGGGTTGTGGATCCAGCTACCACTCAGGGAGTGCTTAGGGGATACAAACCACTATGGATTTTAACCCAAGGGGTTAGGGACAATTGGGATGATCAATGCTTTTTAAATGTAGGTATACATTTAACGTGGGTATCAAAAGTCATATGCGGATTTTCTACTGTGCGTGGGGTCAGCACCCCGCACCCCCACGTTGTTCAAGGGTCAGCTAGCTAGATAGTCTTCGCCATTCTCATAGGTCCTCTGCCATGGAACTCAGTCACTGAACAAATCAAGTTCTCGGCCCAAACCCTGACGCCATCTCCCTGCATTTCACTCTTCCAAGTCAAATATTTATATGAGGAGCATTTTGAGAGACAGCAAGCACGAACGTGCCACTTAGCAGGACTTTCTCCTCTGTCATCAGAGTCTGTGCCCAGGCGGAATTGGGCTGCTGGCGTGAGACTCACTTGAGGCCCCGAGTCATTCACTAAAGAGGCAGTTAGGAATCAGAGAGCGCAGGAAACCTCAGGCAAGGCTGGCTCATTAGTGCCTCTGCTGATTAATCAAGACCTGGCTGCTACTTTGTTAATTGCCTGGAGGTGGAGGTGGAGGCAATCAGCCCCATGGAAACTGTGTGATTGCTTCTCAAAATGGCAGTTCGCCTTTGGACACTGTACTTGTTCCTGTGAGCTCTGTGTTGCGACCTTCAGAAAGGACGATGACCCCGCCTCCAAATGCAAGTCTATGGGCACACTATCTGGAGTCTGTTGTACAAAGACAGTTACACGCGAAGAACCAGCCGCAGAAGTCCCCACTGCAATTATATTTTGGTTTCATAAACGCAGTGCAATTATTGCATTTGTCTTCCCTTTGTATTTAGCTCGGAACGGGCACTCCCACTAAATGTGCCAAACGCTTTATTTTTGTCTCCGTTTTTTAGAGTATACATCAGGAAAATGAAGTATGCTCTCCCTCCCTCCCACAGTAAACAGCCACATAACTGTAATAAGAAGCTTTCTGAATAATTTATAATTTGCAAACAAAAATTCATCTGATTATGCTGAGATGACAGACACCGTGCATAACAATGTGTATTATCAAAGAGAGCTTTTTTTCTTTTTTCCATTCTGGTTACTGATTATTTACACAAATTGAAGAGAAATAACTATGTACACTATTACCTTTAAATTATTTTTTAATCTACCTTTTAATCTTTCAAAACTATGCAGGAACAATATAATTATTCTCTGCCAATCATTGATGATGCTGCATTCAGAAGCATTTTCCTATGCGGATGAACAAAACAGACGTTCATGATAATATGCAGTGCAATGCTTCTTTTTCCTAGGTAATGGTAGTTTCAGGGTTATATATCATCAGCGACTCATGACTATTTTATGCTCAATTTTCCTTTGTTACTGGAAAAAAGCATATAATACATACATTTTGCTCCATAGTCACACCACCCCTTCTTGTCTCCTCTTGGCTGGGTGTCATATGTGAAAATGATGGAGCTCTTATTTGTTTCAAGGCAAAAGTCTTTGATTAAAATTGATGGTTTGGTTGGAGCCACTTACTCTGGGAACTAATCAGAAGGCCTAGGAAGCAGAGGAAGTAATACCCCTCTCCAGTAATGCTGGAGGAAGATGGTCTAATCTGGAAGGATATATGAAGTTTGGCTTAAAATTATGATGCTGGTGCTGAAGCCCCCATGGGGCCCTCCATTTAAGCTTAAATGATGAAATCTTGTATTTTGTGATTGCTCTGGAGTATCACCCATTGTTCTCTTCTGGTTTTCATAAGACCGATCATTTTTTTTTTAATTTTTAAAACTTAAATTCAATTAAGTAACATATAATGTATTATTAGTTTCAGAGGTAGAGGTACTTGATTCATCAGTCTTATATAACACACAGTGCTCATTACATCGTGTGCCCTCCTTAATGCCCGTAACCCAGTTACCCCATCCCCCACCCCTTCCACTCTAGCAACCCTCAGTTTGTTTCCTGTGATTGAGTCTCTTGTGGTTGTCTCCCTCTCTGATTTCGTCTTGTTTTATTTTTTCCTCTCTTCCCCTATGATCCTCTGTTTTGTTTCTTAAATTCCATATATGAGTGAGGTGAAGACTGGTTATTTTTCTGGATGAATTAATTTATTTCCTCAAATTGTCTAGAGTAGCAACCTGCTTTCCCCATATTACTGTTGCCTAATTTTATCTCATGTTGGTTTTGGTATATTTCACCAGAATTTTTCAGAACTTGGTTATTGGGTTGAATAAATATGTGTAGCATGGATTCATGTATCAGACACCCATTTTCCCAGATCACTGTACCAAGTGCTAGGAGGGTTTAGGAAGGTTCAAACATGTACAATATTATATCTCTGCCTTCTAGGGCTTGAGAATTCATTTGCAAGCAACCCCAAATTACTTTCCACGAGGTCACAGATTCCTACTATTTGCAGAGAGGACTTATTTTGGTATCTTCACTAGGATATTTTTGCATTGGAATGGGTGTTTGGGGGGCAGCTGCATGGCTCATCAGGTCAGAACCCACAAAAATTATGGGAACCTGACCACAGAGATCGGCAAGGTTTACGGTCTTCTATAACCAGACTTTTTAGAGGGATCTGGCCAAACCTTTGGAATCAAACAATGATCTAGAGCTCATTTGTGAGCCCAGGATTCTGAAGTCTGTGCATTTTGCCTTCTTTGCATATATATCTGAGTAGTACCAGAGGCCAGCTGGAAAAGCTGCCTCCCCACTGGTCCCCACTCCTGCTTCCTCCTCATTTCAAGTCGGTCATAAGGTTGGTTAGAGGAGGAGAATGGGTACCTCTTCCTTACCACCCGCAGCGTGCTGGGAAGTGAGGACACTGGCGTTTCCCAGTGCCTCCAGGGTGCTGGATCTGGGATTCAGTGGTAGCCCCGTGAGTGGAACTGGGGTCTAGTTTGATGGACAGCTCTTGTAGGCTCCCATTATTTCATCATCAGGGACCTGTACTCTTGGCCTGCAACCATTTTGCACCAACATTGTCTTTAGAGATCCCATGAGGCTGACATTTCTCTGTATATATTCTCACGAATATTTCACTTGCAAAGCAGCCACTAGATCTTTGTAAACTCCTTAACAGTTGTCAGATGATGAAACTTTTCATCCCATAATAACCTGGGGTGGATTTAAACCATTGCCATATTTCCTAGTTTCCAATTCCAATTCGCCCCATCTCCCCCACCCTCCCCCACCTCCCCGCACCATATTAGCACATTTTTGATGGCTAGGAGCAGGCAGACAGCCCACTAAGAACTCTCTGCATAAGAATGTCAAGAAAAGAAGACACCTCTACATTCAGTAATGGCTAGTGCATCTCCCTTCATATGTGGAATCTGATTTCATAATAAGGAAAGAATTCTCTTGCATTGGTGAAAATGCTAAATTTATACATTTTACTTGTCAGGAGTTTCAATTTCCATGGAAAGGAATATTTTTCCAGCCTGACCGTTGTAATGAAATACATCAAGAGATTCTGAATTATCCACTCTATAAGGAGAATGCTAAAGAAGCCCAGCCTCACAGCCAGGAGACTGTTCCTTGTCCCTGTATCAGGCTCGCCTGGGCATCAGGGAATCAGCCCCCAACGGGGTTGATGTTGGTCTGATATCAATTCTCCAGGGAACAGGTGCTCTTTGAGAGAATGGTGTATTTATGATTTTGATCCCCATATTATGGTTCAGTTGTATTTTTGGTATTAACATAGGTGTCTTTGTAAAGGTCAACAATAAACAGGATGAGACTGAGCCAGACGCCATCATAGTAAGAGCTCTAGAGATGGACATTTTATTCCCCAAATTGAGTCTTGGATATACAACTCTATTTTTGATGATCTCAGCACTGGCTCCATGTACATAGGGGTTTACTAATCAAAGGTTTCCTTGATGATTTTTACTCAAAATTAGAGTAGGATCTAGTGAAGATTCAGGTCTTGTGCTCTCATTAATTTTTAAGATTCTCATCTCTACTGACCAACAACAGAAAGTTGTGACAAATCAAACAGTGCCAGAGTGAAGCCAGGAATCCACATTTTCTAACACTTCTCTCTTCAATAATTTATTTGGATTTAACTTGAAATACAATGGAACAGAAAAATACATATTTGGCAGAGGGGTGAATGAGAAAGGAAAATATTTTTACAGTGACAAAAATTGAAATTTATACCTTGTTTTCCCCATTTAGGTTTCTCTTTTCATATTTAAGACTTATGAGTCTTTGCTCCCAGGAGAAAGGGGGAACAAAAAGCAGAGTTAGAGCCCTTGGTCACATAATAGGATTAAGGTATGATGATGAGAGGTCCACCTAGAAAAAAAGCCTGGAAGAGGTAGGGGATTGAGGAGAACAGAGCATTTTTATGAAAGCAAATAAGTGACTGGCCCCTTAGCAAAACACCTGGCTGATGGTAGAAATGGAGCGTTGTCTCTTTACCTACACAAAGAGAGAAGAAAGTAGCCATTTGGGTCAGAAGAGCTCTCTTCTTCCCTATGGAGGTTAATGAAGAAGATCTCTTTCTTCAATAATTTAATATTTGCTTTTTTCTGGCAAAGGCAGAATTCTCTCTGATCAAAGAAGTCTCCTTTGATAGTGTCTTTTGCTTTTTCAAAGCATAAATGAATTGGGACAGAATTCTGTGGTTGACCTTCTCCTGTTTTCTTCAAACCATGGCAGTAATAGATCAGAGAATAGAAAGGACAGAGATAAAGGACAGAGAGCAAGTATAGTCATATTTATTAAATGATGACAGCATTATTTAATATGGTATCGATTGAGCTTCTATAATACACAAAAGCATCATACCCAGTATTATACTTCTCAAAATAACACTACAAAGATATTATTACCCTTCTTTTACAGATGAATAGTTTTGAACTCCAGACAAATTTGGAAAAATTATCAAAGGAACACAACCTGAAAGAGGCAGCCAGGATTTGAACTGAAGTCTGTTGGAGCCCAAAGTCAGTATTATTTCCCTGGTGCGTTACTACTTCTCACTGGTTTGTCTCGGCTGCACAGGGCAACACCTCTAGCCATGGACGTTGGACCCTGTCTTGCTCTCACAGGGTGCCACCTAGACCTCCGACGTCTACTAGGTGAAAGTCTCCAAGAGAGTGGATCTCACAACTGGGCAGAGACTCATTGGAAGAAAAATGAGAACAAAGAGGAAGATGTAACAACAGGCACCAGAAAAGAAGAACTGAGTCTAGGGAGGCTTGATGCACTGTCAGTTGTGAATTTTCTATGACACTTCCTGAACCAAACCCATTCTTAATTGGCAACTTCATTGTTATCAAACGATCACAAGGATTGGTCTATAATCTTTTTTCATGCACCACCTATTGCTATTTAATAGCAGTCTGTATTTTGCCAATGGAGAAAGAACAGAATCTAAGAGCTGCATTATTTACCCTATTTCCTCAGAGGCATGTGCACACCAGTGTCTTGGAATCTCCTGAGTTCTGGCCCCTTCCTCCAATAACACAGAGAAACAGACTTGAAACAGTGCCCTGGAAACAGAGAAAGAACAGAATCTAAGAGCTGCATTATTTACCCTATTTCCTCAGCAGCATGTGCACACCAGTGTCTTGGAATCTCCTGAGTTCTCTGCTCCCTTCCTCCAATAACACAGAGAAACAGACTTGAAACAGTGCCCTGGAAGGTAAGGACTTTAGAATTGTGGGTCAAGAAAGACAGAGACAACCCCAGGTGGGCTTCTTAGACAAAGCAATAAAGTTTCATTCATCTACTTGCCTGATTAGATTCACCAATTCAGGTTTTTCTGTGGTTCAGAATGAGGTCTCTGTGGGCACCCTAAGGAGTTTCCTTGAGATATTGTGGGAGCTTCCAAAGATCTGGTTTCTTGAAGCCAGAGCACTAAAAGAGAGGGAAAGAGGTGCAGAAGGCTATGACTGGGGCCTTTATCTTCTATGCATTGGCTCACAATGAGAATCCTTAGGCGGGTGGGGGGGTGGTGACGGGAAGGAATGGGAACAAACATTAATTTGATCAATAGTTTAGAAATGCTTGCAGAGGAGAAAGGAGGGGGGGGGATACAAAATGTAAGGCTGGTGAAGGGATGTTCTTTCCACCTTAATCAGTGGTTAATCACCAAGGAATCAAGATGCCAAGAACAGCACTTTTGTGGTGTGCTCCCTACTGTTGTCTACATTGGACCCCCACCAACTAGTCCAAAGAAACATAAAGTTGAAGTACAAAGTGAACCTACTAAGCAAATATAGCTCTAGATAAGCCTCCAAGCTCATTGTTCCAACCAGATGGAGCCCTGCCATAAAGAGATTCTAAGATAGTCACCGACTGTCGATGTAAAGTCTGGCAGAGGTTCAATGATTGGGCATCAATTTATTTACAGATATATATATATATATATGCTGGTAAATTTATATATAGAGAGACAATGCACAATTCACCAATATATATACTCACATCTCCATTGTCAATCTGTCCTTGAACAAAAAGTTTCCTGTGTTCCATTTCTGAAAATATTTGACACCATATTCAAGGCAAACAAACCATCTTAAATTACACTATTTAATTAAGATTTTATGTCATTTTATTTTGGGGTTAGAAGTTCAATTTATAATATCCAACATGAGGACTGAGTTTCAGAATGCAGCAGGAACTGATGTAAGGAATTATTTGATTCCAGATGTAAAAAAGCATATTTTTACAGGGATCATGGGAGAGGATGTATTTAATTTACAGATATTAAACTGTAACTTGTAAGAGAACCATAAAAACAACAACAAAAAAAGTGCTTCCCTCCAAAGATTTACCTGCTCTCATCTCCCAAAAGTGTGTGGGTCCTCAAGAACCTCAACTGCTGAAACCAGAGGAATTATGGCAGGGGCAGGAAAGCACCTGATTTTAGAAAAATATGTGTGTGGAGAAATAGAAAAAAGGCAGTTGTAAAGGCAGTATTGTTTAGGGGGTGCTGACTGGGAGGATTCGAATGCCAGGGAGACAGGAGCCAGGTGGAGATGGAGGGAGATGTTGGTTTATACCCTGGGCTCTCTTATTGATTAGATTTCAGATATGAAGACACATTTTCTTTCTTGGAGAAACTGTATTCTCTCCATAAAAGATATGGACTGTTTCTCTATAGCTATACACTCATAGTTTAAGGTGGCCCCTTTCATTCTGACTTGAAGTCAGGACCTTTCTGATATCACAAAAGAGTGAAATTAATTCCAAGACAAGTTGGAAGCCATCTTGAATTTAGGCAGATAAATTATAAGTGCAAAACTCTGATGCTTTTTTAATAGGAAATTAATATTCAAAAATATGTGTACTGTTCTAGTACAAAAGAAAGGAAAAAGGTACTAAATCTTAGGTATAACTTGGTTGGGGGCATCTCAGCCTCCCAGGGCCCTGCGTTCCAAAGGAAAAAGGAAGACGCACCTGTACAAAAAGTGTTAAACTATCAAAATATTTAAAATAAGCTATGTAAATTGTTCCATTGTATGGAATTGCAAATATGATGTTTCATAACATAATTTTATGTACATTTATATAAAATATTTTGTGGAAAATAAAACAAAACCACAGAGAGGACTGATACTGTTATAATCATGCTACTATGCACACCATCCCCAGGGTGTCCACTAAGATCACTGTTTGGACAAGAAGTTCATTGCTTTGTTAGTTTGCAAAAAAGAAGGAAATGAATTTACAATAAGGACACACTAATATGCAGTTAAATCCATTTTCTTGCCTGACTCTCACATAGATACTTGTACCTATGGAAAAAAAATAGCTTGAACTCATGACCCACTGTCTACTCACCCATGATTTCTGTCAAATGTTAATATAATATATATGATGAAACTATGATAATAATGAAACTATTTACCATCAGTATGCACAAATGGAATGTGCCTGAAAATATGACTTTTCTCCTGGAAAATTTGTCATTAAATTGCATTTCTAATACTTTTTAGTTGTGTGTGTGTAATTATTTGAAACACTTTTGTGTATTTTACTTTGTCTTTGAGTGTTTACTCTGAAACATAAAAGCGGGGTTCTCTTTCCCCTTGAGGGTATTTTTAATGCTAGAAATATCCTTGAAACCTTTTCCTCTTTGTGTGTGTGATTTCGTAGAAATTTCCTGTGCTTCTCTGTCACTGTTGTGACCTTTATTACAGTTTGTTAAAGAAAGAAAGAAAGAAAGAAAGAAAGAAAGAAAGAAAGAAAGAAAGATTTTATAGATATCAGATTTTTCACCAAACTTTATGTAACCAGGTGTCTACACATCTGAATATTAAAGAATAGCTCAGATTTTGAGAATGTGAATATTTGTTGATTACAATTTATGTGCCCATAATTATGATAGAGTTATCCAGGGCCTCAGTGTTTGACTTCAAACATATTTATATTTATTAGGTAGAGCTAAAGTACATCCAGTAACTAGAAACCAGTTAAATTTAACTCTACTGTACTGATTTTAGTAGCTATGAGTAACTCAGAAAGAAAGACCAGTATGGGTAGAAATTCAGTATCATGGAAAAGAGCCCATTTTCACTCTTAAACTCTTACTATTTATCGTTTAGTAACTACTAGGGAAGTTTTAAATACATCTCTTTATGCAAGTGATACTGTATTATAATTTGAATGGGTCAGCATTCCCACTGGACTCTGAGCCTCCTCAGGCAGAGACTGAGTCTTATTTTTATCCTGAGGAGCTGGTCTAGTGATAGTTATGTAGCAGGTATACCATGAATATTTGATGAATAAATGTATGAATCAATATCCGAAAATTTGTTTTTTTGTTAGATTACAAGTCAGTAATTACATGCTTCAAAGCAACAGTCAGCATACAATAATGTTATTTGGGTCGTTTCTTTCAATTAAACTTTTCATGGTAGTTGTGGCCGACTTTAATTTCCAAAGATGGCCTCAACAAACTCCTATCCCACACACTCTTGTGTCATCTGGTCTTGCCACTCCTCTACCATGTGTTGAATCCATTTCTGTACCCCTGGAACCCAAGGCCCTGGGTCTGCCTTGACCAAGAGATGATGGCTCATTATAACTAAAGCATCGGGTAGAGACATAGGCCAAGGGACACTGAGGTGCCAGATGGGTGAATGAAATACCCATCTTCAAATAGATCCTCTGGCTTTATCAGCCCCACACAGATCTAAGACCAACTACTCAGCTGAGTCCTTCTTCAGTTCCTGACCCCCGAATCACAAGTACATAAAATGGTGGTTTTAAGACACTAAACTATACTATACAGTTTGATACACAGCAATAGATGACCAGAACATTAGTGGAGAGTTTATAAGTTGCCAAACACATTAATCAAAAACAGTCTTGATCTTGCAGAATCATCATCAGGCTTATTTGTAAGATAGTTGGTTTCTTATAGCTGTTTGTTATTAAAAAAAAAAAGGTTGAATGTTTTCTCAGGGCAATCATTAATTTGCTTGGCATCCTGAAAAATGACCTCCTGAATGCTATTTCTAGGAATCAAGAAACAGTAGCAGTAATCTTTCTCTTGTTCAGAATCTGAATAACTTAATAATGTCATACATATTTTTCTTGTGGATCACATCTATTCTACCTCTCTTCTTTGATTTAGTTTAGAGCTTGATGGTCAGGGCATCCCAAAGGGATTAGCTGTCCTGTTTTAGATGTCGTATGATCATCCTTCAAATAATATGTCCATAATCCCTTAAGTTTTTCAAAGTATATTAAAATCTATTTGTCATTTAATCCTCACAACAGCATTCTAAATACCATGTATTATTTCACCACAGAGACGTGAATAAAGCACTACCCGGGCGCCCAACCTCCTTGCTTTCTGACCTTGGCCATGTTACTTAACTTCCTTGTGCCTTAATTTTCACATTTATCATAAATTTACCTCACGAGGTGATTATAAGGGTTTACAGAGCTAATATATGTAAACCTGCTAAAATATTTTAGTGAACACAGACATAATTGAATAGATGTTGGTTATTATCATTTCAGGACTCTGAGACCCACATGGACAGATACTATGAAGATTCATCCATTTCATTAGGGGGTATATGGTCATCGCGAATGGAGAAAGCCATCACTAATCGATAGAAGCTGGGACATTGGGAAATAATTGCTCCGTCTCTGCGTTCCACTCAGAGGCCTGCTGGTTTTTGTCTACAGATCAAACTTAGTAGCAAAGATCAGGAACCAGGTTAGGAAGGGAAGTATGGGGTGGATTCTGCCTGGGTAGAAGAGAGACAGTGTAAAAGAGGCATTCTGAAGGAAAAAAAGGTGGACTAGGAAGGAAGGAGGAGCCAGGAAGTTTTGAATTTTCTAAAGCAACCAGAGCAGCATCGGGGTATAGTAATGACCTTTTCTCTGTGCACATACATCCCTGGGATTCCTCTTTTTATAAAGACACCAGACCTATGGGATTAGGGCCCTACCCTTATAATTTCAGTTAACCTTAATTACTGCCTTCAAGGTCTCATCTCCAAAACCAGTCTCATGGAGGGTTAGAACTTCAATCTATGGATACTGGGGGGACACAATTCAACCCATAACAGGGTATAAA
The DNA here is from genome assembly GCF_004348235.1 of Phoca vitulina. Taxonomy (NCBI): domain Eukaryota; kingdom Metazoa; phylum Chordata; class Mammalia; order Carnivora; family Phocidae; genus Phoca; species Phoca vitulina. Next base: position 12,351,682 of record NW_022589730.1, on the reverse strand, counting down.
GAGTTCATTTAGCCTGTTTGATGATTGTAGTTATGGCATTTCTAAGGACTGACTCTTTAATGCAGGCATTGCTCTGATGTATGTCTGGAGCAGAAACTGGAGAGGGGGATGGACGGATAGAACCAGGGACCTCTCAACATTTGTTGCTACCACCGAGCCCAGCATGGACCATATCTTCACATTCTTGCCTTTTACAATCACTTGCTCTACATGAGAGAATTAATCAAAGAGCCACAGCACGTAAGTTGTTTTTATCAAAAGATGTGCAGTTTCTGACCGGTATGTTTCCTTCCTCTGGGTTGCCACCACACAGCACAGGTGCCACACATGGGAAGGTGGATTTGACACACCTGTGTGTTTGCAAGATGTAACCTTTAAGAAAGGCTAGTAGTGTGAACAATCTGCAAGCTCTTTCTATTTTTTTTTTAAAAATTAAAGATTTTATTTGTCAGCGAGAAAGAGAGACAGAGAGAGAGAGAGAGAGAGAGGCAGGCAGAGGGAGAAGCAGGCTCCCTGCCGAGCAAGGAGCCTGATGCAGGACTCAATCCCAGGATCCTGGGATCATGACCTGAGCCGAAGGCAGATGCTTAACCGACTGAGCCACCCAGGTGCCCCTGCAAGCTCTTTTTAGATAGGCATGAGGGAAGTTATCACTTCTATATGGCAATACAGATTTCCCCCGCTATCTGGAAGTAGAGTGTTCCTATGAAACCATTCATAAGCCAAAGAAGCAATTACCATTAATTTATATGGAAAAATTTGGGGGCATTCCCAGACCCAAAAAAATTACCCTATCTTTGGCTTTTCTGATACCTCAGGACACATCTTGCTAACAGATGCACCAAGTAAATCAGAGAAAGCACAGATGCTTCCAGACTCAGCTCAGAGCTCTAGCAGCTTGCTGCTGAGATGCTCAGTGTCATTCCCAGGGAAGGAGGCTGGCAGTGCCCCTCTCGCTGCTGGGGTGCCTACTGCCTCTACCATGGCCCACTTCGAAACACATGCTGCACGCTATTTTTGCTTTCCCCCCCTTTTTTTTTCATAAAAGCGAAAATCTTGGGAGTTCTTTTGGTTAGCAAGAAAGGTACCATGCAGGTCTTTCATAAAGGCGAAGTGGCACATGCAAACTTTTGAAAAGTGAGGGCTACCCGTACTGGGAAATCCCCTATCATGAATTATATTTCTCATTCAGTTGAAAAACATATTAATGTATCCTCCCCTCCTAGAGCTTATTGAAATCCCTATGCCTTCTGGATGAATCTGAATCCCGCGGGCAGGTGAAACGCAGGCCTTGCAATTGCCATTCTGGGTGCCTTCTGTCCTTGTGCCAGCTCAAATCAGAAATTGTGGGATGCGGCATTTTGGCTTTCTGCTCCTGCTACATGTGCATTATGTGGGATGCATGCTAAATATCGCCAACGACTTGTTCCCTAAGAAGCTAGAAGTATTCACGAAAAACTCCGCTGTTATTTCATGTTTTCTAATGCACATTGACCCCAGAAAGGATTGTCATACTCTACCCAGGCTGCTTTTATCCACGTACAATTTTTGGGAAAATTACAAGGGCAAGCTATACCGCATTTGTTCTGAAATTTAAACAACGGAGTGAACGTAAGAGGGTATTCTCCTTCAAGGAGAGGTTAGAGTACTTTTTCTGGCGGGGGGGCTGTCTGGTCGCTAACTTAAATGATTGCAGTGCCATATCTTTTGCTCTGGTTCTCATTTCTACTCCTTATACACTGGCGCCTACTCTACTCTAGTAGAAATTGAGACATTTTTTCAATTGGGAATTTCTGATTGAGAAATTTTTTCTAAACCTAATTTTAGCATATCCACTGAATAAATACCTGGGCTTATCTTTTGAAAAGTGTAAGTACCTTTAACATATATGCAGGTAAATGAAGGAGGCAGAGGAAATAAAGAATTCATAGCAATAGATAGGAATATAAAAGCTAGGCAACAGTGTGCACTGAACAACATAAACAATTTTTTTACTGAACCATACTCCAACCACACCTTAGACACGCCGGTGCATTCAGATACTAATCTAATGCTTCCAATTGTTCATTTTGAGAGAAAAAAGGGGACAAAAGTAAAGAGATAATCTTTATCACAATAATAACAACAATAACGAGCTCCACATTTAATTCATTTTAGTTGAATACATTTCAAGACATCTTTATTGAGCACCTACTATCTTCTAGGAATTCTGTGGAGGACAGGAAATATAGGGATTGACAAGACAGAACAATGCACTTGACTTCGTGAAGTTTACAATAGAGCAGGGGGTACAGACATAGAACAAGTCATTCTGCAGTGATGTTAGATGGCAGTGAAGTTTAAGGAGCTACGAGAACACAGAACAGAGGAAATTAACCTATTCCAGAGGTTAAGAAAGCATCCTAGTTCCATTCTTGGGAAGCTACCTATGGGCAACCCAGATTGATATGCTGTTCCACCTTCCTTCTACAGCTGAGATACTTCCAGGCCCAATGGAGGGTATGTGGGGGAAACCCCTTGCAGTGCCTAATCCTAGGGGAGATTTACTCAGGAACAGGCCTGATTGTCCATACTGGTACCAAAGCCTCCACGTGTTTCCTGAGGCTCTACTGGGTCCCAGGAATAGCTGTTAATGGCCCCTTCCTGGTTGGCTATCTCTTAAATTCCAGAGTGGCAAGTTCTCATATTGTTAGGAGTGAGTTGGACAGGTAGGTAGTCAGGGTCGGGGTCCCCAACAAGAAAATATGGAGTCAGGACAGCTAAGATCAAACAGCGCTAACACCCTGTGCCACAGCTTGGACAGGACAGCACTGACATGCCGCTTTGCAGCCTTTGCAGGAATGACTTCTGCAAAACGTCCTCAAATAAGATGATTAACCACAAAGCATTTGTCAATATCACGGGCAAGGGGCAGTTAAGACCTAAGCCCCAGATGTCAGCAAAAAAAGACCATCAGCACAGAGACATTAACCTAATAGGTAGACAGACACGTGACCAAAGCCCTGATTGGCATGGCTCAGTGCACCCTGATTGCTTAAGACAGTTCCGCAAAGAGCTCATAAAAACCCTTAAACTTAGAAACTCCAGGGGCAGCCCTCTTGGGTCCCCCTCCCTCTGCGGGAGTGTTATACTCTTGCTCAATAAACTTTGCTCTGCTGCCCACCAGTCTTCTCTGGTCGACCCCTTCATTCTTCCAAGTGGCGGGACCAAGAACCACAGGCACTAAAGGCAGAGAGTTCCTGCAACAATATTTTTAGTATGAAACATGGGGAGAGAAAGGAGCCTGATTGCTTTAGAGAATTTTCATGTCAGACGATTCTACCGTTGCCTGTCAGCCCATGGAGCTTCATGTTTGGGTGGGATGCCCATTTCTGACCCAGTTACTGGAGTAAGAAAAAAAGGCTTTGTGGGGCGCCTGCGTGGCTCCATTGTTAAGCATCTGCCTTTGGCTCAGGTCCTAGTCCCAGGGTCCTGGGATCGAGCCCCATGTTGGGCTCCCTGCTCGGCGGGAAGCCTGCTTCTCCCTCTCCCACTCCCCCTCCTTGTGTTCCCTCTCTCACTGTGTCTCTCTCTGTCAAATAAATAAAATCTTTAAAAAAAAAAAAAGCTTTGTAATATTTTCCAAAACGAGATTGCCAAATTCTAAAGGAGGAATCTGAGAATGGCGGACGCAAGGAAGATGATCTTTGTTACAAGATCAGAAGAACAATGCTACTCTCTCCTTACCCTGCTTCACATTCCTTCATTGTGCTCATCACTCCGTGATATCATATTATGTATTTATTCATTTTGGTCTGTCTCTTTCATTAGAATTAACTTCCAGGAGCTCAGGGAATTTGTTTTGTTCACTGCCATGCTTGAAGGACCAAAATAGCTTCCTAAAGTCAGTGGTCAATAAACATTTCTTAAAGGATGCATAAACAATTAGAACACTCAGGCTGTATGCAGTTTTTCCCTCCAATATGCAAAGGTTCCCAACATTCCACACAAGATCTAATCCCTAGGATTTAATTATTAATTTTAAGGTAATTTGCAGATTTAATAGTAATTGGTCCTTTCTTTCCCCAAAGTTTCACTGTATTTAGATGTGTTATGATTATTACAAAGGAACACTTTCTGAGAGCTATGAAGAGTGCTTTTTGCCGGATGAAATGAATTCAAGGAAGAATCTGAAGTTCTAAGATATAAAATAACTTCTTTTTTTTTTTTTTTTTTTAAAGATTTTATTTATTTTTCAACAGAGAGAGAGAGACAGCGAGAGAGGGAACACAAGCGGGGTAGTGGGAGAGGGAGAAGCAGGCTTCCCGCTGAGCAGGGAGCCCGATGCGGGACTCGATCCCAGGACCCTGGGATCATGACCTGAACCGAAGGCAGACGCTTAACGACTGAGCCACCCAGGCGTCCCTAAAATAACTTCTTAAAAATTCTGCTTCATGGGCTCTGACTAAAGCCAGCACACTCTCTTGGCCCTATTACAACACTGAAGAGACTCCTGAAGTGGATTAAACTTTCCCTACACTGAAATCATTTCTGGATCACCCTAAAGGGTGAAATTCTTAGCAAGGACATTTCAAAGAAAAACACTTATTTTCTCACCTGGCTTGCCATGCTTCTAACTTTCTCTACTGGAAGAAAGGGTGCGTAGTTATGGTATGGTATAGTATGGTATGGTATTTAATTTAACTCCAAATGTGTGGTATCTCCATCTACCTTATTTTCATCCTTATAGAAAAGAATGGCTCTAAAATTTCAGTTAGTTACTCCTACCTGTAAACATTGAACTTTATTTCCTAACCGCCCCCCCCACCCCAATTCCTTTTAAGGCAACAGCTTGTAAACAATTCACCTGTTAGAGGATGCCTCTTTGAATCTTCCCAGTGGTGCACTTCAGGGAGCTAAAGATCCTGACAGTCTTCCCCAGAGCTAAAGGAGCATCTTTGCTATAGAACAGTGCAAGGCATTTTCACAAAGGCTGTGGTTTTGTGACTTTTGGGTGGTTTGGAATCACCCGGAGGACTTGCGAACACAGATTAGGAGGTTTCACCTCCAGCACACAAAAATCATGGGATGTAGGGCCTGGAACCAGTTCCCAGGTGATGCTAATGCTGGTGATTGAAAGTCACACTTTGAGAACCACTGCCCTAGGCTGCCTGGAAGGCCAAATTTGCATTGTAATTTTTACAGTTGGCAATTAGTTCTCTTTTCTCTGTGACTTTTCAGGTTTCCTCATAAAAATCTCCAAGAGTGCTTTGTCAACTCAGGATCTGGAATAGTGAGTGAAGTCTTACCAAAAGAAGAATGTCTTTTCCTGCTTTGATTACCTTGTCTTTGATTCTGAATTGTAAGCCTACTCCCTTTATGAATAGCTTACTGTAAAAGAAGGCAATTTTTCATACAACTGCTCACTATCCTAAACTCTAAGAAGAGTGGCCTAAAAATCTAAAGAATGCCACTTTTCCCCATTGTGTCTATTTTATGAGGTGGAGAATAGTGGGAAAATCTAGAATTTCAACAGCCCAGAAAAGGAGCTACTAATTACTTTGATTGTTCTGGGAATGTGGGAAGTCACCCACCATGACATCCTACTTGTGAGGGACTAGGGAAGGAAGAGAGTTTGGGGCCATTGTATGACATCGCAGATCTTTCAAGCTCACTTGGGTACGCTAACGCATCGAGTCACAAAGAAGAGATTGCAAAGTGGGTCAGATTTCTGCCTCTCTAACTGGGATGTCCTGCTGGCGTGTAAAGTCTGTGAAGGAGTGTATGTAAGTGTGGACATAATCAGCCTTTTGTAAGCTCCCTCTGAGCTCACAGGAGAAGGAATTGAGGCCAGGCCTACCTTGGGGGAAATCAAGAATCCAATAAAATAACCCTGATTCCAGGTATGTGAGTTAAATGCATTCCCCTTATGAGGTAAGAGTGAAATGTGGTAGAAGGTGAAATCATGTTCAGTAGAATTTTAAGTACAGAGGCACCCTTTACAAATGCCAGTGAAAGAGAGAGACGTAGCCCTACAGGATTGTACGTGAGTGAGTGATAGCAGAGATTGGAGCCTTCATTCTGTTAGGGTAAGCGGCATTCAAGCAAGTTAAACACTTCTGTATTAAAACTTTAGACCTAGAGAATATCATTTAATCAAGTGCATAATTTAATCAAGCACATAACCATCAGCAAACTAAATGATTCATGAGGAGGGCGAGGTGGGGAGCAGTGCTTCAAGTTAATGTAGTTTCTAACCCGCTTATCTAGATTCTGTGTAGCAAATCATCAATCAATTAATCAATCAAATCGGTGGTTACCTATCGCTATGGCAGAGACTCTAAACTTTTATTTACTAATTGCAGCACCTATACTTGGTCATTTCCTAGTGTAAAGACCTTGCACATGCTGGATTCATTTTGAAGCAAATGCAATCTTTCTGAACAGCCTCGTTTTTAAAGTAAAAATGTGTTCACATTACAAAACCACTGTAGCAAAGCATTTCTATTAAAATAGCCCTGCTGCTTATATTTAATGCTTTCTGGACTGCTGTGTGGCACAGAGGGGCTGTGAGAAGCACATGAAGGCATTAGAGTAGTCATTAAAGATCAAGGGCTTTCCAATTATCAAGTCACACTTAGTAGACAATAGGCTGAAATAAATGAAGCATGGCGTGGCAGTTTTATATTCTGAATCAAAGATTTTCACAAGAACAAGGAAAAGATGCCAGCCCCTTATGAAAGACACAGGCATTTATCAACACATTTGAAAAAGATGCTCATCAAAACTCACCAGCAACTCCCTAAGTGTTTCCAAGCCTTTAACAGTTAATAGAAAACCTTTATATGAAATTCCTCTCTGTGATAAAGAACCCAGGGGTGCATTTGCAAGACCATTTCCCACATTCCCATCCCAAAGCTATTACTCCAAAATAAGGTACATTACACCACCCATCAATGGGAATCCAATAAAGCTTCAATTAACTAGGATTGTGTTTCTTCTGTGCTTAATTTTAGTAAAGAGGAAATTCACAAGAAAATAAGCTGTAAGAAAGGATTTTTTTTTTTTTCCCAAAAGACTGACTACCAAGGTATGTCCTGAGGTCAAATAGACACAGACCAATCTTCTTTATTCTTTATATTTACAACTACAACACTATACTGCAATTCTGGAGACACCAAATGATCCCCCCCAAGGCAGTGCAAGATGCTCACTCATCATAGAAAGATTCAATTATATTTGCAGGACAGCATCTGCTAAGGCAGAAAAGAGGACAAATGTATTTTAGGAAGATTTCCAACAGCATAAGAAATAGAAAGACATGGCTGGGTAGTCTCATTGTAGGAAAGTGGTGATCACAGTTCATTGCAAAGAACTGCAAAGCTCTCAGTAAGTGTTCCTTTAATTATGTTATATTTAAAATAGAAGATTAGTTAGCATCAGTTAATCATCTTCAAGATTGCTCCCAGCTCTGGTTTTCATCCTCTGGTGATGTTAAACCTAACTTTGGAAGACCCAACCACTATTGTTGGGTGGGAGGAGCTTGTTTCAAGGTCTCTGGAAGCATTTTGAATTCTTGGCTAGGTTTTAGGTTCTTCCATGTCAACAAGGCCTCCATGCAATGATTAAAAAAATTCTCATCCTTGCCAAATTACTCAGATCCAACCAATAACCACTGCATTATTACTATGGGTGTGCACCCAAAACTTTCATATATATTAATTTAATCCTCACAAAAATCATGTAAGAAAATCTTCAGCATTTCTAAGTGAGAAAAAGGAGTCTCTGAAAGGTAAATTATCTGCCCTAAACTACTTATAAAATAATTTACAAATGAGGATTTGAGATAGGTTTAAAATTTTTTTTTAACTGACTGTAATTGCGGTGTTACTGCTCACTCAAATACAATACAGTGGGACCTGGGGGTAAAGCTCCTCCCCTCAACCAGAGTATCCTCCTGTTGAGTCCTATAGGCCATTTCTCACTTCTCCAGCCTGGGGGCTTCTCTCTCTCTCTCAGTCCAGAGAGTCAGTGCTGAATAGTTCTTCCTGTCTTACATCCATCATATACTGAGGTTTTGTATGGGTCTTCTTACTTCTATGGGCCCATCGGGGCAAAATAGCCTTGTTTTAGCCCTTGAATGCCTGTTAAAGAGAACCAAGGCTTTGTTAATTCCTCTGATGAGAACTTGGTGCTCATCAGCTCTTTTAAGGAGCATCCTTGGAAAAGAAATTTGAACTTCCTTACTTGAGCAGACCCTTATGCTTCCCCAGTCCAGGGTGCATTCTCATAATTAATTCCATATTACTGAGAATTTCTTGTAAGCTAAAATAGTTCTGGAAGATGGTGATATGGAAATGGATAAGACACCATTGTTAGCTTCCATGAACTCAAACTAATAACCAATCACTGCAAGCTGTTAAGGGCTTTTAATAACGGAGGCATGGGTAGAATGCTGTAAAGAAGTATATTATGATGTGATTTGTCCTGATGAAGAGAATTTCAGAAAGAGCTTCAGAGAAGAGGTTATAGCTGATTTGGGCCTTCAAGGATTAGTCAGTTTTGCCAAAGCTGTGTGGGAAGAAGAAATCATACTAACTTCGGGACACCTGAGAGGATGATGAAGGTGTTGTCCCATGGACTGATCTGCAGGATTGATCATTTTCCTTTATTTGAACCCTAATTCAAGTCATTAAGAAACTTGCTAAAAAACTCCAAAATCCTCTCATGGAGGATCCCCTGTACTTTCGAGTCCAGGGCACCTCTAAAAAAAATGTCATTGGGAAAGCAAGACATTCTGAATCTTCGTGTAGTCAGTGGCCATATGCTACAGCTCGTTGACTTGTTAATATGCAACAGGACACACAATGCCTATCACAGGACAGCATCAAATGGACATGTATTAAAATAATTAATATGCAAATAAAGCTAAATTATAATAATGATCTTAGGAAAAACTCCCAGGTTTTTTTCATCATTTCATGTATATTCCAGTCGATCACAGTTAAATTCTGGTTGGTTTCTAAGTCTACTGATCAAGGTACTGGTAATTTAAAAACATTTTGGATAGTTTATATGTGATATAGCCTTTGTATTTCACATTGGAACTTAACCTTCAATATATTCTAGTCTGTTAAAAGCACAACTTAACCTTATAATTCATCTTCCTCTTTGCATGAGAGAGCTCCAGCTTTGTTTGCCAAGTGCAGTCACATCAAAGGAACATTCCCCCCCATCCCCACACATGTGTAACTACCAGAATTTTGCTTCATTAGGAACAAAGGATAATATATCGCTTACAGTAGTTGGTTTATAAATGTCATGGGACCAATTGTCATCAGGGTTCTTATGAACAGGATTTTCTCCAGAATAATATTTCCCATTTTTATTAGCATTACCTTCCAGATAAGCGCAATAGGATTTTGTCTGTCTAGTGTTTTCAGAGAATGAACTGTCACACACAAATAAAATTGCCAGAGAGCTAAAGCATGCCTTCAGAGAAACTGAACTTCTTATTGTCAACCACTGCATATTTAACAAAGAAATGACAACAACAAAAACTTTTAAAACTCTCTAATGCACTCTTGCCTTTTAGAGTTTTGCTCATAATTGTCCTTTTTTCTTGGCAACTCAGAATTATCGTTATCAACATGAATTATCGTACAGTCCTGTAACATAGAAGTTATCGTCCATGAAGATCTGTTTCCTCCAACATTAAAAGGCTTCAGACGAAATGTTTCCTGCTAATGATTTTCCTGATTCTTCTATCCTTTTCTATGTTTACTTGTAATTTGCTAGTTTCTATCAGCTAAGTTTCAATTCATTTCAATTAAAACCAAAGCAGCAGACTTTTAGTAAGTACCTAATATATTTCAATTGCTGTGTTGGAGACTTGTGAGTACCAAGATAAATAAAGACCTATACGCCACTGTCCTCTGTAATCTTGGGAAAAAATTAGGAAATAGGACGTCTTATATTGTGAGTAACTGAAAACCCCCTTGTCTCAGGTGAACTTCAATTTGTCTTATGAGCAAAATTTGTAGGCTCCACAATACTTTTTTCACATACAGACTTTTTTCCCCCTAATTTATCTACATTCAGTATGTGACCTTTAGGTAAGTCAAGTGTTACTATTTTAACTTACTCTTCTAATGGGGTTATTTTTTCAGTGCATGTGTGGAGCTGAATATTCTGCTCTCTCTATCTGGGTTCTCCCAGAGGGAGGGTGAGGTGGGCCTAGGCCTTTCCAATTCTGTGATATTGGGAGCTGATGGCATCTTCAGTGAGTCTCTGCCGTCATCCCGACAATGGCCATGTTGGGAAGGAGGTAGAAGAAAATAAGAGTAATAAAAAAAAAATGACAGCAGTAATACTAGTGGTAATGATAGGTGATATTTGTCATAGAATATATCAGAGTTTTATGTTAATCCATGAGACATTTTAGTTATGCATTACTCTTCTTCCATCATTTGCTATCACTGAGAGCTCCTCCTATCCTTCTGGATAGGGACAAATAATCTAAGTCAATTAAGTGATGTCAGTGGGAATCCCAGGATGAGGTGACTTTCTGAAAATCCCCTTGCTAATTTGTGACAGTTGTACTAGAACAGAAAAGGTAGCATGCTGCATGTGGCATAGGGGACTTGGGACAGCACTGCTCACCATCCTGAGCTTCTCGGTTTCTGTAGAATGGAAAGAGGTACCCAAACAAAACTATCTTATGTTCTCTAGATCTTTTGCCCTCCCACTCCATCCAAGAAACACACACAAGAGACACAAAGAATATAGATGAGAATTTTGGTGCTTGTATGCTTTTTTAGGTTGTTGCTCTAGAGAGGAGGAAGGAGCAGAGCAAGGGAGCCCCATGGCAGAGGCTGTGGACTGGGCAGCACATACATATCCAGAGCAAGTGGGAGCACATAGCTGATTCTGAGAGAACCAGCCATCCCAGGGAGAGCCAAGGAGGGTTCACCGGGCCAGTGTTAGTGCTGGCTGTGGTGCTGGGAGGCAATGCAGACAGACCATTATACTTCCAAAAGCAGTAACAAATTGCTTGTTCTAAAAGAACAGACCACAAGACAGATAATTTGAGAAATCAGCGGTAGAGGCAAAAGCTGTCAGATGCTCAGGACTAGGTGGGGAAAGTTGTATCTCCGTGGAGGCCAGTGAGGACTCAAGGATGTTACTCAGACCAGACAACCCACACTCAAGGCCATGATGCTAAGTCAGATTTCTTCTAACCCACCAGTGTGGAAATTGGCACCATGAACAGGAAGAGATGTGGACAAGAGGCAGGAACGTGGGTACAACTGGACTGAAATCCATACTTGAGCAGATTTAAAGCCAGTAATGGCAAAGTGAGGCGAGTTTCAGTTGTTTTTATCCCGCTAACACTGGAACAGAGGTCCGGAGGCTAGGCTGAACTGATACAGGAAAGTAAGGAGGCTGTAATTTTGCCCACCTGTGTACAGAGAGGAGTGTGGAATCTCCTGTTTGTCTTCGTAGGTTAACAGGGATGACTTGGCCCTTGCTTTTGTTTTCCTCAACCCAGCCTGCCCAGCGTGTGGCGACCGGGGACAGTTTTATGCCTGTATTCGTCAACATTGAGGACAAATGCCAAAATCCATCCTGTAGCATCTTCAGGCACCATCAGTGGAATTCATTTTTTTTTCAGCGGGGAGTCTGCTAGTGGAATTCATTTTTTAGCAAAAATACATTGGGCAAAACTGTTTAATTGTGTAATTTATTACAGCAGGACAGTTAATGGTACATGAGCACTGCACAGATGGCCTCGCACTGCGCAACAAGCGTAGATTATGATACATTTTCAAGGGTCCTCAGGCCCGCTGACATTCTGCCATACATTACTAGGGTGTTCTGAAGAGGATAATGGGTCCTTGCCAGGTTTCCAACAATTTGGTGTTGTTGAAAAAATCGTTGATGGTCCACTTTGACATTGTACTATCCTCTGAAACATTTTTGTTTTTACATTTATGAAGCAGTTTGTTTTCATTCTTTTAAAAAATGGTCTGGTGTATTTTTTTCTTTTGACTTTCATTTAGCAGAATGTTTCTGTTTTATTTTTTTATTCAATGTCCACATCAATTACTCTATGTTTGCTTTTGTCTTAAAAGACAAAACATGAGGGGCACCTGGGCGGCTCAGTCGGTTAAGCATCCGACTCTTGATTTTGGCTGAGGTCATGATCTCAGCGTTGTGAGATCGAGGCCTGTGTTGGGCTCCATGCTGAGTGTGGAGGCTGCTTGGGATTCTCCCCCTCCCTCTGCCCCTCCCCCTGGCAGGTTCTCTCTCAGTTAAAAAAAAAAAAAGACAAAACATGAGAGGCGGGATGTTCATGGAAATTAGTTTTTCCTTACAGATGGTAGGAGGATTTTTCCTGCTGCATTTGTTGTTGTTGAGGGGCATGAAAATCTATCTAATTCATATGTAGGTTTTTTTTTTTTTTTTTTACGTTACTGATACCTTTTTAAATAACAGATTTATTGAATTACAATTCTCATACTATAAAAATCCATCCTTTGAAAATGTACAATTCAGTGGTTCTTAGTATATTCGAAGAGTTGTGCAGACATCCATAATATTTAAGTTCATTTTCATCACCCCCAAAAGAAACCTAATCATTAGGGGTCACTCGCCATTCTCTTCTTCTAGCCCCTGGAAATAACTAATCTTCATTCTCTCTCTAGAGATTTACCTATTCTCCACATTTCCTATCGATGGAATCACATGTGTGGTCTTTTGTAAAAAGCTTCTTTTATAAGTATGTTTTCAAGGTTCATCCATGTTGTAGCATGTATCAATACCACAGTTTTTGAATTGTCAAAAGGACAAGCTGCAGTATTCTGCAGTATGGATATATTACATTTGTTATCCACTCATCAACTGATGGACATTTGCATTGTTTCCACTTTTTGGCTATTAGGACTGCTGTTGCCAAGAACATTTGTGTACAAGTTTTTGTTTGAATATACCTTTTGAATACTCTGGTTATATACCTAGAGGTGGAATTGCTGGGTCATATAACTTTTTGATGACTTGACAAATGGTTATTCACAGTGGTCGTGCCATTTTATATTTCTACTTGTAATGTAATGACACTTCCAATTTGCCTACATCCTCACCACACTTGTTTGTTTTAATTATTACCATTATGGTGGGTGTGAAGTGGTATCTCATTGTGGTTTTGATTTGTGTTTTCCCAATGACTAATGATGTTGAGCAACATCTCTTGTGCTTGTTGGCCATTTGTGTATCTTTTTTGGAGAAATGTCTATTCATGTCATTTGCCCATTTCTTCATTGGGTGGTTTGTACTTTCTATTTCTGAGTTGTAAAAATTTTTTATGCATTATAGATACTACACCTTATCCAACACATGATTTGCAAATATTTTCAACCATTCTTTGGGTTTTCTTTTCACTTTCTTGAGTATCCTTTGATGCACAAGAGCTGTTAATTTTGACGAAGTCCATTGCATTGTTTTTTCCTCTGTTGCTTGTGCTTTTGGTGTCATATCTAAGAATCTGTTGCCTATCCAAACTCACAAAGATTTATTACTATGTTTTCTTCTTAGAGTTTATAGGCTTAGTGCTAATATTAAGGTTTTGATCCATTTTTAATTAATTATTGTATATAGTATACTGTATGTAGTGTAAGCTAAGACTCCAACTCCACTGTTTTGAATATGCTATCCAGCTGTCCCAGCACCATTTCTTGAAAAGACTACTCTTTCTTCCCATTGAAATTTCTTGGTATCCACTGTAAAAATCACTTAACTGCAAGTGTGAAAGTTTATTTTAAATTCTCAATTTTATTCCATTGATCAGCATGTCTATCTTTATGTCCATACCACGCAGTCTTAATGACTGCTTTTTAAAACAGATTGGAGAAAAAGAGAGTTACAAATAAAAATGAATTTATTCTTTCTCTTACATTTATTTGTGCAGTTTCTTTTACTGGTATTCTTTATTTGTTTGCAGATTGATTTTATGCTCTTGTTTTCTTTTATTTCAACTGAAGTACTCTTGTTAGTATTTTTTGTGGGCCAGGCCTGCTAGGAACTAATTCTGTCAATTTTTATTTGTCTGGGAATATCTTCCTTTCTCCTTTCTTTTTGAAAATAATTTTGTCAGATATAGAATTCTTGAATGATGGTATTTTTCTTTCAGTACTTTGAATATGCCATCATACGGTTTCTAATGAGAAGTCAGCTCTCAGTCTAAAGGATCTTTGTTACGTGTGGCCATGGGGTGCCCAAATAGTTGGCTAAATACTTATTTCTGGATGTGTCTATAAGGATGTTTCTGGAGGAGATTAGTATTTGAATCACTGAGTAAGCAGAGTGTGTTCCCCAGTGTGGATGGGTACCTTCTTATCAATTCAGGGCTTAAATAGAACAAAAAGGTGAATGAAAAGAGAATTCACTCTCTCTGCCCAACTAAGCTGGAGCACTGGTCTCCTTTTGTTGGCCTGACTTGTATCATTGTTGTTCATGGTCCTCCAACTTTTAGGTGTGGGCTACAACTGATGAAATTACATTGATGCATCATTTTCATTAGTACCCTAAGTCCATAGTTTACCTTAGGTACACTCTTGGTGTTGTACATTCTATGGGTCAGACAAATTCATGACATGTATACACTGCAATATTACCATAGAGAGTAGTTTGACCTCCGTACTCTGACTATTCATCCCTCCTTCTCTCAGGCAACCACTGATCTTTCTAATCTTTCCTTAGATTTGCCTTTCCCAGGATGTCATATAGTTGGAATTATATAGTATATAGCCTTTTCAGATAGGCTTGTTTCACTTAGTAGCATGCATACAAGTTTTTTTCCATTTCATTTCGTGACTTGATAGTTTATCTCCTTTTAGCACAGAATAATATTCCATTTTCTGGATGTACTGTAGTTTATCTCTCTGTTCACCTAAAAAAAGACATCTTGGGTGTTACCAAGTTTTGGATTACGAATAAAGCTGCTATAAACATCCCCATGAAAGTTTTTGTGTCGACATACGTTTTCAGCTCTTTTTGAAAAATACCAGGGAGCCCGCTTGCTGGAATAAGGAAAGGGTTAAAGTATATGCAGGGAGAGGCAGGGAGCCCCTAACTAGGCTCTGAAACTATTCCTGGCAGGCAAAAGCACTAAGCCAGAGCGAACAAGAGATAAGCAAATAGACCAGACCACCTGGCCCCGGATGTTAGGGAGTATTTTTCTTTGGTAGCTACAGTGTAATCACAGAAAATGACCAAACCTCAAAGAAGTAAGTCATTAAGGGTGTTATCAATAGTCCTTGCTCAAACCAAGATGGCACAAGAATCTCAAGGCCCCACGCTCCCTGGTCAAGTTTTCAATAAAAGACTGGCCTAAAAACCTTCAGTGGCAACCCACTCAGGACCCCTGTCACTCAAGAGAGCTTTTTCTTTCCTTTCTGTTCTCACCTTCACTTAATAAACTTTCACTTCACTTCACCCTTTTGTGTCTGCGAGATTCATTCTTTGACTCTGTGAGACAAGAACCCTGCAATCCTGCAACAATATGATAAGAGTATGTTTAGTTTTGTAAGAAACCACCAAACTCTATTGCAAAGTGGCTGTACCATGCTTTATTTCCACTAGGAATGAATTCGGGTCCCTATTGCTCCATATGCTTACCACACAAAAGGTGTGTAGTGGTATCTCATTGTTTTAGTTTATAGTTCCCTGATGACATATGATGTGGAGCATCTTTTTTCATAAGCTCATTTGCCATCTGGAAATCTCCTTTGGTGAAGTGTCTGTTAAGGTCTTTGGCACATTTGTTAATTGGGTTGTTTGCTTTTCTATTGTTAAGTTTTATGAGTTCTTTGTATATTTTGGATAACCCTTCTTTATCAGATATGTTTTCTTGCAATATTTTCTCCTAGTCTGTGGCTTTTCTTTTCATTCTATTGACAATGTCTTTTGCAGAGCAGGAATTTTAAATTTCAGTGAAGTCCAGCTTATCAATTCTTTCTTTCACAGACCATGTCTTTCATGCTATTTCTGAAAACTTATCACCAAACCTGAGGTCATTGTAGGAGTTCTATAGTTTTTTATTTTACATTTAGGTCTTTGATCCATTTTGAGGTAATGTTTGTGAAGTGTGTAAATTCTGTGCCCAGATTCCCTTTTTTATTTATTTTTTTTAAATGTGGATATTCAGTTTTACCAGAAGAACCATTTGTTGAAAAGACTACACTTTCTCTACTGCACTGTCTTTGTTCCTTTGCCAAACATTAGTTGACTATATTTATGTGGATCTATTTCTGGGCTTCCTATTTTATTCTATTGATCTATTTGTCTATTCTTTGACGAATACCACAGAGTCTTGATTACTGTGGCTTCATTCCTAAGGTTGGGTAGTGTCAGTCCTCTGACTTTGTTCTCCTCCTTCAATATTGTGGTGGCTATTCTGGGTCTTTTGTCTCTCCATGTCAATTTTAGAATCAGTTTGCCACTATCCACAAAATAACTTGCTGTGATTTTGATTGGTTTTATATTGGATGTATAGATTAAATTGGAAAAACTGACATCTTGACAGCGTTAAGTCTTCCTACTCATGAACATGGAATATCTTCCCATTTATTCAATTCTTTAGTTTCTTTCATCTGAGTTTTATAGTTTTCATTATATAGATCTTGTACATGTTTTGGATTTATACCTATTTCATTTGTTTAGGTGTTATATAAAAGATACTGTTCTTCATTTCAAGTTCCACTTGTTCATTGCTGGCATATAGGACAGTGATTGACTTTCGTATATTAGCTTTGTATCCTGATACCTTGCTGTAATTGCATATTGGTTCCAGAAGGGTTTTTGTTGTTGTTGTTGATTCTTTTCAATTTTATATAATCATGTGGTCTGCACACAAAGTCAGTTTCATTTCTTCTTTCCCAACCTATATACTTCTTATTTCCTTTTCTTGTCTTACTGAGTTAGTCAGAATTTCCAGTACAATGTTGAAAACCAGTAGCAAGTGGGGACATCCTTTCCTTTTACCTGATCTTAGTGGGAAAACTTCAGGTTTCTCACCACTAAGTATGATGTGAGCCCTAAGGTTTTTGTTTTTTGTTTTTTTAATCCAGTAGAGGAAATTTCCCATCTATTCTTAGTTTACTGGTATTTTTTATTGTGAAATGGGTGTTGGATATTGCTGAATGCTTTTTGGCATCAATTGATATGAGCATGTGATTTTTCTTTTTTAGTCTACTGGTGTGATGGATAACATTA
Organism: Phoca vitulina; assembly: GCF_004348235.1. NCBI lineage: Eukaryota > Metazoa > Chordata > Mammalia > Carnivora > Phocidae > Phoca > Phoca vitulina. Next base: position 12,334,432 of record NW_022589730.1, on the reverse strand, counting down.
TTTGATTTTTGAATGTGTAAAGCAGTCTTGCATAGCTGAGATAAATTCCACTTGGTTGTTGTGTATAATTCTTTTTATACTTTGTTGGATTCAATTTGCTAATATTTGAGGATTTTTGCATCTATATTCATGAGAGATATTGGTATGTAGTTTTCTTTTCTTGTAATGTCTTTGTCTACCTTTGGTGTTGTGGTAATGCTGGCCTCATAGAATGAGTTAGAAGTACTACCTCTGCTTCTATCTTCTGAAAGTGATTGTAGATTATCGGTGTGTGTATTTTTTATTTTTTCTTAAACATTTAGTAGTATTCACAAGTGAACCTATCTGATGCTAACTTTTCTATTTTTGAAGATTTTTAATTATTGATTCAATTCTTTTCTAGGCACAGGCCTATTGAACATTGTCTATTTCTTTTTGAGAGTTTGGCAAATTGTGTCTCTCAAGGGATTGGTGTATTTCATATTAGTTATCAAATTTGTGATTATAGAACTGTTCATAGTATTTCTTTTTTATCCTTTTAACTCATGGAATCTGTAGCAATGTCCCCCTTTACATTTCTAATATTAGTTATTTGTGTCCTATCTCTTTTTTTCTTATTTAGCCTAGCTAGAGGGTTATCAATCTTTTCAAAGAACCAGCTTTTGGTTTTGTTGATTTTTCTCTATTGATTTCTTGTTTTCAATTTCACTTATTATTTCTTTTTTTCTTCTTTACTTTGAATTTAATTTGCTCTCCTTTTCTCTAGTTTTACAAAGAGGAAGCTTAGATTATTGATTTTAGAACTTTCTTCTTTTCTAATATGTGCCTTCAATGTTATAAATTTCCCTTTAAGCACTACTTTCACTGAATCATATAAGATATGTACACAAGCATGTATAATTGAATACATTTTTGCTAGTACTATTTTGAACGAACTGTTATATGTTAGATCATTTAAGAATAAGAAAGTTAAACATTTTTTATTTTCACTTATTCCTTTCCTGATGTTTTTCCTTTCTTTATATAGATCTCAGTTTCTGACCTATATCATTTTCTTTCTAAATGAGTTCTTTTAACATTTTTTGCAAGGCAGGTCTAGTGGTAACAATTTCCTTATTTTTTGTTTGCTGAGAAAATTTTTATTTCTCTTTCACTTTTGAAGCATAGTTTTGCAAGATACATAATTCTATTATTAGCTTTTATTCTCTTAGCACTTTAAATATATTTCACTTTACTCTTTTCTTGCTTCCATGATTTCTGAGAAAAAGATGGATATAATTCTTATCTTTTTCCTCTATAGGTAAGACATTTTTTTCCTTGGACTTATTTCAAGATTTTTTCTTTATCTTCATTTCCTGTAGCTTGAAAATTATATGCTTATGCGTATTTTTTTGGTCATTTATCTGCTTGGTGTTCATTGAGTTTCCTGATCTGTGGTTTGGCGGCTGACGTTAGTTTGGGGGAGTGCTCAGTCATTATAATTTCAAATATTAAGTCTGTTCCTTTCTCTCTTCTCTTTCTCATATTTTCATTACATGTATGTTATAGTTTTTGTAGCCATCCCACAGTCCTTGGATATTCTGTTCTGGTTTTTGTTTTTCTGTCTTTGTTCTTTGCTTTTTTGTTTTTGAGACTTCTCTTGAGATATCCTCAAGACCAGAGATTTTTCTTTCCTCAGCTTTGTCCAGTCTATTATTAAGCCCATCAAAGGCATTCTTCATATCTGTAATAGTGTTTTTGATCTCTAGCACATCCTTTATGTCCTTTCTTAGAAATTCCATCTCTTTGCTTACACTGCCTATCTTTTCTTGCATGCTGTCTACTTTATCTACTAAAAGCTTTAGCATATTAATCAAAGTTATTTTAAATTCCCAGTCTGATCATTCCATTGTCTCTGCTATATCTGAGTCTGGTTCTGATGCTTGTTCTGACTCTTCAGTGTGTGCTTTTTGCATTTTGGAATGCCTTATATTTTTTCTTGATAATCGGAGATGATGTCTTGTGTAACAGGAATTACTGTAAATAGACCTTAAGTAATGGGGTGGTAAGGTGTATGGTAGGGGTAGCATTCTATAGATTATGATTGGGTCTTCACCTTTTGGCAAGCCTGTGCCTCTCTTCCATAAACTTTACATGTGCTTCTCAGTACTGCACCTCTTAAGTGGAACAGGATGGCTAGAATGTGTTGCAGTTGGGTATTACCCTTCTCTCAGGAAGAAGTCATGTAAGTAGAATATATAAACTTAAGAAAAAAGGGCCAAGGACTGAAACCAATGACATAATGGCCTTTGTAGGTAAAAAAAACTCACAAAAACAACCACGTAGAACTGTTATGGGAATGGGGATATATCTTGATGAGAGCGAGGCAATATCATACACTGGTAGGAGGAATGAACACTGGGGCTAAGCAGGTATGGACTTGCATCTTTATTCTGCAACCTACCAGTTGGTGCCCTGGGAAAATTATTTAAGCTTTCTATTTCTTGATATCTGCATTCATCATGGTATGACCATGGCCACTATGGTGTTTTAAGATCAGTGTGACAAAAAACTCAGAGCAATGTCTGGCAATAGTTGACATCAAACAAATGTTAGTGTTTCCATGGAAATGAAGAGATTACATAATTCATGGGTAGCCCAATACCAGATACTTCAAAAGATACAACAGAAATTACATGACCTGATGTTTGCTCAAAAAAGAGAAGAGGTTTTAGTTCAGTAGACAATGTGAGTCAGTGGATACATATTTCTTTATATTGGGGGAAGGACAATTTACCTAACTTTGAGAGAAAAGGGTCTAAAAAGAATACAAAATATTTTAGAAAAGAGACCAAGAATCTTGGATAGGGACCAGGGACAAGACACAATCCACAGCCAGTCATTAAATAGTGGAGTTCTGAATTCTCTTCCTCAATTATCTCTTTCTATAGGTGATCTCATGTTGCTGCTAGCTTCCACTGCCATCACATATTTGTAACACCCAAATGTATATATCCAGCTCCATATTTCTTCTAAGCTCCAGAATCACATATAAGTATCTACTCAATTTTACAATTTGAATGTCTCAGTGATACCTCAAGCTCAACATGAATGGCTCCACCATCCATTCAAATGCAGAAACTAGAATCCCAAGAATCTAGGTAATTTCTGTTTATCAACCTCCACAAAGAGACAATCTTTTATTAGGTGCTGTCAATTTTACCAATTTCTCATCTCCACCCAGTCTCAATCATCATTACTTGGACTCTGGTAGCATTTGTTGGTGTTTCCTGAATCTATTCTTGCCTCCTCTGCCCTTGTCTCTGTCCATCTTATCCATTCTTGACACAGCATCATTGTGTGCACATGCCTCTGCTCTCCCACTTCTCTGATAACATTTTTAAAGATTTTATTTATTTATTTATTTGACAGAGAGAGACACAGTAAGAGAAGGAACACAAGCAGGGGGAGTGGGAGAAGGAGAAGCAGGCTTCCCGCAGAGAAGGGAACCCAGTGCGGGGCTAGATCCCAGGACCCTGGGATCATGACCTGAGCCAAAGGCAGACACTTAATGACTGAGCCACCCAGGCGCCCCTCTGATAACATTTTTAATGGCTTGATATAGCTTTCAAAATAAAGACCAAAGCCTATATAACATGTCTTCCAGGGTTCTCAATGATGTGACCCCTACCTTTCTCTATAACTTTACTGTCATACCCTGCTAAGTATAGTGCTTGACATATAATAGATTTGCAACAAATATGTTACGTGAATAAAGAAGTCAATATCCTCAGTAAGGTTTATTTTCAAAGTGGGACCATTCATATATAAGGGAGGGGGGAAATAAACCCTAACACCCAGGAAAGATTTTCTGGGTAAAAGAAGAACTAGATTTTCCACTTTTTCTCATCAAGTCACTTTCCTTCCACTTAAAGAATTGCTGATGATGAGGGCAGTGAAGTCACCTTGACCAGACTTCTGCCTAATTCTTGAACTCATCCTGAAACAGTTGAATGAAATCTATTTCTAAGGCTCTGCTTTTTTTTTTTTTTTTTGTCTTCTGATACTTGAAAACCTGAATTCACTTTTCTGTAGAGATTTTGATTTGGAGAAAATATATAAAAGGACCTTAGGTAAAAGTAAGAAAAAGAAAAAAGAGGTTCGGGACAATGCAGTACTAAAACTTTTCTGAAAATTTATACAAAAGTACTGTTTTCTTTGAGTATGGAAATTATTTTGGTGTTAAAATATATACATCTTAGTGAGTGAGGCCTGGAAATTGGTGTTTGGTGCCCTTAAAACTGATAGGGAGAGGGGAGATGAAAAAGTTAATCTTGTTCAGAGACTGGATATAGTAAAAAAAAAAAAAAAAGAAAAAATACTACAAGGCCAAGAAGATAGGTTATCACAAAGTGGCTTTCTGAGACACTAGATGAACGACGATGAACTGTGGGAACAGCTGTGGCTGACATCCTATCCTATCCTGGTGTTGAATTTGATTCTCTTTTGTTACTTCTCCTTCCTCTCCATTACCTCTTCAGTCTCAGTCTTTGGTAAGACTTATTTTAAACCATTAAAAATGAGAGCAAGCCTCATCTTATCTCTGCCTAAAATAGACATGAAGACCAAATTCATAGTTTGGAGGAAGGCAGGACATGAGGCAGTTGGAGGGGCTTGTGTGATAGACCCAGAGGCTACAGAGTTGAAGACTGATAGATTAAATGATATAATATATAACTAACCCCAAACACCCAGATTCAAAGAAAGAGTCGAGAAAAGAGTAAGTTTCTAGAAGTAAATGTGGAATGGGTTTTGAAGTTATTTTTTTTGGAAATTGAAGATAAATGTGAACCCAGAATCTCATTCCTTGTGCTAAAATGGTTTTTGTTGAACTTGCAGAATGACCTAAAAAAAAAAAAAAGACTCTTATACAACACTTTTTTGACAACATATACAAGTCACAGAGCACAGAGCTGTGTCTCAAGGTTATAGTACCAAATACGGGACACAAAGACAAGTGCTGTTCATTCTTAAGTGCTATCATGGTACCCAAAGCTGGCAGCCAGCCAGCAAGCCACTCAAGCCACTCTGGTGTCTGTCCTCTTGGGAATAGGTCTTAGGATTCTTATGAGAACTCACTCTCCCCGATGTTCTAGCACAAAATTTAAGAAGCAGCTGTGTTCTGGCCTGGCAGCTTTGATCTGTGCAGTGTTGTTTTTTTCTAGCAATCCCAAGCTCATGGCATTTTTCAGGATGAGCCACCAAGATGATGACTGACGGTCAGTCACTTTTGTAATAGAAACCAGTCCCCTGTGCACCAGGTTACCACCATTCACATTTCTCAACCCTCTGTGCGATAGATTACTGATGCTTTTCGTGAGCTTTCTGACCTTGTCTTAAGCTTTACAATGCACCATGATGAATTTATAGAGTGATGGTGACTATGTATGAATTGTATAACAGAGATAAATGGGCATTAGATGTTGACAAAGCAGAGAAAAAAATATGGTTCTCGACACCTTTTATTAGCAAACGCACGATTCACTATAACTCTTCTTTAGTGACTTACCTATAAATCTTCTTTTCTCACTTAATAAAATGCCCCCCATTGCTCCTTCTAGGCCGACACCATGTTTTTGTAATACATTATTAAAGCCATGTCAGGCTCAAGATGCAGTGTGCTTGGGGCTTCATAGCAGTATTACTTTACCTCCCACTTCCACAAAATGCTCTAAGAGTTCCAAGGACATATTAGTTCCCTTCTGCCTTGTTCCCTTCTGGTTGTTGGTAAGCAACCAGAGCTACCGAAAGCTTTGGAAGTGGATGTGGTTCTTTCCTGAAGTTCTCATATATTTTCAATAAGTTTTGAGGAAAACTATAACAAATGGACTATAAGACTTGAGAAAATGGGGAGCTGTTTTTCTCACAATTAAGTTCAAGAGAACCATTTATAGAGGGTCCTGGACCTAAAAAAAAAAATGGTTGAATGTTACTATTACTTTGTAGCTGTTTTGCTAGCTGAATTTAAAGAAACATTCTCCTTTTTTTGTCCCCCAAAAGGTATGCTATTTATTTTTTTTCTAATTGTGTTTTCTTTCTTGTCAGACCAAGGCAAGAAAGTTTGCGGACAGAAGTCATTTCCAGTAAATTTGTCTGTTATATGTGGGCTCTGTTGGTTATAGTCAAGAACAGCATGGCGGTCACTCTTCTTTACTACAATCATTGCCCAACTTTGTGCCTACTGCCGAGAGTCTGTGACTGTTCCCAAATCTTCTAGATTGAAATTCAGAACCAGCTGCCAAAGTATGATAGGCCACATACCTTGCAGTAGGTCAAGACATCCATACTTTTTTTTTTTAAGATTCCCCAAGAGTTTTTTATATGCTGCTAGTTTTGGAACCACTGAACAAGGCTCTGAGAGATGTATAGTTTTGGTTTTTGAAGATGTGGAGAAATAATGCAAGGGAGGATGGCAGCAACTCTCTGAGTTCTTCCTTAAAATAAAATAGAGATTTGGCCAACTTGGTCTATGTTGTATTAAGATGATCAGTAGAAAACAAGACTGAAAAGAGAGTTTGAAGCCAGATAAGGGTCATCTAAAGGCCCCATTAACAATTGTGATTTTTTTTTTCTATAAGCAGATGACACTTTACATGTTTTTCATGAGGTAGGTGACTTAATTAGAGCTGTTCCTCAGGAAGATAAATTCGGCCATAAGGAGTTGGGTTGATCAGGGAGAAAATAGTTTAGAAGGAGGGCTATCAGCTAGTAGACTTTAGAAGTTTAGGCAAGTGGTAGTAACGACCTGACCCCAGAAAATAAGGATTTCATTAGATAATAGGAGGCAGAAACATGAGACCTTCTGGTAAACTGGATAGAATAATTCTAGGTAACTTCAAAACCGCCATGCAGAAAATAATGAAGAAAATGAAACAGTTCTGTCATGCAATATAAACATGTCACTTGCTCAAAGCCTGTTATCCTAATATTACATGACAGTGTCCTCTGGGTTATTTTTCCATTACAAGAAGTTGCAGGAGCTGATAAGCCTGTGACTAATTTAAAATGTAATTGTCGCTCTGTCCTCCTGCAACATAGTTTGTATTTCATTTCCTTTAAGTAAACAGCGTAAAGAATTACAGTCAAGTTCAATACTAGGAGCCTGATTCCAAGAAACAGAAGAGGGCTTGAGAAAGGTCTCTGGCTATAAGCAACTATGATCCTCAAATTCTCATTCGCCATGGATGATGGCATGTTGTCATTGTGGTTGAGACCTTGTCCCGGCTTCTGTGCTCCTAGATTGAGCGAGGCTTTCTGATGCTGATACCAGTGAAGGACATAAACTAAACAAAGAAGACATGTGTCACTGAAGGGGACTGCTGGGTTAATAGATCATGAAAAATTCATTTGGAGGAGAGATATCATAAATCATAGAATGTTAGCACTGGAAAGGATTATAGAGATCACCTGGTTAAATATGAGTTTTAGAGTCAGGCTAAATTGGTTATGAATCCCCAACTCCCCAGTGTACTAGATACGTGGCCTTTTATTTTTCTAGTTACCATTTCATCTGTAAGATGGAGACATAGCCATCTCACAGAATTATCGCAAGGATTAAATATGTTAATAAATGGAAAGCACTTAGCCCAGTACATGGTAAACACTTAGCACCCAATACATGTTAGAAATAAAACCAGGGGAAAAAAACGAAAGAAAACCAGGATGATGACTCAGGTTTCCTGAATGGGGACTGGGGCTCCTACCACAGTGCCATAGCATCCCCTCTTATAATCCCACTTGGAACTAATTCTTCCAGAAAACTTCCCTCAATTATATTGACATTGCTTTCTACATCTGATTGTTTCCATCATTACTAAGAAGCTATTAAAGTCAACGCTACATAATCAATCATTAAAAAAAGTACTGAAGTTACCTACTCAATAAAAGGAACATGGTTTTTATGATAAATGACATGCCATCATTAAAAACTTAATTATTACTTATTGCCCCACAAAATATTAATCATCATTATTATTTTTAACCAGAATTAAGAGGCACTGTTCACTAATGAAGTGCTCCGGGATTTGACTTGTGGGTAGAAATCAGCCCCTTTGGCGAGGGCACTAGTCATTGCTAGAAGGATTCAGGTACAATTTGGAAAGACACATTCTGGTTATTTAGAATAGATCTATGGAAGAAGCATGCAGCTTGTTCCAATATCAGAAATTATTATCACATTAAACAAAAAAGTATCAGTAATATGTGGTAGAGAAAATACAATGTCAAAGCAAGATAAGAATTTTGTGGGGAGAGAAAGGAAAGGAAGCAATATCAGCAGAGTAGCTGAACTCTGGGTATAGATCTTTGCCTTTGATTCTTAAGACAATTCTAGAGGATGGGTACTTATTTTTATTCACATTTTATTGAGGAGGAAACTAAGGCTCAGATAGGAACTTGCCAGTCTCACAAATGTACATGGTGAGCCATAATTTGAACTCAGAGTTATCTGACTCTAAACTTTCATTCTTTTGTTTCTTTTATAAATCCTTTTGTTATAAAATAAAACATAGTTTCAGAAAACCGCCCATAAGGAATTCATAGCTCGAGTGAATTGTTATAAGGTGAATAATTTCATAACCATTATCCAGGTCAGGAAATGGAAGTTTGTCACCTGTCCCAAAAGCCACCCTCCTCTCCAAAAGTAAGCACTACCCTGACTTTCATAGTAATCACTTCTTTGCATTTGTTTACGGTTTTATTAGCCAAGTGTGCATCGCTATAGCATAGTTCAGGTGTTCACATCTTTTTAAGCCTGATATATATTTGATGTCTCATTTAATATATGGAATTTTCCTTAAAATGTACCTGCTGAAGAGCCTAGATCATTTATTCTGCAGCATTTATGGCTGTCTGGAATTTGGTAGTTGCGTACTCATGGTGCTACGTAAACCAGTGTTCTATGTTTTGTTTCTTATTAACTGACCTCTAGATCCAGAGGCTTGAGCAGACTCAAGTTTGATCCCTTGGGCAAGAATTTAGAGGGAGTGAGTGTTTTCACCAAAGGGCACATGATATCTGGGTTTTGCTCTTGTTTCACCTTAGCATCTCCTGATGCTCGATGCCTACAACATTAATTCATTGGCGGTTGCAAATAGTAATATGCTGGCATTTTTTCACTTATTTGCTGAAATAATTTTGAAAGAAGCAGCTTACTCACCTAGGATTTGGTTACCCAGTTGTGTAGTGCATAAAAAAAGTAAGAATAAGTGCTGACTCCTTCCTTTGGTTTATCCTGTTTCTAAATACATGTTGTATGTGTTGATCCACTGTAATTCTCATTCCTGTTGAAACTCAAATTTCTCAATCTCTGAACTTAGTCCTTTTGATATGACGTTAGAAGTTTTTGATAACTTCCTAGCTCTCTGGTATGACAAGATGCTCTAGATTCTTTTTGTATATTTCTTTCTAAATACCTGGAATCAGCCATTTCTACAAGAAACCTTATTTCTTTGAATAGGAAATGGTATTTTAATTTCAGAATCTGGGCTTAGAGATGCTAATTGCTACCAGGTTGATAATTGTGTCTGGCTTTTTAATGCACAGAAATAGGATATAGTTAAAGGAGCTGGTGATTTAGTAATGATATTTCCAATTCCAACTTAAAGGCTTTTTACTTAATTTTGCCTATATAAAGTTTGTATTTTTTGATACTGAGAATCCTAATTTTTCAGGGCATAAGAGATGACAGAATTAAAATGTGCCATAAATATTTATTTGCTTTTTCCCACATTATATATAAAAGAGTTTCAGAATAATAATACTATTTCACCAGCACCCCTATGACTACTTGAAATAATTATGTATTCTTTTCATATACCATCCCATTTCTTCTCCCCCATCATAAAAATTGCATGGCTATACTGTATCTGTACTATCTATACTATAACCATTATAATATACAGTCCTTCACTTTTAATTCTCACTTTGTCCTAATTCTACAAGCAACTATATAGACCCCTGGTCCTTGTTGATGTTTCTCTTGTAATTTTGGTTGTCTGAAGCTCGTTCTCTAATAGATCCCTTACAAAGTGCTCTCAGGGAAAAATCCTTCCTGAATTATTCGAGGTTGTATGTTCCCTTTATATTAGAGGTCAGTATTTCTGGATATATAAGCAGTGGTTCACATTTTCCTTTCTTGAGTATTTTAATTATTTTACCCCTTTTTCTTCTGAAATAAAATTGTTATAAAAGAGTCTAATGGTATAATTATCTAACCTTTATATATCACTGATATTTTTATCTAGATTACAAAAGGATTTTTCCTTTTTTTTTTTAATTTCAGAAAGCTTTCTTGAATTATTGCTGTTTTTCTGTTTTGTTATTTGTTTTTCTTTTTCGGAGCCTTCCATTATCTATCTTTAGGTTGGGTCGTCTTTGTCTGTCCTCAGTAGGCATTGATCTAGACTCATGTTCACCTCTTTCTTTTTCATCGTAAAAATTTTCTGCCTTTTAATCCTCTTTTATCTGAGTAAATGTGTTTTTCACTCTTGCGTTCCTCCTAGGTTAGTCTTCATTTCTATAATTTTTTTTTCTAATTTCTAGGTATTGTTTCTCATTCTGAGATGTGTTGTTCTTCCATATCATGTATTATTTTCTTAAATATTTTAAGCTCATTTTTAATTAATACATTATAGTTTTGATTTGTTATTGGATACGCCTCCTTGGTATATTTTTATTATCTATAAGGAAGATATTCTGCCCCTTGTTCTTTATTTCCTTATGGTAACTTTGTGTGGGATTTTACCTAAATATTTTTGTTTCTCCCTTTCTTTCTTTCTCTTCCTTCCTTCCTTCCTTCCTGCCTTCCTTCCTTCTTTCCTTCCTTCCTTCTTTCTTTCTCACCTTCCCCTCTCCCTCTTCCTTCCTTCCTTCTTTCTTTCTTTCTCTTTCTTTCTTTCTTTCTTTCTTTCTTTTCTTTCTTTCTTTCAGCTTAGTTTTCCTTAATATTTAGTAGGAGTATTAAATATTAAATATTAATATTTAATATTTGAACCTGGATTCAAAGTTCAGGTAACATTTCTAATTTCACAGGCATCCTCTTCTGTTGTTTTTAGATAGAGTTTAAAAATATGCAGTTTGGGAGTACTTGGGTGGCTCAGTCGGTTAGGTGTCTGACTCTTGATCTCAGCTCAGGTCTTGATCTCAGGGTTGTGAGTTCAAGCTCTGCGTTGGGCTCCATGCCTAGCATGGAGCTTACTTAAAAAAATGCAGTTTTTTTTCTTCTGTTTCCAGGTTCTTCCCAACTTTAGTTTTGACCTTTCTTTTTCTTAACCTTTATTTTCCTTCAGTTTTGGAGCCACTTCTAGCAGTTTTTTTTTCACTGTGGGTCCCTATCCTGGAGGTAAGCCCTGCCAGGATATTTTCAAGAGTATACATGGTCTGAATGGCTCCAGCCTCTTCACACTTTACTCTGATGTGCTCACTCACCCACCATTGGAGAAGGAAAATCCTCCCCCCCTTTTTAGCTGCCATTCTGATTGGCCTGCATTCTGCTTTCCAGCAATATTCACTGGCAATTCAAGGATTTCTCTATTTTCTGGTTTATATATAGTGCCCTGCTACTTCTCTCTGTTTCCCCTAATTCAGATGTTGCTAACATACAAGGTTTCCCCCAATAACTCATATTTTGTGACTCTTCTGAATATCTTTGCATCTACTTCTTCTTTAAATGTTGGCCATAGATGTGTAATTTTACTACCTGTGTGGGGGTTAGGAAGATCCGAATCTATATTTTTACCACTGCCTCTATATTTCTAGAATTCAATTTTCTAAAACCTAGGCATTTACAATCAACATGTTACTTTCTTATAGGGATAAAAGAAAGAGCACAACTCAGATATTCATTGTATATGTAAATGAATTAGAATGTGGGGAATATATTTAGGAAATGGCATTTCTGAGTAAGTTCTAATCACTCTAGATACACCCCGCTCTTTCCTGCTATAAACTGATGCCCCAGATGATCTACATCTGTATTTACTAGGTGAGGTAAAAACATCTTCACGGGGCAGTGCAGTATAATAGAGAGAGTGTGGATTTTCAAACCAAAGAGACTGAAGTTCAAATCCTTATTCCATCATTTAATGGCTGTGAAGATGTGCACAAGATATTTATGCTTTAACACTATTAATTCCCGTATTTGTGAAAGGTACATAACTATATCTCTCTGTTAGTATATAGCTAGTTAGTATATATTTTGAGTGAATTTTAGCTTCCTTTTCCAAATTGTTGACCTCTAACATTGTAAAGATCAAAACTTCTAGAACCCAATTACATGCAACTTAAACAGGTACTCTACTCAGAGGTGTAACAAATGCATACCTTTTCCTAAAGAATTATTTGCTTTTCTATAAACTAGAATTATTTTTCCCTTTTCCCCTGGTATCAGTTTTGACTTGCCCCAACCTACTCAATTTAGGGAAATATGGGAAAGGAAGAAAGGTAGTGCAGAATCAGAAAGGCTATTATATAGATTTAAGCACACTTTATAGAACTGTCTCTTCCTACAGTGCAGGACAAACCCAGAAGAAGGGTTTTTTCTTCTTCTTCTTTTTTTTTCCTCCTCATGCAGATTGTCACATAATGAATTACAAGCAGAATTCAATTCTGTGAACTGCTAGAGGTGGGGGCAGAAGGTGCTCAGAAGATAGGCAACCATGATTAAAAATCTTTGTCAAATGCTAACTTTGAACATGCTGTGGTTTGATTTTTTTTAATGTAACTATGAGCAGAAAATAGCATTTTCTCACTCCATGAAGTCACACCTCTCTTTGTCAATGGAATAGTTGATAAATCAGTGAAAACAAAATTAAATGTAAATTGAGATTTCCATCTGGCCACTGTGACACCCTCTAATTCAAGCCAAACAACCTGTCTTTGAGGAAATCTTTTCTGAAGCACACTGGATTGACAACATTTGAAAGGTTCCATGGTTCAGGAGAATATTTTAGGCTATTTGAGAAAAAGAAAATCCTGAACAAGACAAAGGAAGACTATAAAAAACAGAAAATCTAGTTATTTACCTTTACTCTGAGACAGAAGGTGTGTTTGTGTTTAAAGAAAATGAATAATTCTATGTTAGCTACCCAAATATGGTTTTGCAGTGTGCTTATGTTCTTTAAATTCAGACTCTTTTTGTTTCCCCTTATTTCCTTCTTGTTACTATTTCATTGATTTCAAGGATCCCAAGGGAGAAGGGAAGGAGGAGCAGAAGGAGAAGTAAACCAGTTACAAATTCAGTAACTGAGAGAGAAATGGTCCAGAGATTCAACTGTGAAGTCTACTATACCAGGATACTAAGCCCAGTTGGGCCATTTATTAGCTGAACGATCCTGAGCAAGTTTCTTAACTTCCATAGGCTTCAGATGTCATAATACAAGTGAATTATATGTCATATAGTAAGCACTCATTAAAAATTAGTTATTTTTAATAAACATATGGTTTGAGGACTAGGTTAGAATATTTTCTACTTTGGTAACATATTTTAAGTTATTCCATTCTTTTCTGTAGTGACCCATCAGCATATACTGAATTCATTTTATATTGTACTTAACGGTGTATCCAATGATGTAGAATAGAATGAAGCTGTGATAGCTACTTCTCTTCATAGTTGGACATAACAAGTATGGAGCACACATATTGTGTTCAGAGAAGAATCATTTAACTTTCTTCTCTTAGATATGGCTAATAGGTTTCCAGAGGGGAGACAAAAATGCAACCTTTCATGAGTTAATGAGGGAGTCCCCATTGATTATTGTCATTGAGAGTCCCCAATGACAATGATCATTTTTATGTACAATTCTAGAGAAGAGGCGGACCAATGCATTTAAAGTGTTCTTTTCTGGGATGAAAGAATGCAAAACTGAGAAGGAGTCTTTAAAATCAGAGGTGGAGATGGAATTGACATGTTAAGATATTTACTAGAAATGGATGCGCATAACAGAAAGAGGAAGGAAAGAGGATTGGTGAGAAGAAGGTGAATGATGCCAACCTGGCAAAGTCTCCACCAGCCTCAGCAGGGGTTCTGGACCAAAATTTCCACTTTGTATCATCTGAAATGGCCCTACCTTTTTACTTTGACTTTGTTCCACATATGGACTGCCACAGGAAGGTATGACCTTGAGCAAGATGGCTCTTTGCATTTCGGGCAGGTCCTGAAGGAGCTGATGCTGGAGGCTGACTGTTGACTGTAGGCCCATAGCTGGCCACAGGTCCTTTCTCAAAAGGAGATCCGTCATTGTATCTCCATGTTTGTCACAGAGACATTCAAACAGGACCACCTGAAATTTGAGAAATTTGAGAATTGTAAATCCTGACCTAGTGGACCTGGTTGAACAGACTCTAAACATTATTATCACAATAATTAATGTATTTGGAAAGGTAAGGACACCAGCGGCCTTAGGGAAAATCTCACAAAGCAAGAAGAGAGAATCAGTACTAAAGGAACAAGATGGATACAAGTACCTAGAAGTTATATTTTTGGTGGAGGAGAGTTATTTCTGGTCAGGTTTGATAGCACACAGAGTCTCTAAATACAATAAATTGTCAACTTTTCTTTATAATATTATTGTGTTGAATTTAATTTACTTCATGCTTCATATTTAAAATAAATGTATTTTAGTCTTAGCTCTTCCTATATAGAAGTATTTTAGAGCCATCATTGTCATGTGCTCGCACTACAATATTCATATCACTCTCTCCCTTTCTACAAAAAGACTATCGTAAAAGTGCAAATCCTTGCAAGCATCATACGAAAAAGGAAAGTGTATTGTCCCATGTTTAGTAGTGTACCTCTGTATTACTAAAATATATATTAATGTAGCTAATATTACTGGTGCCATTGAATTAATCACAGCAAAATAAATGAAATGTATTGTCCCACTTGGGGAGAAATGATTATGTAATGAGTAAACTAAAGAAGATACAACTTTGGAGAACAATATAGTGCATCATGGCTGCATGTAAAGGGACTTACTTGGACCAGTGCCCTGAAGTGGGGAGTATCTCTGGGAGAGGACCAGGTTTTATTAGCAACACTATTTAGCTGGGAGTCGCAACAGCAGTAGTAGGTAACTTAGCCAATACTTTCCATTCCTGTAACTGGAAAAAAAGAACGGGCCTCCTTGGGATGGAGCAAATCCCTAAGGGTTTTTGGACAATTAAAATGTATGTATATGTGGGGGGTGCCTGGATGGCTCAGTCGGTTAAGTGGCTGACTCTTGATTTAGGCTTAGATCATGATCTCAAGGTCATGGGATCAGGCCCCACAGGAGGCTTCATACTCTGAGCTCAGCAGGGAGTATGGTTGAAGATTCTCTTTCCTTCTCCCCCTTTCCCTGCCCATGCTTTCTCTCTCTAAAATAAATAAATAAATCATTAAAAAAATGTATGTCTATGTGGGAGAAAACATATCTTTTGCCAGTAATGGAGGGGAGTATTCAAGATCAATTTGAAAAATTAAAAACAGATTAGACCTGTATTTATATAATGAGGTTATGTAGCAGATCATGTTAATTACATATATAAGAGAGGAAGATTCCTCTTCCTTCAGAGAAGATGGTGGTGTTTTTCTTTTTCTGAAATATATAAAGACTTCAATTTTTTCCCAGCTGTTTTAGGTTCACAATAAAATTGAGAGGAAGGTACAGAGATTTCTCATATGCCCTCTGCCCCCACACATGTATAGCCTCCTCTACAAGAGTGACACATTTGCTACAATTGATGGACCCACATTGACACATCATTATCACCCAAAGTCCATAGTTTACCTTACAGTTCACTCTTGGTGTTGTACAGTCTATGAGATTGGATAAATGTGTAATGACATGTATCCACCATGACAAAGTCATACAGGGTATTTCCACTGTCTTAAAAATCTTCTGTGCTCTATCTAATCATTCCTCCTCCACCCCCCCCCCCCGCCAATTTCTGGCAAGAAAAAGATCAATATATTGATCTTTTTACTCTCTCCATAGTTTTGCCTTTTCTAAAGTATTATATAGTTGGAATCAGAGTATGTACCATTTTCATATGGGTTTATTTCACTTAGCAATATGCATTTATGTTTCTTCCATTTCTTTTTTTTGTAGCTTGATGGCTCATTTCTTTATAGTGTTGAATAATATTCCATTGTCTGGATGTACCAAAGTTTATTTTTTTATTTTTTTAAATTTTATTTTATTATGTTATGTTAGTCACCATACATTACATCATTAGTTTTTGATGTAGTGTTCCATGATTCAAGGTTTGCGTATTATATCCAGTGCTCCATGCACTATGTGCCCTCCTAAATACCCATCACCGGGCTAACCCATCCCCCCACCCCTCTCCCCTCCAAAACCCTTAGTTTGTTTCTCAGAGTCCATAGTCTCTCATGGTTCATCTCCCCCTCCAATTTCCCCCCCTTCATTTTTTCCCTTCCTATTATCTTTTTTTTTTTTTTTTAACATATAATGTATTATTTGTTTCAGGGGTACAGGTCTGTGATTCATCAGTCTTACACAATTCACAGTGCTCACCATAGCACATACCCTCCCCAATGTCCATCACCCAGCCACCCCATCCCTCCCACCCCCCACCACTCCAGCAACCCTCAGTTAGTTTCCTGAGATTAAGAGTCTCTTATGGTTTGTCTCCTTCTCTGGTTTCATCTTGTTTCATTTTTTTCCTCCCTTCCCCTATGATCCTCTGTCTTGTTTCTCAAATTCCTCATATCAGTGAGATCATATGATACTTGTCTTTCTCTGACTGACTTATTTCGCTTAGCATAATACCCTCTAGTTCCATCCACATCATTGCAAAGGGAAAGATTTTGTTTTTTTGATGGCTGCATAATATACCATTGTATATATATACCACATCTTCTTTATCCATTCATCTGTTGATAGACATCTTGGCTCAATCCATAGTTTGGCTATTGTGGACATTGCTGCTATAAACACTGGGGTGCATATACCCCTTTGGATCCAAATCCACTACATTTGTATCTTTGGGGCAAATACCTAGTAGTGCAACTGGGTCTTAGGGCAACTCTATTTTCAACTTTTTGAGGAACCTCCATACTGTTTTCCAGAGTGGCTGCACCAGCTTGCATTCCCACCAACAGTGTAGGGGGTTTCCCCTTTCTCCACATCCCCGCCAATGTCTTTTGTTTTCTGACTTGTTAATTTTAGCCATTCTGACTGGTGTGAGGTGGTATCTCATTGAGGTTTTGATTTGGATTTCCCTGATGCCGAGTGATGTTGAACACTTTTTCATGTGTCTGTTGGCCATTTGGATGTCTTCTTTGGAAAAATGTCTGTTCATGTCTTCTGCCCATTTCTTGATTGGATTCTTTGTTCTTTGGGTGTTGAGTTTGATAAGTTCTTTATAGATTTTGGATACTAGCCCTTTATCTGATATGTCAATTGCAAATATCTTCTCCCATTCTGTCGGTTGTCTTTTGGTTTTGTTGACTGTTTCCTTTCCTGTGCAAAAGCTTTTTATCTTGATGAAGTCCCAATAGTTCATTTTTGCTCTTGCTTCCCTTGCCTTTGGCGATGTTTCTAGGAAGAAGTTGCTGTGGCTGAGGTCAAAGAGGTTGCTGCCTGTGTTCTCCTCTAGGATTTTGATGGAGTCCTCTCACATTTAGGTCTTTCATCCATTTTGAGTCTATTTTTGTGTGTGGTGTAAGGAAATGGTCCAGTTTCATTCTTCTGCATGTGGCTGTCCAATTTTCCCAACACCATTTGTTGAAGAGACTCTCTTTTTTCCATTGCACATTCTTTCCTGATTTGTCAAAAATTAGTTGACCATAGAGTTGAGGGTCCATTTCTGGGCTCTTCCCTATTCTGTTCCATTGATCTATGTGTCTGTTCTTGTGCCAGTGCCATACTGTCTTGATGATGACAGCTTTGTAATAGAGCTGGAAGTCCGGAATTGTGATGCCGCCAGCTTTGTTTTGCTTTTTCAAGATTCCTCTGGCTATTCGGGGTCTTTTCTGGTTCCATACAGATTTTAGGATTATTTGTTCCATTTCTTTGAAAACAGTTGATGGTATTTTGATAGGGATGGCATTAAATGTACAGATTGCTCTAGTAGCATAGACATTTTCACAATATTTGTTCTTCCAATCCATGAGCATGGAACGTTTTTCCATTTCTTTGTGTCTTCCTCAATTTCTTTCATGAGTATTCTATAGTTTTCTGAGTACAGACTCTTTGCCTCCTTGGTTAGATTTATTCCTAGGTATCTTATGGTTTTGGGTGCAATTGTAAATGGGATCGACTCCTTAATTTCTCTTTCTTCTGTCTTGTGGTTGGTGTATAGGAATGCCACTGATTTCTGTGGATTGATTTTATATCCTGCCACTTTACTGAATTCCTGTATGAGTTCTAGCAGTTTTGAGGTGGAGTCTTTTGGGTTTTCCACATAAAGTATCATATCATCTGCAAAGAGTGAGAGTTTGACTTCTTTGCTCATTCGGATGCCTTTTATTTTTTTTTTTGTTGTCTGATTGCTGAGGCTAAGACTTCTAGTACTATGATGAATAGCAGTGGTGATAGTGGACATCCCTGCCATTTTCCTGACCTTAGGGGAAAAGCTCTCAATTTTTCCCCATTGAGAATGATATTCAGTTTGGGTTTTTCATTGATGGCTTTTATGATATTGAGGTATTGTACCAAAGTTTATTTATCCATTCACCTATGAAGAGCATCTTGAGTGTTTCCAAGTTTTGGTAATTATGAATAAAGCTACTATAAACATTTATGTGCAGGTTTCTTTGTAGACATAGATTTTCAGCTCTTTTGAGTGAATACCAAGGAGCGTAATTGCTAGATCATATGCTAAGAGTATGTGCTTAGTTTTGTAAGAAACTCCCAAATATTTTCTGAAGTGGATGTACCATTTTGTGTTCCTGCCAGAAATGAATGAGAGTTCCTATTTCTCCACAACCTAGCCAGCATTTGGTGTTGTCAGTGTTTTGGATTTTAGTCATCCCAAATAGGTATGTAATGATATCTCATTGTTGTTTTCATTTGCATGTTTCTGATGACATATGATAGCGAGCTTCTAGTTTCCTTTTGACTTCTTTAAATAGGTACTGTATTGGCTAAGTCCCTTTTTCATTCCAGAATGACATTTTCTAAGCTAAAAAGAAAAAAGCAATTGAACTAGAACTCATGAGTTTTTTGTTTACTATGTCTCCTAAATAAATTCTGCCAGTGATATCCATGTCTGATTTTAGCCTCTTGTGTGGAGAAAAAAATTAACATTTTATATTTCTATAAAAATTAATTTCCTGGAACACAGTGATATAGTGTTTATAAGGAAAACCTGCCCTTTAAATCTATTTTTTTTCAATTTCTTGTTGTCATAAGAACAAAATCTAGCAAGAGATAAATAATAAAGTTGAAATCCAAACCAACAATAACCCGGGACATCAAATTAAGCTCACAGGCATCAATTGTGGAAATCAGGCATATCAGTTTCTAAATTTAGACAATCTTTAGGTGTTTCTAAATGAATACTAAAAAAAATACCAAAAAACACCCAAAGGGTTTATGGTTACCGCCTCTTATTCAACAAAGCATATTGGAATGAGTATTTTAAAGCTCAACATTGCAGTATTTTTCTCTTAAAAATTCTAGCAGCGCCTTTATCAAATTCCTCTTATTCTGTCCCCTTCACACGCAATTAGTGTTTTCCTGAATTCCTCAAATTCCTTGTGAACTTTACCCCATATTTCTGTGTCATTCCTCTTCCAAATGTGACGAGGATATTCTCTTCCAGCACATTTTGATGGACAAGGTAATCCATTTTGTTGTCTAACCTCTATATCAAAGTGACAGAAGATTCAGTGGTTTAACAGCTGGGGAAATTTTCATTACATGAATGAGATTTAGATAATACTTCCATTAACAGAACTTAAGATCAATGTCCCTAAACATACCATTCCCAAATCAAGACTTTATTATGTGTTTTAACACTTTAGAGCCACAAAGTTTTTCTTACTCAAGCTGCCTGTAACACGACTTGGAGTGAAAATTATGTAAATAAATGGTCAGATAATTTATTGGTCTCCCCCAGTGAGCAGTTGAAGATGACTTCCCCTCACCAAAAAAAGATAAAGTAAAATTAAATTAAATTAAAAAAATAACAATATAAAATAAAATGCAGATCTTTCAAGGGTCCTGTATGCAGCTACCCTAACTCACATGGTGCTCATGGAATCCACTGTTAGCTTGGGAAAGTGAAAAGGAAAAACCCAACCATTTAGTCTACTTTCCCACCAACTATCCTTTCAAATAGAGGAAGTAAGCCAGGACTATGATGCCATTTTAAAATTCTATTTTATGGCATAGCTCTTTAAAAACATTCACTGAGTAAAAGGCAGTCCTTTGATTTGGCCATTGATATTTCTGCAAATAGTAAATTTGTGTAATAGTAAAAATAGTAACTTCTGTAAATTAGTAGCAGTCCTGAAACAAATCTTACTCCTTTGTACCTGTCTAAACTGGCGTATAATATAGGGACATCTTGTGCATTTATGAAATTATTAAAATAAAATGCAATGCTTATGTATTAAGTAAAAAACACAAATTTCACTTTGGTGATATAGTGATTTTACTTCCTGGACTGATTATCTCAATGTTATTTTCTAGAATTAAGGTATACTTTAATTTTTGTGTAGAGTGATTGCTTGAGTATTCTACGTGCCCAGATAATTTTTGGTCTTGTGGATTCATTTTTTAAAATTGATATAAAACAAAAATAAAGTAACTGGCTGTTACTTTAAACTCAGTCTCAAGGATTATTAAGATCAATGCTTGCTAATATAAAAAGACTAGCTAGGAGTATCCAACTCAAGATGCTCCCATAAAATCTATGGAGTACCTTCCTGATAACTAGGGAAAACATTTCCTAAACTTCCACATCTTCCTGTCTTCAGCACAAAGAACTCAGACAGTAGTGGTGACACATAGACTTGGAGATGGGCAAGGTAAGGCATGGGAATAAAAAGTGAATGACCTTGGCAACCTATAAAATATAGTGAAAAAATCAGGGATTTGTATAGCTAGAGCACCTCATGGGTTCCAAAAAGAGAAGCAGAGGGAGGCATTAGAACAGGCTCTCACATGTTCCGATAAGGGGGATTGGCTTTTGGGGGGTGTTAGGGAAAACGATGTATCCCTAATTTTATAAATTTGATTCTCAAAATAGCCAAGATAATCTTCATGACAGAAACATTGATTACATGCTCAGGCAAAGTTACATGGAAAGAAAAAAGGCATGCACCCCCACACTCTTACTACATTATGCCGAAACCTACGTGTCAGTTGTAGTGTTTGGTCAAATGTATGTTCTCATGTGTGGGGTCCGACGGGGAGTGGGGAGAAATATCTCTCCTTCACTGTTCCTGTGGTAAGTCCCTGGTATTTCCCTGACAAATCTATGAAGTTATTTCTTAAACAGACCCCTGTCATCACTCTGTACACACCTGGCATGCTTTCCTAGGTTGGATAATTAAGCCATTGTTGATCTATCTGATGGATCAATTAGTACAATAAAATCAAACCCCAAAACTGAGATTTGCCTATGACTTCATTATTCTTTAAAGTGAGACAATTTAGCCAGATGATTTTGATTATAACTGATCCTGGGGCCCACATTTCCTCTTTTATTGTTGCATCCGGATAAAAATATTGAATTGTGGCTGTTTCAATCTATTTTTTGTGTTGTGGAGGTTCATTTGGCATTAATTTCAGTTTTCATGCTCCCTCACCCTGAAAAACGAATCTTCAGATAGCCATTATACACAGAAGCGAACCTGATCCACTTCTCATCCATACCACTGAAAATTCACCTAGAAAATACTGAGTCTGTAGACTTCACCTTTTATCAATTATCTAAGATATTAAACTCCTATCAAATACTGTATTTTAATTCTGATGAATGGGTTTGAAAGATCTTAGGGTTTGTCACATAAATGAAGCTAACAAAGGAGCTCAATTCTTCATGTTACACAAAATTGATACCAAATGAGTCCAGTGATTCTGCAGTTCCAGCTTTCAAACTTGGCTGAGATCTAAGATTTTACCTCTTTCCCACATCTCTTGATTAGGAGCTGAAAAGCACGACATAAGTTTAGGCCAGTAATAGCAATAATTTGGATAGCTGGTTTTCACCCTGAAAACTGTATTTTAAAAAAAGAAAGAAGGAAAACTGGGTGGAAAATGGTTTCTAATTTGCCTTGGTAATAGGCAAACAGACTGATG
The DNA here is from genome assembly GCF_004348235.1 of Phoca vitulina. Taxonomy (NCBI): domain Eukaryota; kingdom Metazoa; phylum Chordata; class Mammalia; order Carnivora; family Phocidae; genus Phoca; species Phoca vitulina. The sequence goes on along the minus strand of NW_022589730.1, from coordinate 12,312,158 downwards.
TTTCTTTCCTAACTCTCCTTAGAAATGACAAAACTCAATCCCATTACCAGTGATGTCGGTCTCTGAATAAGCAACAGTCTACCAGGAGCTAATTTTTCCATATTAAAAAAAAAAAAAAAAACCAAAAACAAAAATAAGGGGGAAGCATATGTTTTTGAGTTTTTGGCACAGGGAGGTGATGCTGGAAAGCTCTGGCGTCCAGACATTTTCCAAGCAATTTCTGTGCTGTTCCCAATCTGCATGTTTCCACTGTGTGTATCTCCCTGGTGTGAAACTGATTAGTAGCAGTGGGAATCTGTTACCAAGAGTTACAGTGACTGGGATTTAGGGAAACTTCAGCCTATTTTTGTTGATGCTATACTCTACCAGACACTCCTTCAAATGTGACCTGGGTCTGGAAATGATGTGCTGTGATGTGTCAAGGTCTTCAGGGACAGAGATTTCTTTTTGAGGAAAAATAAAAACAATTTCCACCCCCTAGTTGTCCTCAAACAAAGAATGAACAGGTCAGGGAGATTAAAATGCCTCTCAATATGATAGTAAATATCTATAGAGCTGTGTCTGTGGAGAATAACAGAAAATGGGAGAAAAATACCCAACAAAAGCCTACACGGTCACAGCTATGTCTTTTATTTACATATTACTAATGCTTCAAAATATATAGTAATTCAAATTCCTTGAACTTAGGAGACTTTAAATGTTTCTTCTAACATATATTACTATTTATTTGTAAAAAGATATGTCAGTGCTCTATGCTAAGGAGAAGCGTTAGCCGCCGGGATTGCAATGACATTAACATCCAGGGTTGAAAAGTGGTACATTGTTACCGTCTGTCAGAGACTTCTTGTAACTAAATGAAAGTATCTAAATATCTGAATTTAATTTGCTAGCAAACGTGCATTAAATCCACCTGATTTGGTTAAATAAAATCACTGGATATCTTTTTTAAAAATATTCATTTCAATTTACTTAAATTTTAATACATACAGCTGTTTGCCTTAATAAATGCTTTTGTTTTGCTTTGCTTTATTATTGGGAATTTTATTTCTAAGTAAAAGGGAATGGGCTGTATTTCTTACCATATAAACACTCTCTTTAATTCCTGAAAACTTTCTTTTTCTTTTTTTTAATAAAAACTCACTACTCTGTCTTTCTTTTTTGTTATTTTGCCATTGTATGGTATGGCGATAAGGTTGATTTCAGCCAGTGGTTCAAAGAATAGAACAGATCCTTTTGATTTGGAGTAGCCAAAAATATTGAAATGCCATACATTTTTTGAGAAGAAATATTTTCAACTTATTTGGAAGTGAAAATTATAATAGTTGTAATTCACACCTGTTATATCCTGGTGACTTTGTGCATAGTGAACCTCTTGAATCAGAGGCTGGAGTCTGAGCGTCATTATCTTTTTAACTGTTCCTCAAGCAGGATTGAGCAATGACTGGCTCAGATGTTACTTTCTTCTTTCCATGCCTTCTTTTCGGCATACCCCCTCAACCTCCAAGCTGACCTAACTTTAGCCACTTCTTTATTATAATAGCATTTTGCAGGCAAATCTTTTCTGTGGTGCTTACTTATCATATTCCACACTGTGTTAGAATCCTTTACGGGCATGTTGTATTTCCCTTACTAGATTATAAGACCATTCAGGTTCACGGACAGTCAGTGTTTAGATCTGACATGATATGTTTGCAAATACGAAGATTTAGGCAGACAAAGGAATGATCACGCATATTAAAACTTAAGAAAATCTAAGTATGTGTTTCTAGAAACCTAGATAATTTCAAGTGACCAAATCCAGATATGTATGTGTGTACTATGAAGAAAATAATGGTCAGGCTGGGGACCCACTTCATGTCATGACTCCATGTATAGCAAGAAACACAACACACCAGGAAACTGTGGAGACCATGTACCTGTCAGATCATGAGAGGCTGGTGCCTGTGAAGAGGGTGCCAGGATTTGGTGGGGCTTATCTTTGCTCACTCCTGTCAGTTTTATCTCAAAGATTATGGTCCCAGGATCATGTAATATTCAGGATACATGTATTAATTAATACTCAGTGTACAGGATAAACAGGGTACCATTTGGATATCTGCAAGAATGGAGAACAAGTGATTGCTGCCTAATTTCCCTCTTACCTTCATAGAAAGTGGGAGGTTGGTATGGAATCAAGTTAAGGAAGGAAAAACAATAAACAGGAGCAAAGACCGAGTAACAGAGAAACTCCATGTGCTCACAAGCGGAACTCCACAAACACTACTTAGCACCCCATCTTGAAATCCCTTTCAAAACAAACAAGAATATAATCCCAGCTTCGATTGTCTTTAGTTCAAAGAAAAGAGATAGGACCCTAAAAGTGTGAGTGTATTTGCGATTGTTTCCTGGTTCTCGGTAAGGAGAGGGAGAAACCCTGGAATCACTCTCCATATTGGTCATCCTCTGTGATCACTTTCCCTGTGGTGGGATCAGGCATGGAGACTCTTCCCAGTGACACCATATTAGAAGTGGGACTGGGAGGTAGTGACTTGGGTGGAAACGTCAAGTCTTGCAGGATCAGATCTGGTTAGAAAATACAACACAGTGTGTTGCTAAGTCATTTCCAGCATTGACGTTTTCTCTTTATCTGCTGTTTAGTGAGATGCTCCTTTGATTTTTTTCAAGTGCCTCTTTCCCTCATGCTTGGGTTTCTGGGTTCTTATCCAGCCATGAAATTCTCTGCCTCTAGAAGAGAACAATACTAATATTGCTGATGTCACACTGACCTCTAAATCTTACGTGCTTTGGGGTGAAAGGGGAGCATGGAGCTCATAAAATTCTTGCCTTCATTAGGAAAAAAAGGTATGTGATGTAGCACCTTTTTTCTTTGCCCTGGTTACATTCTATAGCCACTGATAATGATACTTTAATACAGGAGCATTTGCGAGCATGGCTTTTTCCCCCCAACTCTCAATGCCTGGCTGTCATTCACTATTTATGTGTAGTCTTGGGGATATAAAGGGTGGTAATTCAGATACAACAAATCCTTCAAAATGAATTAAAATAACTTAATGCTTTAACCAGAATTCTGCAGGAAGAGAATGGTACAAAAGGACCACAGAATATTGCATCTGGTTTTATAAAGAAATATAGAATAAGAACATTAGCAGAAGTGGTTTTATGTTAGGCAAAATTTTCTCCAATTTACCATGTAGTCTACAGAGTGACATATTTCATGTAGGTGAAAGCCCTTTAATTGTAATTCTAAGTTCTTTTATTCTTGTAGTTAGCTAAAAAAAAGGAATTATATATGTTAGGAACAAAATAGGTTTTTATAATAAGACAAACATGAATGTTTAATTAATTTATGAGACTAGTACATGGGTAATAATTTAACTGTAATTATATGGCTTTTGGTTTCCTGAATCCTGTCTCTCTTCCATCATTTCAGTAAGAAGCAGAATTAACCATAAGGGAAAAATATGGTTTCTTGCATTTCCATAGCTAATATCTTCTATTATCCCAAACCTGGCTTTTATAGCCTAGAGCAATAATTTTTATCTACCAAGGAAGCTTTAACTATGGATTACTATTGAATTTTTTCCCTTTGCTCAACTTCTATAGACCCAGAAAAGTTTAAAACACCAGGGATCATATTCCTCTATTCTACTTTTAGATTTTCTGTATATTATGATTATAATTCAGACAGGTATAGTTCCATGAGCCAACTACAAATTATCAATTAAATGTTCCATCTTTTCAGATCAAAATTCTATAAATTCTTTCCCACCTTTGCACTTTACCAATAATTGGAGCTCGCGTTCAAAATTTTTACATTTCTGTGATTTCTTTTTTCTTCCTCACCTCTCAATTGTCTAGAAGTCCAACCGTGTCAGGGACTTTCCAAAGGGTATTGAATGGATGCCTGATCAGCCTTTCCTTTTCCTTTTAATTTGATAAAATTGGATTTGCTGGGTGATTCCTTGGGGAGAGGCTGTGTGTTTTCTCTGCTCTTTCTCTTGCTTTCCCTCTCTCTCCCTTGCACAGATCTCTCTCATTCTTCTCTCCCTCCAGCATATTTAGTAGCCAATTCTCCAGGCTCAAGATGTTCAATTAGCTTCAGAAAATATCCAGAATGGCGCACAGTCTCTAGAGTTAGAACATTTCATTTGTTTCCTTCCTTACCCCAGCTAGTTTTGCCTTTGAGTCTTTTCTTCATTAAGTGAAGTGCTTAATGGTTAGAGAATTAAGGATATGATGCTGAGGAACTCCAGATAAAGAAACAAAAAATATATATCTTCTTTTTATTTCTTACAATAACACATCCTTTCTGCTTCTTTTTCTCGACTCAGTTCTCTAAGGGTTATGATAAAGGAGCAAGCCACAAATTATGAGGTGTATCTTTATGGAATATTTGCGCCCTAGAGGATACAGAAAGCTGCTCTCTGAGAACGGAGGCACATCTCAGGTCCTCTTGACACCGTGCTCTTTCCTCCAGCCAGGCACACGGGTAGGCAGCTTAAGAGTCCCTGCAGCTTTCTCCAGCTGCTGTTCACCTGCCACTGGAGATGAAAGATGACCTTGTAAGAAGAGCACGCTATACCCTGAAAAGAGGCCATCTAACACAGCACAGTGAATGAGGCCATTACTCCCATCACGGCCCTTTCCAATGCGGCGCTTCCAGCTTCCCGTTCTCCCGGACTGTCCTCCCTCCTTTCATCCCCATTCAGCATCTAAATATCTCTCCTCTGCTTCAAACCAGTTAACCAGCTCCCTTATTACAGGCCATGCTTTGCCTCACTCGTGAAGGGTTTGTTCACTTTACATTTCTATTTTTTGGCCATTCTTACCACTCCTTAATGCCTTTGACATCACTTTGACTTTGAGACACACACACACACACACACACACACACAGAGAGGCACATTTTCATTTATTTACGGTCTAGAAGTAGAGGTGTGAATTGGCTTTATTCACATAGCTTCCAATTTCCCCTTTTCATTTGCTTATTCTCTGGGAGTATCATGGGTTTAAGGAAGATAGGTTTAATTAATTTATTTTTTATTTAAAATGCAGAGTTTCAGATACTGAATTGGGAAAATCAAAGTTTTTAAAGCAGATTAAATTGTGTCCTAAGGGCAAAACTGCATGTCTATAAATGGAGTGCAGGGCTATTACTAATATTCACGGGAATTTCTCCTAAATGGTCAGATCACAAAAATGTTTCTCTTGCCCTTTTTTCATAGTCCTGTCCTCTGCACTTATGATTCCAGTCTATTCCATGGACAGTGGCTCAGATCTCAGACTTGCCCAGATTTTGGTACCTTGTCACCATGGTATAGAACCCTAGCCACACCCAGGTGACAGGCTTCCTTGATAGCCTTGATACCTCCACTCTGGGCAGTTTCCAAAGGTCATATGATGCATGTGACAGACTCTAACCTGCTGCCCCTATCTGAAGACTGCTGCCCTGAAGGCAGCTCTGTTGCTGACCTATGTTGGAAAATGCCAGAAGTATTCAGAGAAACTCCTCTCCAAAGTCCTCTCTCAGTGATAAAGTATCCATCCCTGCCTTCAAGATTATTAGTCCTCCAACAAAGTCCAGCCTGGTCTTTCAAAATTCTGTTCTCAGTCTTAAGAGTGTTAATGTCCATATGAAAGTATACTTGTGTGAAGGTACCCCTGACCTTTCTAAGTGTTTCCTCTCCGGAGGATATATTTAATTCCACACATCCTTTATGTTCCCTTGGCACACGTATCACAACATAATGGTGGGTCACTGTTCATTATGAGGGGCATGTTACAAACAGCAGCAAAAATACCAGAGCTTATCAGTAATTTTCTTCAAAAAATTCAATGAAGTAAAATCAAATTTAAAGTATGGCTCTCAAGGCTGCCAGTTCTGGTCAAAGTAGAATAAGAAGGACCAGGTTTATCCTACTAGTTGAAGTAACTAATAAGTAGGATAAAATATATGAATCAATGACACTCAAGAAATTGGATGGCAGGCAAAAAACGACAGAAACCTTGACTAAAAAAAAAAAAAAAAAAAAGATGAGGTGAGCCCTCTGATTGCCCTAGCTTACTACCTAGGAAGTTTCTGGACTGCAGTGTAGGGAGGGGGCATCCAATCAGTGCCTCTTCTCAACAGCCAGACCAAAAACGTCATAATTCATAGGATATTAGATAAAGTGCTGAGGAGTTTCTTGCCTCAGTAGTAGATAATTTGACACAGGACCAATGCTGTTTGAATCCCCACCTACCACATCTTAAAAGCAAGACCTGAAAGGATCAAATTCCTTCCAGGTAACTTAATCATCACAAAAGAAAGTACCAGAAAATTTTTAGGAATATAAAAAATACTTAGCTCTTCAACAAGGTAAAATATACAAAGTCTGCCATCCAATTACAAATTATCAGGCATGCAAAGAGGCAGAAAAACACTATCCATAATGAAGAGAAAAACCATCAATGAAAACAGACCCAGAAATGACCCATGACAAAATCAGTGGACAAGAACATTTAAGCAATAACTATGAATATATTCTATGTGCTCAAGAAGCTAGAGGAAACGTTGGACACGTCAACAAGGTATGTTTACAATTTTTGAAAGATCCAAACAGAATTTCTAGAGATGAAAACTGCAGTGTCAAAGAATGAAAAACACACTGATGGCATTAACAATGGATATTCAGAATATCAGAAGAAAAAACAAGTGGACTTTAAGAGATAGCAGCAGCCATAATCTAAAATGAAAATACACAGAGAAAAAAGCACTACAAATAATTAACAGAGCATCACTGAACACAGAGACAATTTTACGAGGCCAAATATATGTGTAATTGGACTCTCCAAAGTGGGAGGGAAAGGAAAAAGTCTAAACAATGTCTGCAAATTTTCCAAATACAATTAAAACTATAAACCCACAGATCAGTGCCCATTATAATCAAGTTGCTTAAAAGTGGTGAAAAAGAGAAAATCTTAAAAGTGGCTGGAGGGCAAAGGAAAGCACATTCAATACAGGGGAGCAGGAACAAAGATGGTAGCAGGTTTCTCACTGGACAAGACACAAACAAGAAGAGAGTGTAGCAACATCTTTTAAGTAATGAAAGTGAAAAAAAAAAAAACAACCTGTTAATCCAGATTTATTGACCAGTGAAAATGTCTTTGAAAAATGAAGGTGAAATAAAACCTTTTTTCAGACATCCAAAAGCTGAAAGAATTTATCACACTATAAGCGTTTTAAAAGAAAGTCCTTCACACAAAAGTAAAATGATACGAGATGGAAACCTGGCTTTCACGAATGAGTGGAGACTAACAAAACAGTAACTATGTGGATAAGTATTAAAACATTTTCTTATAACTTTTAAAAACTATTTCTATTAAATTTTTATTTATCATATGTAAAAAGAAAATGTATGACCACAAGAGCTCAAAGGCCAGGAGAAGTGAAACGGAACTACACTGTTGTATACCATACTATACTATACCATACCATATCATACTATACCATACTACACCATACACAAAGTAGTACAATATCACTGGGAGGTAAGCTGTAATAACTTAAAGATGTATACTATAAACCCTAAAGTAACCATTAAAATAAAGCAAAGGATTATGCCGATAAGTGAGCATCAACAACAATAACGACAAAATATTACACAAGTGTGCCATTAAATCAAACAAGGACAAAAAAGAGTGAAAAGGGAATAGGAACCAATAGAATGAGTGAACAACAAAGAGCGAAGTACTAGAGAGAGTGGATGTCAATTCAACTGTATCAATAATTATATGAAAAATAAATGGTTTAAATACCCCAACCAAGTTGCAGAATTTGTCAGATTGGATACAAAAACAAGACCTAACTACATGCTACTGCCAAGAAACCCACTTTAACCATTAAGGCACAAATAGTTTAAAAGGAAAAGGATAGAAAAAAAAAAAAAAGAAACTATTAAAAATACATGCTAAACAAAAGAAAGCTGGAGTGGCTAGTGTAATAGTAGATAAAGTAGATTTCAGTGCAAAGGATATTACAAAAGATAAAGAGAGTCATTTAGTAATGATATAGAGGTCAGTTCCTCAAAAGAAAATGATAATCCTAAACATTTATGCATGTGATAACAAAACTTCAAAAATAATGAAGGCAAAACTGACAAAGTTAGGAGAAATAGACAAATCACAATTAGAGTAGAAGATTTCATCTGACTTCTCTCAAAAATTAATAGAATAGGGGCGCCTGGGTGGCTCAGTCATTAAGCGTCTGCCTTCATCTCAGGTCATGATCCCGGGGTCCTGGGATCGAGTCCCACATTGGGCTCCTTGCTCAGCGGGGAGCCTGCTTCTCCCTCTGCCGCTCCCGGCCACTCTGCCTACTTGTGATTCCTCTCTCTCTCTCTGTGTGTCAAATAAATAAATAAAATCTTTAAAAAAAAATTAATAGAATAAGAAGATTTCAGTAAGCATATAAAGGACTTAAATAATACTGTCAACCAACTTATCAAATCAATACTTACGGACTACTTCATTAACCACAACAGTACATATTCTTTTCAAATCTACATTGATTGTTTACCAATGTGGACCACATTCTGGGGCATAAGAAAAATCTCAAGTAATTTGAAGGGATTCAGTCACACCAACTATGTTGTCTGATCTCAGTGTAATTAAATTAAAAGTCAATAACAGAAAAAATATTGGGAATGTATTCAAACATTTGAGAACTAAAAAACATACTTATAAATGGCCCATCAGTCAAAGAAGAAATCCAAAGAGGAATTAAGAAGTGTTTTGAAATGAATGAAAATGAAAATCTAACATCTCAAAACTTACTGAAGCAGCTAAAGCAGTATTTAATGCGAATTCATAGCATTAAACACATGCATTAGAAAGAAGAGAGGTCTTACATCAATGAACTCAGATTCTATAAAAAGACACTACAAATGGAAGAGCAAGTGACACCTAAAGTAAGCAGAAGAAAGGAAATAAAAAAAATTAGGGTGGAACAATAAAATAGAAAACAGAAAATCAGTAGAGGAAAGTCAATGAAACAAAAGCTAGTTCCATCAGATCCTCAATAAAATTTATAAACCTGTAATTAGAGTGATCAGGAAAAATGGATGGAATACATTACTGATACAACAACAGGAATGATCTCAAAACAATTAACCTGAGTGAAAGAAGTCAGACCTAAAAGAGTGTGGACTGTGTGACTCTGTTTACACAATTTTAGAATATGCAAAATAATATGCAGTTAGAAAAACAAGGATTGGGGGATATGAGTCAGCAGTGGGGCTACTTACAATGGGCCAAGAAAATATTGGGGGGGGGATGATGGATGCTGTTATCTTGGTTGCTATGATGACTCTATGGGGGTAAACATGTGCAGTGTGTTGAATGCCAATTATACCTCAGTGAACCTGTTAATATGGAATGTGTGGCTCTAACTGCTTTGAATCCTGATACACTTTTCTATGGGGTGGGGGGAGAAATAGAGGGCCGCAGCTGGATGACAGGAAACCATGGACAGCCCTGCGTGGCACTGCCACCACATTTCATTCCCCAGGGTGGGATCTCCCTGCACAGAAGTGAATCTCAGCAGGAGAGCGACTTGGCTCACAGTCACTGATTTCAGGAAGGCGCTTACATTTCCTGTTCATCTGAAAGCCCTTTCTCACCACTGTGAAACCTGTTACTAATCAGCCTAATATCAGCTTCTCTAATTTCCACTACACCAATTCCCCTTCTAGACAGTCATTTCACCTTGCCCCACTTTGTCTTGGTTATGGAAGGGAAATTATTGTTAGTATCTGCTATTTTATTTGCTGTTTCCTGACCTCTTTTTCTTCTACTTCTCTCTGCCCCTTTTCTTCCCTTCAATTTCTCCTTCCCTTTGCCCATGCAATATCCCTATGTAGCCTATTATTTATCTTAAATTGGCTATAGCTTCTAGTTTTATTGCTAGATCCTCCATAAGCTTTCCTCAAAAATAATATTTGGAAACACTGATTTTTTCATTCCCAGTGTGTGTTCTTGTCTGTATTTTTTCACATCAGTGCTCTCACCTAAATCTATGCCAATAAGTGATCCATTTTTTTATTTTAGACTCAGTGGAAAAATGTCATCTCTGCTTAAAAAATAGACTTTTAATCACATAAATGCTTCATATATACCTATTTGTGAAATAGAGAAAAGTATGCCATAAGCAGGTGTCTCTTTTTTTGGTCAAATATGCTGTGTTCTGGACAGATGGTTTATTTTGGAATCTCTCTGACATAGTCATTTGATGTTTAAATTATAAGTGACATCATACCAAGCATCCTCTATATTCTTTGTTGACATATAGAACTGCAATATGTCTTTGGCCATCTCCAACCTCTTATTATATATCTGTATATATTAAATTTTGAGTTATTCCTATAAGTTTAGCTAATGCTCCTGTTTTTCCCAGTTTTTCTAAAATGAATAATAAACAGATTTATTCTTACAGCTTGAATCATAGTATTATGATTATCCAGAGAAACAGAACTGATAGGTAAGAAGGAGATTTATTTTCAGGTATTGCATCATGTGAATATGGAGGCTGAGAGGTCCCATGATCTGCCATCTGCAAGCTGGAGGCCCAAAAAAACCACTAATGTAGTTCAAAGGCCTAAGAGCTGGAGAGCCGATGTATAGATTCCAGTCTGAATCTGAAGGCCTGAGGACCAGGAAAAGGCACGGGCAGAAGAAGACAGATGTCCCAGAGCAACAGTTGGACAGAGAGCAAATTTAATCTGCCTCCACCTTTTTGTTCTATGGAGGCTCTCAACAGGCTGGGTGAGGCCCACCTACACTGGGGAGGACAATCCGCTCTACCCAGTCTGCCAATTCAAATGTTTGTTTCTATCAGAAACACTCTCACAGACATAACCAGAAATACTGGTTAACCAATGCTCTAGTCTAGGTATCTTGTGATCCAGCCAGTTGACTCATAAAATTAACTATCACACATGTCATTTATGCTTTGTGTACGGACCACTGCAAAAATGAATGACTCCATGAGTTATCGCCACAAATTTTATCACTAATATTTTCAAAAAGGAAGTCCAATGTGAATTTTTGCTGCCTTAGCCTTTAAGTTGATCTTGGTGATACATCAGTTTTGACTGGTCTGATGGTGTGTTTGCTATTTTCTTTCCTCACATATTATTTATTTTCACTTCCTTAAAACCAGAGGTTATTAACAGAACCAGTTATGCAAAGCATAAATCTTGACTATTTCGTTAAACCATAGGTCCTCTGTGAACAAATTTTTTGACAGGTCCTCAGACACTTACTTCCGTTCCTCTGAGGGATATTTTCCATTATGTTTAAGAAAGGTGACATCTGCAGATATTATTTTTTTTGAAATTCAGACACTATGGTGATCTGTATCTCTTCAGAAATGAGAAGGTCGATATTTATCTTTGCAAAAGTAAAAACAGTCTCAGGAGGAAGAGACTTACCCTGTAAATGGCAACCTCAAGACAGGCACATTTGAAAATGTCTGAAAGAAAAAAATGGAAGAAGAGATAGTTTCTAGCCAATATATATTAAAAAGAAAGAAACTGCAGATTTGAATTCACGGTGTCTAAGTTCATAAAATATCACCAAGATTCATCAGACACTGATTAGGTTGCCTCAGTAGAAGATAACTGTGATGGATCATTTTGTCTCTGCAGGAATGGAAGATGCCAAGATACTATTGGAAGAGCGAGCTACAATTATCAATCACGCCAGGCAGCAACATTTTTGGTCTTTGATAACTAAGAAACATTGCTCTATTGAAGATTTGGGTGGGGGGGCAGATTTACAAATAGGACAACAGATCATTTAATTGTAATCATCTCTTCTAATATAGAAATCTCTAAGCTGGGGGTGATGTTAGCATGTTGCTGAGATAAGTCTCCTCTCTGCTTCCTGTGTGAATTTGAGCAAGTCTTTTAAAATTAATTCTCCTATCTACAAAATGGTGTGTGTGTGTGTGTGTATGTCTTTCAATCAGATTACAGAAAATCTCTATAGACCTCTTGGAAGAAATGGAGATGTTCAAGAGGGCTTTAGCAGCTTAGCTTAAACTTTCTCTCCTTTGAAACTTTTTTCAGAGAACTCATTCATTTATTAAAAAAACATTTTTTTTAAAGATTTTATTTATTTTTCAACAGAGAGAGAGAGACAGCGAGAGAGGAAACACAAGCAGGGGGAGTGGGAGAGGGAGAAGCAGGCTTCCCGCTGAGCAGGGAGCCCGATGTGGGGCTCGATTCCAGGACCCTGGGATCATGACCTGAGCTGAAGGCAGACGCTTAATGACTGAGCCACCCGGGCGCCCTAAAAAAACGTTTCTTGAATCAACTACAATGGGCCCGGTACTTCCAACACTGCTGTAAACATTACTTTCTTTGTGGATTTCTCATGTTCTTTCTTTGTTGCCCTTGCTGTAGGGCGTGGACTTGCAGATATGAAGACCTGGAACTTTCCTCCTCATTTCTGGCATCCTTTTTTCTAGCATGGTACAATATACTGAACAAGCTTATGAAGTGAGTGCACTACTAATGAACAAGAGTGAGAGCAACAGAGCACCCCCACTTCCTCCACTTGTCTTGACTCCTAAAGACTTTGAATCAATGTGAGGTTCTCTTTGCCCTTCACCACTTCTACTCTTCCATTTTCTGTTAGGCTCCCTGAACACAGGCATATGTATATACGTTGTAGGAGTGTCAGTTGCTTTAAGAAACAGGAACAAAGATTTTTTTTTCCCTAGTTGTTTTGTAGCCCTTTAACTCTCAGTGACTCTTATTTCCCTAGCCACCAATAGTAATTTGGTCTTTCCATGGTTTTTAATATATTTTTCCATCTCCCTGGAGCACAATGAGAATTACCTTCTTTTATGTCAGATTCTGTCAAAGACACCTTCAAGGTCTAAGGAGGAAAGGTGCTGTACATAACACAGGTAATCTCGTAATGATGCATCATAGGCATATTGCAAGGAATAATTGAATGCGATCTGTAAAATATGGTGAGCTCCTCAGAAGACAGGTGTAACTGCAATTTTCTTCTGTGTAACTAAGCTTTCAGCTCATAAACAAAGAGTGTATATCTCCTTTTATACATCCCTTTTTTTATTTGCAAGTATTTTGTCTTTGGTCTTAAAAAATGTCTGAAATAAGGATGAAAGTAGAAAAACTTTAATTTAAGTGGTAGTTAAATAAATGTCATTGTGAGTTATATACAGAAAGTGCACCCAAATGGACATTAGGAGGATGGGCTTTAGTCTCCTTTCTGTTCCTGGATTACTGCATACCTTTAGGAGAGGGGCAGATCAGTATGAATTTGAAGAACCTCTGGTGTGAAGCCAGAGATGGAGACAGTAAACTTCAGGGTCCCTTCCCATATTTTTTGATTCTGATTTCCACCAGTTTAAAGTTCCTTGGGAGCAGAAACAATGCATTTTTTTTTTTTTTCGTTTCTTTACTCCTAGTCATAAGCATGACATCAGGCAAATGATAGACCCTCAATAAACATTTGTTGTATGAATGTCTTACAAAATGTAATTGGTAATAGACACTATGTAACACTGTTCTGATCCAGAAATTCCAAGGCTTAACATTAGAGATGGCACTTATCTGTTCAAAAGACGACCGAGAGGTTGACATCATTAAGGGATTCTCTTGGAAAAGCAATAAAATCTGTCAGACTATGTCATATGGACCAGCTCTGAACAGATGCTGTGCTGAGGATCTGGGAAAGAGCCCCATGAATTACATTCTAAATTTAACTTGTGAAATTATATGTATTCCTGGCTGTCAAGTGGAAATGGGTTTGTATGGTTGGTCCTGCTGCTGTGTTTGGGTGAACCCAAATGGAAGGTTCCAGAGTCATCAGTATGCAGGAGGTTGAAGGGTATGGTGAGCTTGCTACAACCCCATTCAGCAGTGAGTTAGACCAGAGTACCATTTAAAAATCTTCTACAAAAGGTTGCTGCCTCTTGGAGGCTAAAAGAAGCATGCACCATTATGTTTTGAGATCTCTAAAGAAGAAAATGTCTGCATTCATTATGGCTAAATTTAGGGCCTAGAGTATAAAATATGTTTTAGTCTTCTGAGTACAAAATATAAGTAAGAAAGAAAACAACAGTAAGCAAAAGTGTGGGCACATCTCACAGTTGAGAGTCTGTGTGTCTATATTTTCAATTATATCCCTTATTTCTAAATTTTCTTTATTTCCAAAGGTGTCTAAGGAAAATTACCACTGAAAAATTGCAATTGGAAGAAAGATTTATCTTGAGGATATTTATAAGAATTCCAAAAGGACTTGGTTTTTAGGAAATCTAAAATAGACTATTCTAAACATTGGGCAAAGCATCGATGATAAAATTTTTAGAATAAGATACAGAATAATATCTGCTTGACAAACTTTCTTTCTTTCTTTCTTTTTTAAGGAAGGATAAGTTCAGATATCCCCAGGGAAAGACTGACTTAGTATCACCTGGGGGAGTATGAGTATGTTCTGAAGGATATATTACTGGATTCCATTGTGAAAAGTTCTAAACCAGAAAATCTGGATTTTGTTTGTTTGCTTCTTTATAGAAATTTTCCAGTATAAACAGCTGCCATGCCCATGGAATGTTTGCTAATATCCTGTGAGAAATTTCTCAGGTGTAGAAAAACCATACTTGGCTTAAATACTACGAGAAGCCTGACCCATGCCTACTCCTGTCTGGATCGTTGCCTTGGTTAGAGGTGTGAATAAATAGAATGTATGCTGGTCACAGCTAATCTGTGTGCTTCAATTCAGCTTATTATTTCTGGTCCATGTCATAAATCCTGGCCTTTCTTATAACTAATTTCTCTCTCTCTCAAATTCCCCAATTGTGAAGGTAGATTATTCTGAATATTCCTTTTATTTTAAAATAGCCATGTCATGTGATAATTTCAGAGTATATCTTACTATAGTCTGAGAGATTATTTTTTCCTTTGTTAGAGAGCATGCAGATACCTTAATTTGTTTTTGAAGTAAGAATGATCTAAACCAAAAAAATCTAGGAATCATAAACATATGCATTCTGTGCATGCTAAGTATTTTAACACAGTGACAGATAAACTTAATCAGATGAATGATTCTAATGAGTAAAGAGAGATGCATCCAAATACCAGCTTTTGATGCTGGGCAAATGAGAGTAGGCTCAATGATATTCGATTCCTCTGGTTGATCTTGAGTGTTGTGAGAGAATGATGACTTCACTCGTCAGTTTGTCTTTAACATACTTCAGAAGAGTGCCCGTACATCAGTGGAGGCCACAGTATATAATATAGCTGCATAAGGCTGATGCCAGCGCCAAGATGCTAAAGAGAATCATTTGTTTTCCTAATAGCTCCCTTTCAGCAGTCCATGGCCTTACCCAGAAATGCCCCGTTAGCAAAGCTGTCATTCCCTGATGATCTCTGGATGGGGGAACGATGATAGAGCACAGACCTCTGCGTTTGTGGTAGAATAGCATTTTTCCTTTATTTCTGAAAGGATTCATAATTTGTATTCCATTTTCTGTTGGCTATAATGGACTGAGGTTTGATTCAAGGTAAAAACTCATCCAAGGAGGGAATTATACACTGGAGAAATATTTACAAGATGCACTGTAATCTTTCCAGCTAGAGTACATTAGATTTTCTTCTCATATCCAGGCACTTGAAATTGATACACTGAATATTTTCTTTTCCCCAGGTCACAGTATAAGAATAATATCATTTAGTTTACAAATTATACCTTGGGAGTCAAACTTTATGTGGTATAAAACTAAAGATGGGTTGATACTGTTTTGGCAATTTACAGACCAAACATCTTCAATGCCCTTGGGCCTGCAGGAATAACGAGGAGGGTATGGTTAAGCAGCAGTCCCCTGCTTGAAATTCATCCCTGGCTTCCCATCATCTTGGATTGAATTCAAATCCTCACCATATCCTACAAGGCCTTACTGGATCCCCGCCTAAATCTCTCTTGGATTTGTCTTATATCAGGCTTCCTTTTGATTACTTTCCAGGTATACTTGACTTCTTCATGTCCTTCACACACATCAATCTCGTTCCTCCCTTGGGGAATTTGCCCTCGCTATTTCTCCTGCTGAAATGTTCTTTGCATAGAGTATGTACTTGGTTTGACTCTTTTTATTAGGTAGGCATCAGTTTAAATGCCTTCTCCTTTAAGGGGCTGTATGACCACCCACCCTGAGGTGGTTTCCGAGACACTCAATTACCTTGGCCAGCTTTTTAAAAAAAAAAATAAAAATTATAACTAATTTTATATTTGTTGACTGTTTCTCACCTCCTCACTAGAATGTAAGCTCCATGAGATCAGGTTCCCTTCTGTTTCATTGCTAGATCTGAGGCAATACCTGGTGATAACTGGCACTTACTTTTTGTTGAAGGAAGCAATGAATGAATAAATTAAGTGGAATTTCAACCTAAGGACAAAATAAAGCATACAGAGGCCAGTCCTAATTCTCTTTCTCTGGCTCTCTCTCTTTCTCTTAATGCACTCATGCTTTAATTTCACATTTAAATTTCATGAAAGGCCATATCAAAGGGTAGTTTCAATTTGCTTCACACAAAAATTTAAGATAAAGAAGCAGAATGTGTTTTGTTGTTGTTGTCATTGTTGTTTGCCTATCTCCCCAGAGCCAGCACTCAAGGACTTGGGCCTCTTTGCAGCAAGGATTGATTAAGTTTCCAAAAGTTTGGCATTTAACAGGAGCTTCCACGTTGGTTTTATAAATCTCTTGACCTACAGAGGTCTTTCAAATTTCTCATGGATGCTTCTGGACTATTGCAATGTCATAGAGAGGAAAGAAATATAAGTTATCCAAGGATCCTGATGCAATATGGTGCCAAAGGAAGTTGATGCCATTGCGTTTTTGTTCTTACTTTTTTCTGGTTTCTTTGAGATCCAAACTTTTTCAAATTCTTCCAATTTATATGGTTGCTCTAATTGGTAACCAATGACAACTTGACCCTGTCATAGAATAGTTCATTAGGGGGAAATAAAGCAATAAAAACAATCAAAGACACTGATGAAAAAGATCTTTCAATATACTGGGGTATGCTATTTCTACTCTACAGTATTCTCTCTGGCCATACTTAGTTGTTGTTTCAATATTATATTTACAGTTAGGAGATTTTATTCTACTTTTGATGAAAACTGGGACATTTGTGTATGGTTAAAACACAGATACACACACACACACACACAACCTCAGCACATCTATCTCACCTGACAAACTTTCCTATATCTGTAATAGTCACTTATGATTAACCCTTTCCAGTCTTCTGAGATGATGCATAATGACAGGATTCCAAGACATCAGGAACTCAGGAACTCCTGGGAGAAATGAAATATCTGAGATGTAGAATTGGACATGCTGAGAGGTTGATGTTATGTTTGAAATGAATAATATTTTGTTTAAAACTTAGGGAAAGATAATACAGAGCTGGGATTTGGGAGAAATGGGTTATAACAAAAGCTCTAATATTCCAGAACCTTCTAAAAATTACTTAATTCCTACATGAATTGTTCCTCCCAAATGTAATATGAGGTACTGACCAAAAAAATCTCACTAAGACATTTTTTTTTAATCCATGATTGCTATTTTGGTAAAACTACCTGCACTGCATGTATTTTTACATATTTTCAGAATTTGCCATATTCTGGGAATTTGCATAGAAGAGGGACAGATTTTATATATGGAAACATATTTTAGAGACTTTATCTCCATCTACATGGTGGACCAAATAGTCTTAAAAGTCTGACTAGAAACTCCAACAAATGCTAGATAAATTATTCAATAAATAAGTAAACAAAGAAAACTCGTTCCAAATTGGTTGAATAGAATGGTTGAGTTTGGGGAAAAGTGAGGAGATTATCCATGGCAGAACACAATGCAAGAACTCAAAGCCAGAATATTAAATAAGAGCAGAAGTTGTTTGCCAGCCAAACAACTACAAGCAGAGAACTTAGGCTGGCCTGTGCTGACAGTCTGCAGACACCTCACAGAGACCAGTGCAAATTATCTCAAGGAAAAAACAACAACAACAACAACAACAACAACAACAAACAAGCTCAGCACAAGCCTCAAAATATTTTTACAAATGAGGTTCCAGCAAACATATTCATTATTAAACATCTCAAAACACAAGAAAACCAGGTTTATGATTTAGAAATATCAGTAACAAAAATCAACAGGACAAAAACAGCAAATGTGGACTTTGGAATTACTGGCTATGGAACATAGAATATGAAATAAGTTAATGTATACTTACAGAATGAAAGCATGGGCTAAATAAATGTAAGAGCAAGATATCAGATAGAAAAAAAGTACCAGGCAGATCTTAAGCAAATCAACAAATATAAGATCTAGGATAAAACAAAACTTACTTGGCAGGATAATCAGGAATAGCTTAACAGAGTATTAGTGAATTAGAAGATATTTATTTATTTATTTTTTTAAAGATTTTATTTATTTATTTGAGAGAGAGAGAATGAGAGAGAGCGAGTACATGAGAGGGGGGAGGGTCAGAGGGAGAAGCAGACTCCCTGCTGAGCAGGGAGCCCGATGCGGGACTCGATCCAGGGACTCCAGGATCATGACCTGAGCCGAAGGCAGTCGCTTAACCAACTGAGCCACCCAGGTGCCCTAGAAGATATTTAAAAATGACACAATAAGAGGTACATGTAGAGAAATAGGTGGAATATAAACAAGAGAAGAGAAGACATGGAGGATTGAATGTAAACAGCTGACATGCATCTAGTAGGGGATCTATGAAGGGAAGATAGAGCATTAGAGATGATAATAGTTGAAGAGAAAGTTGCTGATTAGTGATACCTGGTCTCAACTCCAGGATTCACAATGAATCCCAAATAGCATAAATAAAAAGGTATCTTTACCTGGGATATCAGATGCATAGTCAAGACTAAGAAAATATCTCAACATTAGACAGAAAGGAAATACCAATTTCCTACAGAGTAATGGCAATTAGACATATACCTGACTTCCCAATAGCAACAATGGAAGTCAGAAGAGAGCACAAAGATGTCTTCCAAGTGCTGAGATAAGATAACTTTCCATCTAAAATTACATACCACATGACACTGCTTCCCATCGGGAGTGAGATGAATACATTTTAAATAAGCCATGATGTAAAAAGGTTACCCCCATGGACCCTTGCTAATGCTACTTTTAAATGAGGTGCTTCAGGAATATGATCCTCAATGGATAGTATTAGATGAAAGACTGATAATTTTTTAAAAGTCCATAATCATATTCATAAATGAGCTGATGGTATAAAATAATAACTATGTCTAATATGTGAGGTTTCAAATAATGAGATTGAACTAAAATACACCAAGATGGAAAAGTAATCCAAAATGATTTAAATTGTGTTAAAATCTTGATATTTTCCTGGAGGAGGATAAAATTGTTTTTTCCAATAGCATTTATATTTCAACTGTATGTTAATACTAAGGAGAATGTGTAGTCTTAACATCCGCTAAAGAACAAATCTAGTGAGTACCTTCTAAATTATTGGAGAGAAATAAAAAAAGAGATTGAGAAAAAAATAAGCTACTTATAAAGAGGTAAGAAATAAAAATAACAAATAGGAAAAAAATGAAAAAAACTGGAAAGCATGAAATTAGATGGTAGGAATAAATACAAACACAAAAGTATCACAGTAAGAGAAAAAAACAACTAATATTCTAGTTGAGAGACAAAGTTTTACTGACTGGATTAAAACACCATCCTGTTTATTAAAGATTACATTTATTGGCTGTTAATACATTATGGCCATTTCTAAAATATGAGGATACAAAAAAGTCTGGAAGTACAAAACTGGAAAAATATTTACTGGTAAATATTACCCAAGAAGATGTTACTGTAAGAAAATTAATAAAGACCAAAAAACAAAACAGTGAAACTTATCCCTAGAGACCAAGACAGTTGAAGTTGAATTCACTGTGCAGATATAATAATCCCAAACTTGAATCAGTAAGGACATTGCTTCATAATATAGAAAGTAGAAATAGAAGGAATTGCAAGTAGAGATGTTTAAATCCATATCACAACGGGAGATTTTAAAACCTTCTCCTCAGTAATTAATAGGTTGAGGCAAAAAAAAAAAATCAATTAAGTATTAGTATTTTGAAAATGTCATTCAATAGATATATATAGAAATTAAATCTAACTGGAGAAGTGCAAGTTGAGTTTTTATGAAAATTGATCATGTGGGGGCTATATATCAAGTCCTAACAAATTTTACATATTTGATATAATACATGCTATATTCTGAGTAACACGCATTTAAGTTGGAAATCAATATGGGGAAAAAAAACCTATTCTCTTGAAAAGTAACAATAAAACATGCATACTTCCAAATTACTTGAGGTTCAGATTAGAAACCAATAAGAAATAATAGGAAATGAATACTCATACATCTTTATCAAAATTGTGGGATGGTGCTAAAGAAGAACCTACAGAAGGTTTAGCTGATATAAGAAAAGAAGGTAGGTCAAAATGAAGAAGATACGTGCCCAAGGTAAGAGTCAGAGAGTAGATAATCAAATTCATCCAAAGGAATGAAATGAAATATTAAGCTTAAAACATAAATTAGTAAAATTGAAAACAAACTTATTATATAAAAGTTGTTTTTTTAAGCAATATTAATATAACTGGCAAAGCTCTGATAAGATTTATTTAAAATAGAAAAAAAAATAGAAAGGCTCAAATAGAAAATATGGAAATAAAACTGGGGAGACATAAATGCAGACATACTAGAGCCAGAAAATAATCAGAAGACAAAATATTTACGCAAATTTGGGCAAAATAGAAAATTTTAAGAAAAACAAAAATGCTTCACTATGTTTTACTTAAAATGCTTCTGAGATCTCCTGCAGTAATGAAGTATTTAACTTAATTAGATAAGGCCACTCCACTCAAAGTTCCTTCTTCTGAGAAACTGAGGTCTTTATTCATATCACCTTGTTCACGTTCCAGAGGGGATGCAGGATGTGGTCAGGAGCACCATGCTCCATGATTTGTTTTGGGTGACTCACAAAGGACCCTTCTGCCAGACATCGATGTGCTATCATAGGGACTGAATTATCATTACAAAATCAACTTATGGGAATTAGTAAATCTATGAGAATGTAAACATCCAGTGAAAATGTCTTGGGCATGCAGATTTTCTGTTAATGATGGATTGTAAGCTACTGTAAAACTAACAAGGAACCTAAAACAGCAGAAGAAAACCATGAGGGGTAAACACACATGTGTAGTGTAAAGTGAGGCCTGAGAATGAGAAGGGCCAAGATCAAGAAGAGATGAGCACACCTGGTGCCTCACAGTTTTTGGGGGAGACAGGAAAAGAAAATGAGACAGAGGGGCGCTGGGTGGCTCACTTGGTTAAGCTTCCAACTCTTGATTTCTGCTCAGGTCATGATTTCAGGGTCGTGGGATCGAGCCTGTCATGGTGTCTGCCTCCACACTCAGCAGGGAGTCTGTTTGGGATTCTCTCTCCCTCTGCCCCTCCCCCAGCTCTCTCAAATAAATAAATAAATCTTAAAAAAAAGAAAGAAAGAAAGTGAGACAGAGACACAAACAGAGAGAATAGCAGAGAAAGACAGGTGCCTTCCAAATTTTATCTAGGGGCAGATACGATACAACATGTCTTACTAGAAGAAGAATCAGACCAAAAAGTCAATAGATCTGAATGTTTCTGACTCACCACGGGATCTGCATAAGACATCTGGCCTCTCCATAAAGTAAGGATGTTGTTTATATAGGAATCCCCAAGATCCCTTCCTGTTCTAACATTCTGTTTTTATGCATTTTAAAGTCACTCGCCCAGCCACACATAAAGCTTCTGATTTCCAGTTACCAGTCTTCCAACACAAAGGCTGCTCACTTCCAGGTACCTGTGTCTATTATTTCATTGGTTTTGAAGTTACACAATCCTCTGTCCTTAAACCAGGGAGCTAAAGAATGTCAACTCATCACTATTTCTACTGCTAGGCTGCCTTTTTGAGTTATTAGTTAGCATTTCTGTATTATCGTAAGTGCTTTAAAGTCAACAATTAATCCTCAAAACAGCTCTTTCATGGGGGCCCTCAAAAGATTTTACAAATACTAATGAAATTCATTGCATGCCTCCTTAGGAAAATATGCAAATGATTTCCCTGTTGTATGACTATGATTCTATATCAAATTTCAGCTTCATAAATCGGGAACAGTCAATAGCACATGTCCTAATTAGGCTTCTGTTCCTTAGGTTTATTGTGATGTGTAATTGTTTATTAACCCCAATAAGATGCTTTGCCAGGATGAGAACTGTCAACTTTGTTAAAATTTGTTGATGGAGGCTTAGACCCGGATGAGAAGAGCATGAGCAGCCTAAAATTGACAGCTATTTGTGAAATGCAAACACATGCTCGCTCACTCTTCGGCACTAAAGGAGGTAGCGCATTCAGTAGAACTGGGTACGACAGGCAGGCCTCTCACCCGATGGTAATGGTAACGCATGACCCGGATGGGTGAACAGGTCACTCCTTTGCTGAAATTCCATCTTTTACACGAATAGATGTTACCTGAACCTGGATCCCAGCAACGTTTGCACGTTAGCTCATTTCCTACAGAGACTTGTAAGCCTACTCACACCACACTGTTTTTATAGGCCTCCCACAAAGACATTGCAAAATTACAAAACATTTCTCATTAAAGATATTTTCTGTGAATGGACATTTATTTATTTAGATCTTATTTTTTTTTTAAGATTTTATTTATTTATTTGAGAGAGAGATAGCGAGAGCAGGAACACAAGCAGGGGGAATGGGAGAGGGAGAAGCAGGCCTCCCGCAGAGCAGGGAGCCCGATGCGGGGCTCCATCCCAGGACCCTGGGATCATGACCTGAGCCGAAGGCAGACGCTTAATGACTGAGCCACCCAGGCGCCCCAGATCTTATTTTTTTTAAGCAATCTCTACACCCAACGTGGGACTCAAACTTGGATCAAGAGTCCCATGCTTGGGGACACCTGGGTGGTTCACTCGGTCTTTAAGGGGCCGACTCTTGATTTCGGCTCAGGTCATGATCTCAGGGTCCTGGGATTGAGCTCTGCGTGGGGCTCCACGCTCAGCAGGGAGCCTGCTTCAGGATTCTCCCTCTCCCTCTGCCTCTCCCTCACCCCTCCCGCTCTCTCTCAAATAAATAAATAAATCTTAAGAAAAAAAAAGTTACATGCTCTACTGACTGAGCCAGCCAGGCACCCCTCTGTGAACAGACTTTTAAAATCTGATTTTACTCTGTCCCTCACACACACCTTTTTCTCTGAGAGGACCCTACAGAGCAGCGGAGATCGTTGGGTAGTGTGTGGTGAAGAAGCCATGGGTCAGAAAATGACAAGAAGGAACAAAGACCGATTGCATCCACTCTGTTAATGCCGCAACATTGCTGTGGTCGAGACCGGGCTGCTTAGCTGTGCGTCTTCACCTTGAATTTGTTTTTTCGCCTGTGCTATTAATGAAAGTAAGAGTAGCTCTCTCCTGGGATGTCTCAGCCCACTTGGGCTCCTCTAACAGAACACCATAGACCGAGTGGCCGATAAACAACAGAAATTTATTTCTTACAGTTCTAGAGGCTGGAAGTCCAAGATCTAGGTAGCAATAGGTTTGGTGTCTGATGAGAGGCCCTCCCTCACAGAAGGCCTTCTCACTCTAACTTCAACTGGCAGAAGGCGTGGGGAGTTCTGTGAGGTCTCTTTATTACGGCACAAATTGCATTCATGAAGGTTCCACACTCATGACCTAATTACTCTCAAAGGCCTCACCTCCAAATACCATCACATGTGGGATTAGGTTTCAACATATTATTTTTAGGGGGACAGTAACATTCAGTCTATAACACTAGGTTATGCATATCCAGGATAATGCATAGGGAGGTACATTATCAAACTGTAAGGTGCTCTCTACAAAGTGTTTATTATGCCTTGTTGAAATAACCACATCTCAAAAAACGGGTATTAGCATTTACTGGAAATTCAGATATTGCTGAATTTGAACTGTAATAGGCAAATTGTTAAGGAAATTTTTGAATAATTGAATAGTTCTGATATTTGCTACCTTTATTTATTATTACGTTTCTTTTTTTAAAAGATTTTATTTATTTATTTGAGATAGAGAGACAGAGCGAGAATGAGCGCACGAGCGTGGGAGAGGGTTAGAGGGAGAGGGAGAAGCAGACTCTCTGCCAAGCAGGGAGCCGGATGCGGGGCTCGATCATGAGATCATAACCTGAGCCGAAGGCAGACGTTTAACTGACCGAGCCACCTAGGCACCCTGATATTTGCTACTCTTTACGACCATATCTGAGTATGCATGTGCATGCATGCACAAGCACACACACACAGACATAACTCTCACTAATATACTACAATAGATTCCATGATACACTACAAATGAAGTGGCCTATTGATAGATGTTGGGTGTCATGGACAGGAGATAGAAGAAAAGAAAGGTTTCTCAGATGCGCCAGCTGACACTGGGTGTGGCTTAGATGATTCAGAGTTCTGTGGATCAGCATGGGCCTGGCTCTGTAAAGTGTTAAGTTTCACCCAGTGTTGCATCCCTAAACCTGGGGCACACTGAGAAGCCAGCATTTTGCTTTCTATCCTGAGAGCAGGTCAGACAATACTTCAGTGCAGGTAAAAGCAACCAGTTTGACTTAGAACTAAATGCATCTTTATACCATCCCTTAATTGTTGATATTCTGGACCAAAAAATTACCCTTCCTCACCCCTCACCATGCTAACTGCCTAGCATTGAGATAATAGGGTAAAATTATTATAAAAAATAGATTATTTAAAAGAACAGATTGTGCTCCTTGGGGCCTTCAGATAATGAACTCTCTCTTTTACCTTCTTTAATTCACCTCCTTTAGCTGATGGTATTTTTTTTCTCAAGTGAGTTCACATAGAAATACATCATTAAGATTAGGATTTCATTCAAATCAAAACAGAAATGATTAAAAGCAAAAGATAATTTCAAAAGTCTGCAAACAAATTAAGTATTATAGAATTCTGTGCAAGTAAGGCGAGTGACATCCTAAATATCAGGGAAAACCCACAATGCACTGTGGAAGTAAGTTTGGATAGAATGAGTCTAACTTCTTCAGAGGGATGTAATATAAGTCATATATTTCAATAGATGTCTGGGAGATTGTGTAACTATGTCCATAGAGCTGTCTGCGACTCAAATTTAAGGAAAAGGACCCATGTTCACATGAATCTGTAGGTACTGCAAGATTTCATTCTGGGTAGTGAAAGTTCCTTTATGTCTTATATTGTCAACAAAAGTTCTTGTGGTTTATTGTATATCATCGCAGAAAAGCATCTTTTTCCAGATTGTTTTGTGTTCAAATAACAATATTTCTCGCCCTCTAGGAATGACATGTTGTTTGGATTACTGAGCTCCAGAGAAGCCTCTGGACTTGGATAGAAGATTAAGATTTAGTAGGCAATATATTTGCCAGCCTTTTTGAAAATTAGAATGTCATTTTTGAACTTTATCAGAGAGCCTGTTGGATCCTTGAGGTGGACATCATAAAATTAATGAGCATATGGTTATACATCGTTAGTTTGCCTTCTAGTAAACTAGAAGGCTAGTGAACCAAATTAAGAAAATACTATTGATCACAGATTTTTGTTTTGCTTAGTGGTATTATTTATATAGGTAATAATAAATATTTAACCTGCTGAATATTCACATTAAACTCTCTCTCTCTCTCTCTCTCACACACACACACACACACACACACACACACACACACTAGTTCTACTGTTTTGTCCAAGAATGAAAAATACAAGTACAAATACAGAATTCGATGTGCTTTTGTCTTTTTTTTTTTTTTTTATTTAAAGATTTTTATTTATTTATTTAACAGAGAGAGAGAGAGAGAGAGAGAGCACAAGCAGGCAGAGCGGCAGACGGAGGGAGAGGGAGAAGCAGGCTCTCCGCTGAGCAGGGAGCCCGACGTGGGGCTCGATCCCAGACCCTGGAATCATGACCTGAGCCGAAGGCAGCCACTTAACCGACTGAGCCACCCAGGTGCCCCTCGATGTGCTTTTGTTACCACAGAAATGCTTATGCATGTCAAGAAACTTTACCTTGATTAAAGTTTTTAGTGGCTCTAGACAATGAAAAGGAAGCTGGGTTTGATTTTGTAAGTCAGGGGTCTTACATTTTACAGTGTGCATCTATCTCTGTGAGCACACAATATTTGAATCTGCTGTACATAGACATTGGCTGAGAGTGCTGTGTTAACAAGATCATTGATCTCTTTTCATGTGGAGCAATTAGCTTCATTCTGCTCAAAGGCCACAGACTGCACCTAGGATCATGATCACTTATCTTGTAAATGTTTGTCATGTGTCACAGGAAGAATCTGGAGACAGAAGGAAGCTGGGTCAGCACGATTTGCCATGGGAAAAATAACTCAAAGACACCCCCGCTGATAGTAGGTCAGAGGACTGAAGAGTGTGAAAGCCAGGGGGATCTTAGAGATTGTCTCCTCCAGCCCTCTCAGAGACATTATTGTTGAGACTGAAGAACAGCCTGCAATGGGTAGCGCATAAAACACAGAAGCGATCCTATGATACTTACATAATAGATCTAATGTTTGTAAGTCGAATACACTACTCTCCACACGGATGTGAATGTTTGGTGGAGGGTGACCACCTCAAGTTAGCGTAACTGTAGGAAAACTGGGGATGAATCTCAAGTGTCCTATTTTAGAGGGAACATTAAAACTTAAATATATTACTCTATTTGTGATTTGATGGGTCTGTGAGTGTAATATAAATCTATTTCTTGTAAAGCCATAATAACACATAATCTGTATGATTATTATGAATCATAATAGCAGTGTAATATAAATCTTTTCCAATATCAATGTTAAAATATAGATTCATAAAGTATTTGCGGCTTCATATTTTTAGTGAAGAAATCATTAGTACCAAGTAGAGTAATAAAATAAAACATCTTTTAGAAAATACATACGTATTAAATGCTACAAAATCTTACGATTTTATTTTTTCCGAGTAGGCATCTCTGTATTTTGAACAGTTTTATATCACTTCTTTCATTTTCCCTGATAGCCATACTGGTATCTGTCGGGGAATTAAATAAAATAAAAAAATTCAGTTATGCCAAAGTGTTGCGTGTAGCAAGGCCTACTCCAGGCAAAGTAGAGCTATATATTACTTATTTCAAATGTCCTTATTAAACAACATAATGTATTGTGTACGTAATAGTTTTAGTATTGTGCAAGATGCAGAAAATCAGAGGTAAATTTGGTTAGTTCATGACCTCTAGGAATAAGCAAAATCTGTACATCTCACCCAATCTTGGAAAGAGTAATAAGAAGAGGGTAAAAGGCTTTAAGATATAGTCTCTGTAGGGTGAATGGCACCTTTGAAAGAGATGAATGTGAAAGAACTTGCAAAAAGTGCCTTTGCAGATGTAATTAAGTTAAAGATCTTGAGATCCTCCTGCATTCCTTGGTGGGTCCTAAATCAATAACAAGTGTCCTCATGAGAGAGAGGAGAGAAGACAGACACCAAGGATCTCATGACCCTGAGATCATGACCTGGGCCAAAACCCGGAGTTGGATGCTCAACAGACTAAGCCACCCAGGCACCCCACATTTTCATTTTAATTGAGCTTTTTTGACAAGCAAAAAGCCTTTAAGCTTCAAAGGTGATGGACCCTCTGGTAGTAGAATTTCAGAGTTTACACTGTGGTTCTATTTATGATCCTCAGACATGGAGGTAGCTAGTGGTTTTTTTTTTTTTTTAAGATTTTATTTATTTATTTGACACAGAGAGAGAGACAGTGAGAGAGGGAACACAAACAGGGGGAGTGGGAGAGGGAGAAGCAGGCTTCCTGCCAAGCAGGGAGCCCGATGCGGGGCTCGATACCAGGAACCTGGGATCATGACCTGAGCTGAAGGCAGACGCTTAACGGATCGTGTGGATCATAACATGATAATGATAAAAGTAATGTATTATTCCTTAGGGAACTCCTCGTACATACTAGATAGTATTCTTAAACCTCTTAATAACCTTATGAAGTAGTAGCTATTATTTTTCAAGATGAGGAGACTGGGGAATAGAAAGGTTAAGTTATTTTCTCAGTGCCAATAACTAGAGCATGAAAGAGCCTTGCTCTCAGGGACTACTATATGCTTCCTTGGATTACTTTTTGGGAAAAAAAAAATCCTCTGGTGTGATTTTATCTTCTTCCTTTGTCTTGCTCACTCTTTTCTAAAAAATGCTCAAATCTTTCTTTCCTTAAGACAAAATAAAAACCAACACCCCAGCCCCCAAAACTCCCACTCGTTATCATCACCCTATGGTAACGCTTTTTCAACAAATAATGGGCATCTAATAGCTCCTTAACTAATCAACTACCTATTAAGTTGAATTGGAAGAAATTGCTGACCATCGGCTGGTTTTGATGAATAAAATGGCAACTGGTCCACTTTGGTGTTTTTCAACCCCCGAGAGCCAGCCTTCTCTTTCCACTCCGAATGTACCCTTGCAAGATGCACTGGGAACACCCTGACTCCAACATGCAATGGTTTCTCCTCTGTCCTCTTTATATATATATAGTAGTTACAATTAATAGCAGGTGATATTGGTGAGGGCTTTCTGTGCAGTCAGCACCAGGTGAAGCATTTCAGCTCTTTGAGAAGAGATAAGTGCTTTTCCCAATTAAAAGAAGATGGATCGGAATCTTGGAGAGGTTGTGTAAGTTGCTCTCCTACCCAACAAAGCTGGGATGCAAAGTCAGGTTCATTTTACTATGAAACTTGTGATGGCTACAACAAAAATCTTCCTAGGCTTTGACACAACTGAACACTCCCTTCCTGAACATTCTTTGTCTCCTAACATCTATGGGACAACCCC